>NC_069503.1:1082280659-1082589409 GCF_027579735.1 Bombina bombina | reverse complement strand
GTAATAAGATTCCTCTTTGTTGTCTTTAACAGTATTTTATTCAGCATGAACTAGACCTTACAGACATACTGTTTCTTTCTATTAGTTGACTGCCACTGTAGAAAAATGAGCTCTCAATAAAATAAAAAAAGTCTTATTACGGATAAATAGTAGAGTGTTGTATGCTACATTGTGTAGATGTGAGTTCTTCTGTCTAAGGTAGGAATGCTTTTACAGGTTACCTGTGTCAAACCTCCTGGCTACAAATTCAGGAAAGAATGCTGTAAAATAAGTGCATTAGATTTACTGAATGACGGCTAAACAAATAACAACTGTCCTTTCTTAAGAATGATATGAAAGGCAGAGTAATAGATTGGGTTGTATATTATTTGGTTGTTTCTAGATGATAAGAGGAAGAGATTGCATAAGGTAAATGAAACACCATAGTCAAACAGAGGATGCCATTTTTAACAAAGTTTCTAATTTACTTCTATTATCAAATTTCTGTGTTGTAGTGACAACTAAGCAGCTACATGGCATCTAGTGCTCTTACAAATGGATACCATTCTTCTAAAACTGCTGCCATCTAGTGCTTCAGCTTATGTCCCTGCTTTTCAACAAATGATACAAAGAGAAAAAATAACATTGATAATAGAAGTCAATCAGACAGTTGTTGTTTTTTTTTTTTTTAAATGACATGCTCTGTCTGAATCATGAAAGAAAATAATTGGGTTTCATATCCCTTTAATATGGAATAAATCCAAGGATATTAATGGAATTTTTCACTAATTTCCAAACATCTTACATTTTCAAGACTCAATCTCCCCAATCATGATAACATAGGACTGGCAAAAAAACTGATGTGGTTCCACTGTTTAAAATAGGAACCCCAGTTAATCAAGGAAACTATAGATAAATATGACTGATGTCAGTGGTTGGGAAACTACTAGAGGGGATAAGGAATTATATTCATGAGTATATTTATGAAAACAAGACCCTGCATTTGAACTAGATGGATGTATGTCTCCTTTTAACTTCATCTACTATTACAATCTGTATTGTTTCACAGAAATAGATAATGCCAGATTAGTTTTATTAGTTACTATGAGGAACGAAATAGGAACATAGATAAATGTTAGTCAGTTGATGCAATATAATGTATTTAAAAAGGCCTTTCATTCAGTGTCACATAACAGACAAATAAAAAAAAAATGAATGGAGTGGAGTAGCTAATAATATTAGCAACTTGATAAGCAACTGGTTGAAAGACAGGAAACAAATAGTTGTAGAAAATGGCTCATACTCAGATTAGACAAAATTAGTGGAGTCCATTAAGAATAAGTATTGGGCCCAGTAATTTCTAAAATGTATATAAATGACTAAGATGAATTGTTAGGTAGCAACAACTGTATTATTGCAGATATTACTAAATTATGTAAGGTCATTGGTTCAGAGCAGAGAGAGTTCTGCAAAGGGATTTATAAAAAAAAAAGGATAAATGGGCTGGTAAATGGAAAAATATGTTTAACACTGATAAAAATAAGATTTTAAATTTTGCAAGCAGCAAGGATCTAGTGGTTCTTATAGACAACAAACTAAAAAGCAGTGATCAATGCCAGGCAGTAGCTTTTAAGCCAAATAAGATATTAGCATGCAGTAAAGGGATATGGATTATTACCCTACACAAGTCCCTGGTAATTAGTTTTTCTAAGCCTATCAGTAGGATTGCAGAACTAGAAATGGTTCAGAGAAATTCTACCAAATTAATAAAAGGAATGGAGGCTTTAAGCTATGAGGAGAGGTTACCTAAACTGTGACTATATACTCATTTATATATTACTATTATATTGTGGAAGCGTGTCAACATATAGGGATCCATTTTTCAAGCAGTAGAAGCTGGTTTGGAGCCTTAAAGGGACACTAAACCCAAAATGTTTCCTTCATGATTCAGGTAGAAAATACAATTTTAAACAGCATTCTAATTTACTTCTATTATCTAATATGCTTCATTAGATATCCTTTGCTGAAGAAATAGCAATGCACATGAGTGAGCCAATCACATGAGGCAGCTATGTGCTGTCACCAATCAGTAGCTACTAATCTAAATTTACTTTTCAGTAAAGGATATCAAGAGAATTAAGCAAAATAGATCATAGAAGTAAATTAGAAAGTTGTTTAAAATTGCATACTCTTTCTAAATCATGAAAGAAAAAAAAAATGTGGTTTTCATGTCCCTTTAACCCTTTAATGACCAGAGCACTTTTCCATTTTCTGACCATTTGGGACCAAGGCTATTTTTAAATTTTTGCTGTGTTTGTGTTTAGCTGTAATTTTCCCTTACACATTTAATGTACCCACACATATTATATACCGTTTTTCTTGCCATTAAATGGAATTTCTAAAGATACCATTATTTTCATCATATCTTATAATTTACTATACATTTTTTTATAAAATATGAGGAAAAAATGGAAAAAAACACACTTTTTCTAACTTTGACCCCCAAAATCTGTTACACATCTACTACCACCAAAAAACACCCATGCTAAAAAGTTTCTAAATTTTGTCCTGAGTTTAGAAATACCCAATGTTTACATGTTCTTTGCTTTTTTTGTAAGTTATAGGGCCATAAATACAAGTAGCACTTTGCTATTTCCAAACCATTATTTTTTCAAAACTAGCGCTAGTTACATTGGAACACTGATATCTTTAGGAATCTCTGAATATCCATTAACATGTAAATATTTTTTTTTAGAAGACATCCCAAAGTATTGATCTAGGCCCATTTTGGTATATTTCATGCCACCATTTCACCGTAAATGCGATTAAATAAAAAAAAAAACGTTAAATTTTTCACAATTTTAGGTTTCTCACTGAAATCATTTACAAACAGCTTGTGCAATTATGGCACCAATGGTTGTAAATGCTTCTCTGGGATCCCCTTTGTTCAGAAATAGCAGACATATATGGCTTTGGCGTTGCTTTTTGGTAATTAGAAGGCTGCTAAATGCTGCTGCGCATCACACGTGTATTATGGCTAGCAGTGAAGGGGTTAATTATGTAGCTTGTAGGGAGCTTGCAGGGTTAATTTTAGCTTTAGTGTAGAGCTCAGCCTCCCACCTGAAACATCAGATCCCCTGATCCCTCCCAAACAGCTCCCTTCCCTCCCCCACCCCACAATTGTCCCCGCCATCTTAAGTACTGGCAGAAACTCTGCCAGTACTAAAATAAAAGGTATATTTGTTTTTTTGTTTTTTGTTTTTTTTAGCATATTTACATATGCTGCTTTGTAGTATCCCCCTTAGCCCCCAACCTCACTGATCCCACACCAAACAGCTCTCTAACCCTCCCCCTCTGCCTTAGCGGGCGCCATCTTGGGTACTGGCAGCTCTCTGCCAGTACCCAGTTTAGTAAAAAAAGGAATCTTTTTTTTTTTAAAAATCCCCTTTTCTGTAGTGTAGCTTCCCCCCCCCCCACCACCACCAACCTCTCACCAGTTGCATATCACTTAGAAACTTTATATAACATATTTAATTTTCTTATTTATTATAGCTTTTTTGTGATTTTTTTTCTGTAGTGTAGCGGTTCCCTCCCGCTCCCGCCCCGTGCACGTGCCCGCCCGCCGCCCCCCGTGCATGCGCGCCCCCGTCGGTCCCGCCCCCCTGCACATTACACGGCGCATCGATGGCTGCCCACCCGCCTCCCAAGTCTGCTCCCACCCACCAACGATACCGGCCATCGATGTCCGGTGCAGAGTGGCTCTCTCTGCATCGGATGGCCATTTAAGGTTATTGCAGGATGCCTCCATATCGAGGCATCACTGCAATAACCGGAAAGCAGCTGGAAGCGAGCGTTAACTGCCTTTTTTTTGAGGACGTACCCTGCACGTCCTCGGTCGTTAAGGGGTTAAAGTGCAGACTTGCTCTGCAAGGCCTGCTGCATACTAATCTTTCCGATACCTTAGAGATTGTGGAGTTAAAGGAATAGTAAAGAAAAAAATAAAATTGATCATGATTCAGATACAGCATGCTGCAATTTTACACAACTTTCCAGTTTACTTCTATTATCTAATTTGCATCTTTATCTTTGTATCCTTTGTTTAACAGCATGCCAGAGTAGGCTAAGGAGCAGCAATGTACTATTGGAAGCTAGCTGTTGGTTAGTGGCTGCACATATATGTCTTTTGTCATTGACTCACTGACGTGTTCAGCCAGCTCCCAGTAGTGCATTGCTGCTCCTTCAACAAAGACATTGCACTGTCTGAAAAGAGAAACATTTTGAGTTTAATTTTCCTTTACACAGCCCAAACTTGTTTATTGGTGGTGATTGACAGACTCTCTTGTGTGATTGGTCGCTCAAGCGCAGGTGGGGTGCAGCACAAGGATTTCCTTGTGCAATGAAAACTGTTGGCAACAGACGAACAGGTTCCCTAGTTGGGAGCATTGTCCTTTTCGTGACTTGCTAAAAGAGGCCCATAGAGTAGTTAAGTAAAAAATGTTCTAAACGTTAGTGGTTTCTATATTTGTGTACTAGGTTGAAAAAACAATGAACAGTAGTTAAGTTAATTAAATTGCAAGATGTGCAGGGCAAAACTCTGTATCCACTGTGCTTTGTTTGTTCAATTTAAGTTGCATTAGTGTTGTGTACATGAAATGTATTTTATAAAGAAAGATAAATATATACATAGGCGTGTACAGCATCTTGACAATCATAAGTGTGTATTTGTTTATTATTGTCTGCTTCAAATTCTTGTTCTCAGGTATATTTCTGATACTGAGCTATAGAATGTATAGATAATAAATAATTACTATTAAACCAACATTTGTTGCTAAAACTCCAGATACAATAGTATTGTCCCTATAATTGAGTTTAAAATTATTCTAGATGTATGACAACCATTGATTTCGTTTAAGATGTAATGATACTGAAAATAAAATAATTCAGATTCTCCAAGTTAAAATGAAAATAATGTATTGTAATAAGGTGTAATTTTATATTTTTTTTTTTCCATAGCTTAAGGTTAGAAAGAAAAATTCAAGCAAACAATTCTAATATGTTTTTTTACTAGTTTGTATAATTTATAATGCACTCACATCAAAAACAAATCTGCATGATTACAATGGATATATAACATGCATGCATTGTATCTTTTAATGTACTTTTATAAGGATATTATTATTTATTTTATGTACTTTATTTGGAAATGGATGATTTTCCTCTACCAAATTTTTTTTATAATATATATATATTAATATACTTTATTTAAAAAGTATTTTTTATATATATATATATATATATATATATATATATATATATATATATATATATATATATATATATATATATATATACAAAACACGGAAGGGAACTGCACTCTCATACCGGACCGGGTACACATCCTATGACCCTGCAACATGCTCAGCCCTGGGTGCCACTGGCACTCACAGGAAGCTGTGCTGTCCCCACAGCCACAAGCAGTTAACCCCAGACAGGTCTGGGTGCAAGAACCATAGGGAAAATTACAAAACAAATTAATAAAACACACAGAGAAAACCCAGCACTCACTTACAAGCTCTCAGCTAAGATTAAAAGCAAAACTGGAAAGGTTAGTCACCGCATCTGGCCAAATGGGACAAGCTCAGGTACCACGTCAATGTCCTTTCCAATACCTGAGACCCTATAACAGCCACACAATGCAAGCTTTCAAATCCTAACAAACTGAAAACCAAAAAATGGTGCACAGGAATATGTAATCACCCAAGACATATACAAAACACGGAAGGGAACTGCACTCTCATACCGGACCGGGTACACATCCTATGACCCTGCAACATGCTCAGCCCTGGGGGCCACTGGCACTCACAGGAAGCTGTGCTGTCCCCAGAGCCACAAGCAGTTAACCCCAGACAGGTCTGGGTACAAGAACCATAGGGAAAATTACAAAACAAATTAATACAACACACAGAGAAAACCCAGCACTCACTTACAAGCTCTCAGCTAAGATTTAAAAGCAAAACTGGAAAGGTTAGTCACCGCATCTGGCAAAATGGGACAAGCTCAGGTACCACGTCAAGGTCCTTTCCAATACCTGAGACCCTATAACAGCCACACAATGCAAGCTTTCAAATCCAAACAAACTGAAAACAAAAAAAGGGTGCACAGGAATATGTAATCACCCTAGACATATACAAAACACGGAAGGGAACTGCACTCTCATAACGGACAGGGTACACATCCGATGACCCTGCAACATGCTCAGCCCGGGGTGCCACTGGCACTTACAGGAAGCTGTGCTGTCCCCAGAGCCACAAGCAGTTAACCCCAGACAGGTCTGGGTGCAAGAACCAAAGGGAAAATTTCAAAACAAATTAATACAACACACAGAGAAAACCCAGCACTCACTTACAAGCTCTCAGCTAAGATTTAAAAGCAAAACTGGAAAGGTTAGTCACCGCATCTGGCCAAATGGGACAAGCTCAGGTACCACGTCAAGGTCCTTTCCAATACCTGAGACCCTATAACAGCCACACAATGCAAGCTTTCAAATCCTAACAAACTGAAAACCAAAAAATGGTGCACAGGAATATGTAATCACCCAAGACATATACAAAACACGGAAGGGAACTGCACTCTCATACCGGACCGGGTACACATCCTATGACCCTGCAACATGCTCAGCCCTGGGGGCCACTGGCACTCACAGGAAGCTGTGCTGTCCCCAGAGCCACAAGCAGTTAACCCCAGACAGGTCTGGGTGCAAGAACCATAGGGAAAATTACAAAACAAATTAATACAACACACAGAGAAAACCCAGCACTCACTTACAAGCTCTCAGCTAAGATTTAAAAGCAAAACTGGAAAGGTTAGTCACCGCATCTGGCAAAATGGGACAAGCTCAGGTACCACGTCAAGGTCCTTTCCAATACCTGAGACCCTATAACAGCCACACAATGCAAGCTTTCAAATCCAAACAAACTGAAAACAAAAAAAGGGTGCACAGGAATATGTAATCACCCTAGACATATACAAAACACGGAAGGGAACTGCACTGAACCATAGGGAAAATTACAAAACAAATTAATACAACACACAGAGAAAACCCAGCACTCACTTACAAGCTCTCAGCTAAGATTGGCCAAATGCGGTGACTAACCTTTCCAGTTTTGCTTTTAAATCTTAGCTGAGAGCTTGTGAGTGCTGGGTTTTCTCTGTGTGTTGTATTAATTTGTTTTGTAATTTTCCCTATGGTTCTTGCACCCAGACCTGTCTGGGTTTAACTGCTTGTGGCTCTGGGGACAGCACAGCTTCCTGTAAGTGCCAGTGGCACCCAGGGCTGAGCATGTTGCAGGGTCATAGGATGTGTACACGGTCCGGTATGAGAGTACAGTTCCCTTCCGTGTTTTGTATATGTCTAGGGTGATTACATATTCCTGTGCACCCTTTTTTTTGTTTTCAGTTTGTTTGGATTTGAAAGCTTGCATTGTGTGGCTGTTATAGGGTCTCAGGTATTGGAAAGGACCTTGACATGGTACCTGAGCTTGTCCCATTTGGCCAGATGCAGTGACTAACCTTTCCAGTTTTGCTTTTAAATCTTAGCTGAGAGCTTGTAAGTGAGTGCTGGGTTTTCTCTGTGTGTTGTATTAATTTGTTTTGTAATTTTCCCTATGGTTCTTGCACCCAGACCTTTCTGGGGTTAACTGCTTGTGGCTCTGGGGACAGCACAGCTTCCTGTGAGTGCCAGTGGCACCCAGGGCTGAGCATGTTGCAGGGTCATAGGATGTGTACCTGGTCCGGTATGAGAGTGCAGTTCCCTTCCATGTTTTGTATATGTCTAGGGTGATTACATATTCCTGTGCACCCTTTTTTTGTTTTCAGTTTGTTTGGATTTGAAAGCTTGCATTGTGTGGCTGTTATAGGGTCTCAGGTATTGGAAAGGACCTTGACGTGGTACCTGAGCTTGTCCCATTTGGCCAGATGTGGTGACTAACCTTTCCAGTTTTGCTTTTCAATCTTAGCTGAGAGCTTGTAAGTGAGTTCTGGGTTTTCTCTGTGTGTTGTATTAATTTGTTTTGTAATTTTCCCTATGGTTCTTGCACCCAGACCTGTCTGGGGTTAACTGCTTGTGGCTGTGGGGACAGCACAGCTTCCTGTGAGTGCCAGTGGCACCCTGGGCTGAGCATGTTGCAGGGTCATAGGATGTGTACCCGGTCCGGTATGAGAGTGCAGTTCCCTTCCATGTTTTGTATATGTCTAGGGTTATTACATATTCCTTTGCAACCGTTTTTTGTTTTCAGTTTGTTTGGATTTTAAAGCTTGCATTGTGTGGTTGTTATAGGGTCTCAGGTATTGGAAAGGACCTTGACGTGGTACCTGAGCTTGTCCCATTTGGCCAGATGCGGTGACTAACCTTTCCAGTTTTGCTTTTAAATCTTAGCTGAGAGCTTGTAAGTGAGTGCTGGGTTTTCTCTGTGTGTTGTATTAATTTGTTTTGTAATTTTCCCTATGGTTCTTGCACCCAGACCTGTCTGGGGTTAACTGCTTGTGGCTCTGGGGACAGCACAGCTTCCTGTGAGTGCCAGTGGCACCCAGGGCTGAGCATGTTGCAGGGTCATAGGATGTGTACCCGGTCCGGTATGAGAGTGCAGTTCCCTTCCGTGTTTTGTATATGTCTAGGGTGATTACATATTCCTGTGCACCCTTTTTTTGTTTTCAGTTTGTTTGGATTTGAAAGCTTGCATTGTGTGGCTGTTATAGGGTCTCAGGTATTGGAAAGGACCTTGACGTGGTACCTGAGCTTGTCCTATTTGGCCAGATGCGGTGACTAACCTTTCCAGTTTTGCTTTTAAATCTTAGCTGAGAGCTTGTAAGTGAGTGCTGGGTTTTCTCTGTGTGTTATATTAATTTATTTTGTAATTTTCCCTATGGTTCTTGCACCCAGACCTGTCTGGGGTTAACTGCTTGTGGCTCTGGGGACAGCACAGCTTCCTGTGAGTGCCAGTGGCACCCAGGGCTGAGCATGTTGCAGGGTCATAGGATGTGTACCCGGTCCGGTATGAGAGTTCAGTTCCCTTCCGTGTTTTTTATATGTCTGGGGTGATTACATATTCCTGTGTACCCTTTTTTTGTTTTCAGTTTGTTTGGATTTTTAAAGCTTGCGTTGTGTGGCTGTTATAGGGTCTCAGGTATTGGAAAGGACCTTGACGTGGTACCTGAGCTTGTCCCATTTGGCCAGATGCGGTGACTAACCTTTCCAGTTTTGCTTTTAAATCTTAGCTGAGAGCTTGTAAGTGAGTGCTGGGTTTTCTCTGTGTGTTGCATTAATTTGTTTTGTAATTTTCTCTATGGTTCTTGCACCCAGACCTGTCTGGGGTTAAATGCTTGTGGCTCTGGGGACAGCACAGCTATCTGTGAGTGCCAGTGGCACCCAGGGCTGAGCATGTTGCAGGGTCATGGGATGTGTACCCGGTCCGGTATGAGAGTGCAGTTCCCTTCCGTGTTTTGTATATGTCTAGGGTGATTACATATTCCTGTGCACCCTTTTTTTTGTTTTCAGTTTGTTTGGATTTGAAAGCTTGCATTGTGTGGCTGTTATAGGGTCTCAGGTATTGGAAAGGACCTTGACGTGGTACCTGAGCTTGTCCCATTTGGCCAGATGCGGTGACTAACCTTTCCAGTTTTGCTTTTAAATCTTAGCTGAGAGCTTGTAAGTGAGTGCTGGGTTTTCTCTGTGTGTTGTATTAATTTGTTTTGTAATTTTCCCTATGGTTCTTGCACCCAGACCTGTCTGGGTTTAACTGCTTGTGGCTCTGGGGACAGCACAGCTTCCTGTAAGTGCCAGTGGCACCCAGGGCTGAGCATGTTGCAGGGTCATAGGATGTGTACCCGGTCCGGTATGAGAGTGCAGTCCCCTTCTGTGTTTTGTATATGTCTAGGGTGATTACATATTCCTGTGCACCCTTTTTTTGGTTTCAGTTTGTTTGGATTTGAAAGCTTGCATTGTGTGGCTGTTATAGGGTCTCAGGTATTGGAAAGGACCTTGATGTGGTACCTGAGCTTGTCCTATTTGGCCAGATGCGGTGACTAACCTTTCCAGTTTTGCTTTTAAATCTTAGCTGAGAGCTTGTAAGTGAGTGCTGGGTTTTCTCTGTGTGTTGTATTAATTTATTTTGTAATTTTCCCTATGGTTCTTGCACCCAGACCTGTCTGGGGTTAACTGCTTGTGGCTCTGGGGACAGCACAGCTTCCTGTGAGTGCCAGTGGCACCCAGGGCTGAGCATGTTGCAGGGTCATAGGATGTGTACCCGGTCCGGTATGAGAGTGCAGTTCCCTTCCATGTTTTGTATATGTCTAGGGTGATTACATATTCCTTTGCACCCTTTTTTTGTTTTCAGTTTGTTTGGATTTGAAAGCTTGCATTGTGTGGCTGTTATAGGGTCTTAGGTATTGGAAAGGACCTTGACGTGGTACCTGAGTTTGTCCCATTTGGCCAGATGCAGTGACTAACCTTTCCAGTTTTGCTTTTAAATCTTAGCTGAGAGCTTGTAAGTGAGTGCTGGGTTTTCTCTGTGTGTTGCATTAATTTGTTTTGTAATTTTCCCTATGGTTCTTGCACCCAGACCTGTCTGGGGTTAACTGCTTGTGGCTCTGGGGACAGCACAGCTTCCTGTGAGTGCCAGTGGCACCCAGGGCTGAGCATGTTGCAGGGTGATAGGATGTGTACCCGGTCCGGTATGAGAGTGCAGTTCCCTTCCGTGTTTTGTATATGTCTAGGGTGATTATATATTCCTGTGCACCCTTTTTTTGTTTTTAGTTTGTTTGGATTTGAAAGCTTGCATTGTGTGGCTGTTATAGGGTCTCAGGTATTGGAAAGAACCTTAACGTGGTAACTGAGCTTGTCCCATTTGGCCAGATGCGGTGACAAACCTTTCCAGTTTTGCTTTTAAATCTTAGCTGAGAGCTTGTAAGTGAGTGCTGGGTTTTCTCTGTGTGTTGCATTAATTTGTTTTGTAATTTTCCCTATGGTTCTTGCACCCAGACCTGTCTGGGGTTAACTGCTTGTGGCTGTGGGGACAGCACAGCTTCCTGTGAGTGCCAGTGGCACCCAGGGCTGAGCATGTTGCAGGGTCATAGGATGTGTACCCGGTCCGGTATGAGAGTGCAGTTCCCTTCCGTGTTTTGTATATGTCTAGGTTGATTACATATTCCTGTGCACCCTTTTTTTTGTTTTCAGTTTGTTTGGATTTGAAAGCTTGCATTGTGTGGCTGTTATAGGGTCTCAGGTATTGGAAAGGACCTTGACGTGGTACCTGAGCTTGTCCCATTTGGCCAGATGCGGTGACTAACCTTTCCAGTTTTGCTTTTAAATCTTAGCTGAGAGCTTGTAAGTGAGTGCTGGGTTTTCTCTGTGTGTTGTATTAATTTGTTTTGTAATTTTCCCTATGGTTCTTGCACACAGATCTTTCTGGGGTTAACTGCTTGTGGCTCTGGGGACAGCACAGCTTCCTGTGAGTGCCAGTGGCACCCAGAGCTGAGCATGTTGCAGGGTCATAGGATGTGTACCCGGTCCGGTATGAGAGTGCAGTTCCCTTCTGTGTTTTGTATATGTCTAGGGTGATTACATATTCCTGTGCACCCTTTTTTTGTTTTCAGTTTGTTTGGATTTGAAAGCTTGCATTGTGTGGCTGTTATAGGGTCTCAGGTATTGGAAAGGACCTTGACGTGGTACCTGAGCTTGTCCCATTTGGCCAGATGCGGTGACTAACCTTTCCAGTTTTGCTTTTAAATCTTAGCTGAGAGCTTGTAAGTGAGTGCTGGGTTTTCTCTGTGTGTTGTATTAATTTATTTTGTAATTTTCCCTATGGTTCTTGCACCCAGACCTGTCTGGGGTTAACTGCTTGTGGCTCTGGGGACAGCACAGCTTCCTGTGAGTGCCAGTGGCACCCTGGGCTGAGCATGTTGCAGGGTCATAGGATGTGTACCCGGTCCGGTATGAGAGTGCAGTTCCCTTCCATGTTTTGTATATGTCTAGGGTGATTACATATTCCTTTGCAACCGTTTTTTGTTTTCAGTTTGTTTGGATTTTAAAGCTTGCATTGTGTGGCTGTTATAGGGTCTTAGGTATTGGAAAGGACCTTGACGTGGTACCTGAGTTTGTCCCATTTGGCCAGATGCGGTGACTAACCTTTCCAGTTTTGCTTTTAAATCTTAGCTGAGAGCTTGTAAGTGAGTGCTGGGTTTTCTCTGTGTGTTGCATTAATTTGTTTTGTAATTTTCCCTATGGTTCTTGCACCCAGACCTGTCTGGGGTTAACTGCTTGTGGCTCTGGGGACAGCACAGCTTCCTGTGAGTGCCAGTGGCACCCAGGGCTGAGCATGTTGCAGGGTGATAGGATGTGTACCCGGTCCGGTATGAGAGTGCAGTTCCCTTCCGTGTTTTGTATATGTCTAGGGTGATTATATATTCCTGTGCACCCTTTTTTTGTTTTTAGTTTGTTTGGATTTGAAAGCTTGCATTGTGTGGCTGTTATAGGGTCTCAGGTATTGGAAAGAACCTTAACGTGGTAACTGAGCTTGTCCCATTTGGCCAGATGCGGTGACAAACCTTTCCAGTTTTGCTTTTAAATCTTAGCTGAGAGCTTGTAAGTGAGTGCTGGGTTTTCTCTGTGTGTTGTATTAATTTGTTTTGTAATTTTCCCTATGGTTCTTGCACCCAGACCTTTCTGGGGTTAACTGCTTGTGGCTCTGGGGACAGCACAGCTTCCTGTGAGTGCCAGTGGCACCCAGGGCTGAGCATGTTGCAGGGTCATAGGATGTGTACACGGTCCGGTATGAGAGTGCAGTTCCCTTCCATGTTTTGTATATGTCTAGGGTGATTACATATTCCTGTGCACCCTTTTTTTGTTTTCAGTTTGTTTGGATTTGAAAGCTTGCATTGTGTGGCTGTTATAGGGTCTCAGGTATTGGAAAGGACCTTGACGTGGTACCTGAGCTTGTCCCATTTGGCCAGATGCGGTGACTAACCTTTCCAGTTTTGCTTTTAAATCTTAGCTGAGAGCTTGTAAGTGAGTGCTGGGTTTTCTCTGTGTGTTGCATTAATTTGTTTTGTAATTTTCCCTATGGTTCTTGCACCCAGACCTGTCTGGGGTTAACTGCTTGTGGCTCTGGGGACAGCACAGCTTCCTGTGAGTGCCAGTGGCACCCAGGGCTGAGCATGTTGCAGGGTCATAGGATGTGTACCCGGTCCGGTATGAGAGTGCAGTTCCCTTCCGTGTTTTGTATATGTCTAGGGTGATTACATATTCCTGTGCACCCTTTTTTTTGTTTTCAGTTTGTTTGGATTTGAAAGCTTGCATTGTGTGGCTGTTATAGGGTCTCAGGTATTGGAAAGGACCTTGACGTGGTACCTGAGCTTGTCCCATTTGGCCAGATGCGGTGACTAACCTTTCCAGTTTTGCTTTTAAATCTTAGCTGAGAGCTTGTAAGTGAGTGCTGGGTTTTCTCTGTGTGTTGTATTAATTTGTTTTGTAATTTTCCCTATGGTTCTTGCACCCAGATCTTTCTGGGGTTAACTGCTTGTGGCTCTGGGGACAGCACAGCTTCCTGTGAGTGCCAGTGGCACCCAGAGCTGAGCATGTTGCAGGGTCATAGGATGTGTACCCGGTCCGGTATGAGAGTGCAGTTCCCTTCTGTGTTTTGTATATGTCTAGGGTGATTACATATTCCTGTGCACCCTTTTTTTGTTTTCAGTTTGTTTGGATTTGAAAGCTTGCATTGTGTGGCTGTTATAGGGTCTCAGGTATTGGAAAGGACCTTGATGTGGTACCTGAGCTTGTCCTATTTGGCCAGATGCGGTGACTAACCTTTCCAGTTTTGCTTTTAAATCTTAGCTGAGAGCTTGTAAGTGAGTGCTGGGTTTTCTCTGTGTGTTGTATTAATTTATTTTGTAATTTTCCCTATGGTTCTTGCACCCAGACCTGTCTGGGGTTAACTGCTTGTGGCTCTGGGGACAGCACAGCTTCCTGTGAGTGCCAGTGGCACCCAGGGCTGAGCATGTTGCAGGGTCATAGGATGTGTACCCGGTCCGGTATGAGAGTGCAGTTCCCTTCCATGTTTTGTATATGTCTAGGGTGATTACATATTCCTTTGCACCCTTTTTTTGTTTTCAGTTTGTTTGGATTTGAAAGCTTGCATTGTGTGGCTGTTATAGGGTCTCAGGTATTGGAAAGGACCTTGACGTGGTACCTGAGCTTGTCCCATTTGGCCAGATGCGGTGACTAACCTTTCCAGTTTTGCTTTTAAATCTTAGCTGAGAGCTTGTAAGTGAGTGCTGGGTTTTCTCTGTGTGTTGCATTAATTTGTTTTGTAATTTTCCCTATAGTTCTTGCACCCAGACCTGTCTGGGGTTAACTGCTTGTGGCTCTGGGAACAGCACAGCTTCCTGTGAGAACCAGTGGCACCCAGGGCTGAGCATGTTGAAGGGTCATAGGATGTGTACCCGGTCCGGTATGAGAGTGCAGTTCCCTTCCGTGTTTTGTATATGTCTAGGGTGATTACATATTCCTGTGCACCCTTTTTTTGTTTTCAGTTTGTTTGGATTTGAAAGCTTGTATTGTGTGGCTGTTATAGGGTCTCAGGTATTGGAAAGGACCTTGACGTGGTACCTGAGCTTGTCCTATTTGGCCAGATGCGGTGACTAACCTTTCCAGTTTTGCTTTTAAATCTTAGCTGAGAGCTTGTAAGTGAGTGCTGGGTTTTCTCTGTGTGTTGTATTAATTTATTTTGTAATTTTCCCTATGGTTCTTGCACCCAGACCTGTCTGGGGTTAACTGCTTGTGGCTCTGGGGACAGCACAGCTTCCTGTGAGTGCCAGTGGCACCCAGGGCTGAGCATGTTGCAGGGTCATAGGATGTGTACCCGGTCCGGTATGAGAGTGCAGTTCCCTTCCATGTTTTGTATATGTCTAGGGTGATTACATATTCCTTTGCACCCTTTTTTTGTTTTCAGTTTGTTTGGATTTGAAAGCTTGCATTGTGTGGCTGTTATAGGGTCTCAGGTATTGGAAAGGACCTTGACGTGGTACCTGAGCTTGTCCCATTTGGCCAGATGCGGTGACTAACCTTTCCAGTTTTGCTTTTAAATCTTAGCTGAGAGCTTGTAAGTGAGTGCTGGGTTTTCTCTGTGTGTTGCATTAATTTGTTTTGTAATTTTCCCTATGGTTCTTGCACCCAGACCTGTCTGGGGTTAACTGCTTGTGGCTCTGGGAACAGCACAGCTTCCTGTGAGTGCCAGTGGCACCCAGGGCTGAGCATGTTGCAGGGTCATAGGATGTGTACCCGGTCCGGTATGAGAGTGCAGTTCCCTTCCGTGTTTTGTATATGTCTAGGGTGATTACATATTCCTGTGCACCCTTTTTTTGTTTTCAGTTTGTTTGGATTTGAAAGCTTGTATTGTGTGGCTGTTATAGGGTCTCAGGTATTGGAAAGGACCTTGACGTGGTACCTGAGCTTGTCCCATTTGTCCAGATGCGGTGACTAACCTTTCCAGTTTTGCTTTTTAATCTTAGCTGAGAGCTTGTAAGTGAGTGCTGGGTTTTCTCTGTGTGTTGTATTAATTTGTTTTGTAATTTTCCCTATGGTTCTTGCACCCAGACCTGTCTGGGGTTAACTGCTTGTGGCTCTGGGGACAGCACAGCTTCCTGTGAGTGCCAGTGGCACCCAGGGCTGAGCATGTTGCAGGGTCATAAGATGTGTACCCGGTCCGGTATGAGAGTGCAGTTCCCTTCCGTGTTTTGTATATGTCTATGGTGATTACATATTCCTGTGCACCCTTTTTTTGTTTTCAGTTTGTTTGGATTTGAAAACTTGCATTGTGTGGCTGTTATAGGGTCTCAGGTATTGGAAAGGACATTGACGTGGTACCTGAGCTTGTCCCATTTGGCCAGATGCGGTGACTAACCTTTCCAGTTTTGCTTTTAAATCTTAGCTGAGAGCTTGTGAGTGCTGGGTTTTCTCTGTGTGTTGTATGTATATATATATATATATATATATATATAATTTATTTGTAAAGCTCAACCAAAATTTGCAGTGCTGTCCATGGGTACAAAAAAAAAAAGTACAACAATGATACAATACTTTTAAGAGACACTCCATCCAAACTACTTGTGACTGGAAAAGGTTTGGATGATGGAATAATTTGGATTTTGAAATATTTGCATATTAGGACCAAAAGTAAACAACGTCTTATATCATTTAGGCTATATTTACATGTCATAATACAACTTATACATGCAACCTAAATGTAGTTTTATATAATTTTTAATACTTTTGTATAGTAGTACCCTCAGAAAAATAGTACAATACTGCAATATGAAAGGTAATATTTGTTGTTTTAAATAAATATATAGTATTATTAGCATTTTAGAACATAAAACACATGCCACAGGCAGAAAATATTGTGACTTGACTTTGAAAAAAATATTAATTAAAATGTTTGGATTTCACAATAAGAAAATATATATATATATATATATATATATATATATATATATATATATATATATATATATATTATAGTTAATCAAATAATCAAAGAAAAGAACAGTTAGCAAATGAATAAGGCAAGCAGGATCAGCTATTATAATTAGTAAAAGTTCCAAACTTAGAACAAAGTAGTGACAAGAGTTCAACTGGTAATAGCCGTTATCCAGCGTGGTAACTCAGGCTAAAATAGCTTCCATTGAGTCCCGCAATTGAAATGCTGAGTAATGTGTAATGCAGCATATATAGAACAATGTCTATAAGGAAAGTCCAAAAAAAGTCACTGGAAAACTATAGGTATAGCCGATAATTATCTTGTCCCCACTGGAGAAAGGGAGCCAGAGATAATCAAGTGTAAAAGGTTACCAAATCTTCATGAGACTGTGAACTGGACCACTCCATGTGTGTGTAAAGTGCGGACAACCTCCGCCGATGTTCCTGGGCAGACAGAGGGCCCGCCAGTCTCGTCAGCAGGAAATGGCCGTGTCTGCACCAGACGTCAGAGGTCTGCACACCGTTGCTCAGAAAGTTTATAGATTCCCAAAATAAGACAGATATATACAGCTCCTTGTTATCAGTGGCAGGGCTCAAGTCCTCAGACAGCCACGTAGCGGTGTCCCATCCGCTGTGTGTAGAAGTTGAAAATCCCTTAGGGGATTAGAAAGAAGGCTAATCCGGAGACAAAAGGCTCGTTCAAAACTATGGTTTATTGTATTATTACTGTAATAAACCACAGTTTTGAACGAGCCTTTTGTCTCCGGATTAGCATTCTTTCTAATCCCCTAGGGGATTTTCAACTTCTATATTATAGTTAACCTATTAGGTAATAGCCACAGGTATATATTTTAAATGTTTTAATGTGATTGAGGTTTATGATTAAGGCCTGACGGCCGAAACATGTCAAGCCATTCATTCTGTGAGAGCTATTAACTTGCATTTTTAATCTAATATGAAATCAAAGAACTTTGCTTTTAACACACCCTTGTGCTGGCTGGATCTTCGTTTCTTCATTTATATATACATGTGTGTATATATATATATATATATATAATATATATATATAATATATATATATATAATATATATATATATATATATATATATATATATATATATATATATATATATATATATATATAAAGGAAGAGTCGAAAATAGCGCTATTTAAGGATCTAATCCCAGGTCCCACTATCAGTTGGATGGTTTATATATATGTATATAAATATTTCTCTCTATTAGTCCTTTAATAATGAACTGAGGATATATTGTGATTAATAAATATAGCTGGTTATTGACTTGTGATTATGATTATCACTTAAAATTATAAGAAGTTATAGATGGTTATAAACAGTTGTAAAAATGCACTGTTAGTGAAAAACTTGTTATATATATATATATATATATATATATATATATAGTCACAGTTGTATATTACATAGAATAATGATAAATTCTAGATGAAATATAGGATAATAAGTTCATCAAAGGCATATAATGATAAGACAAAAAAGAGTTTTTTTCACACTCAAAATATCCGGTAGGTATTGCACTTACTAGAACAAACCTCAATCATATGAGGTAAGTAGCCGACTCTGTAAGTGGGAAACTTCCGAAGATCTGATGTGGCAGTAGTAGTGAGGCCGTATATGCGCGTCCTTCTCCTCTTAGAGTATGGGATCTTGACCCTGATAGTAACTTGAAGCCGGAAGAATTGAGAAGTGTACTGGAAGCGTTGAACGGTCTAAACCAGAGTCTGGGTTCTTGTATTGAATCCCTAGGAGAATGCCAGAAGAAGCTGGACAAATAAATAAAATGTCAGAACTATTTGAACCTTGAGCTCGGGGAGAATCTGTAACCAGTCTCTATCAGGGTCAAAATCCCATACTCTAAGAGGAGAAGGACACGCATACACGGCCTCACTACTACTGCCACATCAGATCTTCAGAAGTTTCCCACTTACAGAGGCGGCTACTTACCTCATATGATTGAGGTTTGTTCTAGTAAATGCAATACCTACCAGATATTTTGAGTGTGAAAAAAACTATTTTTTGTCTTATCATTATATGCCTTTGATGGACTTATTATCCTATATTTCATCTAGAATTTTTCATTATTCTATGTAATATACAACTGTGACTATATATATATATATATATATATATATATATATATATATATATATATATATATATATATAAAACAAGATTTTAACTAACAGTGCATTTTTATAACTGTTTATAACCATCTATAACTTCTTATAATTTCAAGTGATAATCATAATCACAAGTCAATAACCAGCGGTATTTATTAATCACAATATATCCTCCGTTCATTATTAAAGGACTAATAGAGAGAAATATTTATATACATACATATAAACCATCCAACTGATAGTGGGACCTGGGATTAGATCCTTAAATAGCGCTATTTTCGACTCTTCCTTTTTCCATATTTCTTTGTGGAGGTTAACCCACCATTTATGGGGGGCCATCCCTTCTCTTTTTCAGAATTACAGCTGCTTTTATAGGATCCCCAACCCACACTTTAGCTAAATTACACTCTCAGCGCTAACTATCTTTGTGTGGGATACCCTGTACTCACTCTTGTGAGAGGATATAGGTCCCACACACAATCCTACTCCTATCCAGCGCTGCGGAATCTGTTGGCGCTCTACAAATACCTGATAATAATATATATATATATATATATATATATATAAAGGAGGATTAGAACAAATGCAATGATATAAAAAAATCCTCAATATAGGTTACACAATGGACGATGAATTATGTGAAACAAAATTTACATCATAAAAAAGTAGACCTAAACATAATAAAAGGTTGTCTTTTGTTAGCACTTACAGTACCCTTAGTGACAAAGTATACACTATATAAAATGAAATTGGTTTATTCTACAAGAGACATGTACAGATATTCAGGACTTTAAAAACCTTCCTATGGCAGCTCACTGCAAATTTTATACTAGTGTGGGAGACTAGTTAAGACTAATAGACCTAAAACTGTACAGAGTAACCCTTTCTTTAGGAAACCAAAAGGTGGGGCATACCCCTGCTTGAATTGTGCACAATGTCACAGTGTTATCAAGAGTGATACTATCTCCCACCCCTATACTGGACAGAAATGCAGAAATTGGGGATTTTTTACTTGTGACTCAACTTTACATAGGGGAAATTACACAAGAAATAGAAGACAATATAGCTCAACATAAATCCACTATTCATATTTCTGATTTTCAGAATATGGGCCACCAGGCAAATCAGTTGCGCTTTTTGGTTATTGAGAAGGCATATAAAAAACCTATAAAGATTTCATTCATAGACATTTTACCTTTGACATATTGAATATATATAGATTTTGCTCTAAGTGTGTACATGTATTGATATGCGCTGCTAACTACTCTATTTTTTAATGTTAGGCCAATCCCTTTAATAGTGGGAGGTTAAGATCTATTTATAAAATAAAGTTGTGTTTGAGTTAATGACGTCATTAGGTCTTCATCCTGTCTAGCATTTGGATTGGTCCAATTTCTATTGGTGTTGGTTTAAAATGCACTTTGTGCTTCATTTATGTTAGATTGATAAATGGCAGGTGCCCCAAAACATTCTACTCAATCATTGTGACTTGATGTGTGGGCCTATGGGGAAAAGCCCTTGGAACAAGCACCATATGTTTATCATTAACATTTTGAATGTGGTAATGTGTGTGTATATATATATATATATATATATATATATAGTGGGGCAAAAAAGTATTTAGTCAGCCACCAATTGTGCAAGCAGCTTGGTGTGAAGCAATAATTAGAAAATGGAAGACATACAAGACCACTGATAATCTCCCTCGATCTGGGGCTCCACGCAAGATCTCACCCCGTGGGGTCAAAATGATCACAAGAACGGTGAGCAAACATCCCAGAACCACACAGGGGGACCTAGTGAATGACCTGCAGAGAGCTGGGACCAATGTAACAAAGGCTACCATCAGTAACACACTACGCTGCCAGGGACTCAGATCCTGCAGTGCCAGACGTGTCCCCCTGCTTAAGCCAGTACATGTCCGGGCCCATCTGAAGTATGCTAGAGAGCATTTGGATGATCCAGAAGTGGATTGGGAGAATGTCATATGGTCAGATGAAACCAAAGTAGGACTGTTTGGTAGAAACATAACTCATCATGTTTGGAGGAGAGAGAATGCTGAGTTGCCACCAAAGAACACCATACCTACTGTGAAGCATGGGGGTGGCAACATCATGCTTTGGGGCTGTTTCTCTGCAAAGGGAACAGGGCGACTGATCTGTGTACATGAAAGAATGAATGGGGCCATGTATCGTGAGATTTTGAGTGCTAATCTCCTTCCATCAGCAAGGGCATTGAAGATGAAACGTGGCTGGGTCTTTCAGCATGACAATGATCCCAAACACACCGACCGGGCAACGAAGGAGTGCCTTCGTAAGAAGCATTTCAAGGTCCTGGAGTGGCCTAGCCAGTCTCCAGATCTCAACCCCATAGAAAACCTTTGGAGGGAGTTGAAAGTCCATGTTGCCCAGTGACAGTCCCAAAACATCACTGCTATAGAGGAGATCTGCATGCAGAAATGGACCTACATACCAGCAACAGTGTGTGACAACCTTGTGAAGACTTACAGAAAACGTTTCACCTCTGTCATTGCCAACAAAGGATATATAACAAAGAATTGAGATGAACTTTTGATATTGACCAAATACTTATTTTCCACCATAATTTGAAAATAAATTCTTTCCAAATCAGACAATGTGATTGTCTGGATTTGTTTCCACATTTTGTCTCTCATAGATGAGGTATACCTATGATGAAAATTACAGGCCTCTCTCATCTTCTTAAGTGGGAGAACTTGCACAATTGGTGGCTGACTAAATAATTTTTTGCCCCACTGTATATCAGTGCTGGTCTTAATTGCTATATATATTGTTTGTAAAATGTGTATATATACCTATATGAATATATACATATATATATATATATATATATATATATGTGTGTATGTGTGTGTGTGTATATATATATATATATATATATATATATATATATATATATATTGTAGTTATAAAAGATGTTATTACACAGCGCTAGTAATAATAAAAGAAATATAACTAAATAGCAGGGAAAAAGTACATGTATCTAGCGATATCTGTATGAAAGTTATACAAATATCTACAGTATATTTAATTGAATATCAGACTCTATTAAACGCCTTTCTAATTCAAATTATATGAGGTTTAAAAAACATCCAATATTTCAAAATTAATCAAAGAATATGCATGGAAATAAAAATATTAAGAATATACATAAAAACAGAATATATAAAATATAATTCAATACAAAACAAGAGGAAAAAAGGTCCAGAGAACGTAATAAACATATTGCAAAGTCCTTGTAGTAATTTTGCCTTTGTTATTTAAATGAATTGGAACGTCACAAAAAAACAAAACACAAATGGCAATCAATCTACTTACACAAGGTGAAACAAACAAGAATAAGTGGCGCTTACCAGCCTCTGGGGATCTGTGTTGCGTGTCTTCAGTGAACGTGAGGTCTCCTCGCTCTTGTCTCTTCTTCCTACTTCCTGGGAGCCCAAACAAAGCAGGTGCTGGCGTCACAGAACCACCATACGATATGCAGAAAGAACACTTCCGGGCCTCACTAGGACTAGAGGGTGAAACAAACTTGCGGGAACTACAAACAAACTGTAAAAAAGTAACTTTATTAGAACTGCGTCTAAAAACAAAAGTGAGCCATCAGCTCACAGCGGTACAAAGGAGTTATCAGCGAAGGCAAAAAACTGCAGACATGTTTCGTGTGGGTCTGCCACACTTGCTCACTGCTAACTAATGCCTCAGCTGATACCTCTATTTAAAGAGGCATAGAACAATTATCTAGCAATTAAAAAAGAATTAAAAACATTGACTAAGTGTTTAACTCCTACCTACCTATTATACTATATGTTTCATTGTAGTTTACCACTGCAATATATTTAAACCATAACAAAAACAATTCCCACACAATACTGTGCTTAAATTTAAATAGATAAAAACATTACGTTTTAATATTGATTAAATTGCTTAGAAGTGGTACCCCAAAAAAGAAAGCATATTATTTCAAAGCTCATTGTCTGTTAAATGTATATGTGAGTATTCAGGGTTAATAAGGACCTGACATTCCTAGATGTTCCTATGTATATGTACATAACAATGAAAATGTATATCTAGATAAAAAGCGATGTTAACCTTTTTATCTAGATATAAATTTTCATTGTTATGTACATAACTGTCAGCCCCCCACATCGCCAAAAACTAATTTAAGCTATTAACCCCTAAATCTAACAACCCCTTAACTTTAAATGAAAATTACAACATCCCTATCTTCAAATAAATTAAAACTTACCTGTAGAATTAAAAGAAACTAATTTTAAACTATTAATTAACCTACCCTAGCTATTATACTACAATTACATTAAACTACCAATTAAATAAAATAAATAACATATTAAAAAAAAGCTAACCCTACTAAAATTATTTAAATATACTATTAAACCTTATTAAAAGTACTAAATTACAAAAACAAACAAACACTAAGTTACAAAAAAACCAAACACTAAACACATACATTTACACATACATACACACACATATACATAAACATACATATGCACATACATATACACACACACATACATACATATACACATACATACACACATAAATATACTTATAAACATACATATACACATACACACACATACAAATACACATACACACACATACATATACACACGCATAAAACATACACATAAACATACACATACACACGCATACAAATACACACATACGTACGCATACATATTGCATCAGGTAATCATAAGGGGCTTTAGCCATTAACATTTGCATAATGTATTCAAGCCTTTCTAGGCATGGGACGGGCTGTTGTATGGGGTATTCTCCCGCCATATCCGCCATCTTAGATGTCGTCTGGGTGCAAAGTCACTGGTATCGTATCAGAAAATGTTCTCCTTTATGGATGTAGATGCCTCATTGTATTTTATTTAATAAATGTATTATCCAGTTGGGGTCAGCAACCTCGGAATTTACCAAGGGGGAAGCTCTGCCTGTTATGAGTCACTGCTCCAGGCCCTTATTGTCTAATCCGGAGTTCTAGTGTCAAGGACACAGCCACAATTGCAGTGATGAACCTTAACCAGGGTTAGATAGTGTCTGACATATGAGGTTTACCAAAGTAGCTGTATGTTGGTGCCCACAATCAGTGGTTTTAAGGGCTATTCGACCGGAGCTCCTGGATGTGCGACCGTTGAGGTATGCTGCTTGAACACGCCCCCTATTTTACACAATTTAATTGATACTCACCATATAATACACATCAAATCACCATCACACATACACATGACATGTCATGCACACACATCTCCCAATAATATCCATATTTAACCTGAGTTTAATGGAAAGGAATTTCTAAACCACATACTATACTAGCTGTTGTCAGTGGCTTCTCTTGCGTAGATTTTGTGATTTGTAAAGAATAGCAAAAAACACGACCACTCGCAACAACATGTGCCCTCACGTGTGTGCCTGTTTGGGTTGCACACTCGCTGACATAAACTTCTTGAGTTTTCATTAATTCTAGGTTTTCTCATAATCTAAATACCAATTTTCATGTCTGTAACATCTTTGGTTTTTGAGATATAGGTATCCTCATAAATCAAACCCACCCACCCCTTTTGACCCCCTTAAAGGGACATGAAACCCAAAATTTTCCTTTCTTGATTCAGATAGAGAATACAATTTTAAACAACTTTCTAATTTACTTCTATTATCTAATTTGTTTCATTCTCTTGGTATCATATGTTGAAGGAGGAGCAATGCACTACTGGTTTCTAACATAACACATAAGTGAGCCAATGACAATCGGCATATATATGCAGCCACCAATCAACAGCTAGAACCTAGGTTCTTTGCTGCTCCTGAGCTTTCCTAGATAAACCTTTCAGCAAAAGAAAGAAGAGAAGGATGCAAATTAAACAATAGAAGTAAATTGGGAAGTTGTTTAAAATTGTATGTTATGTCTAAATCATGAAATAACATTTTTGGGTTTCATGTCCCTTTAAGTGGATGTTTGGGAAATGGTAAAACACATGTTTCTTTATTTTTAAAGGAGAATGTAAATACAAATTTTCACATCAGTAGCATCTTTGGAGATATAGGTATCCTCTTCTAGATTGTAAGATCCCACGGGAATAGGGTTCTCAATTCCTCCTGCATGCGTTTGTAAATTTTGTTCTCTTACAAGTTTTATATCATTGTTTTATTTAAATGAATTGTATCTATAGACAGCGCTGATATGTTGGCGCTTCATAAATAAAGTATAATAATAATAATAATAAATCACCTTTGACCCCCCTTTAAGTGGATTTTGGGGAAATGGTATAACACGTGTTTCTTTATTTTCAAGGAGACTCTAAACACCAATTTTCATGTCTGTAACATTGTCAGTTTTTGAGCATATAGGTATTTAGGTATTCTTTAAAAATCAGCACCCTTTTTGACCCCCCTTAAGTTGATTTTGGGGAAATGGTATAACACGTGTTTCTTTATTTTTCCAGGAGAATCTAAATACCAATTTTAACATCTGTAACATTGTCGTTTTTTGAGATATAGATATCCTCATATATCAGCCTCCTCTTTTGACCCCCCTTAAGTGGATTTTCGGGAAATGGTAAAACAAGTGTTTCTTTCTTTTTTAAGGAGACTCTAAATACCAATTTTCACATCTGTAACATCATTGTTTTTTGAGCTATAGATATCCTCATAAAAAAGTTCACTCTCCTTTTTAACCCCCTTAGGGACATAACTTCCAAAAATCCTTCCTTAGTGGGTGCCTATGTCATAAAAACAATGTACCTTCCAAATTTTACATTCCTAGGTCAAATGGATTGAGCTGGTCATTGTTGAGTCAGTCATTCAGTCAGTCAGTCAGGACTTCTTCTTTTATATATATAGATAAATAAAATCATTACCTCACTAGCTTATACACTAGATAACACATATCAATGCCACTCAGTCTCATCCCATCACAAGGTCACATAGACATATTACAACAGAACTACCCATTGTCACTTTAATATATGGCATGCTGAATCATTACTCCAAGTAACCTACCTCCAGCTCTCCGGTAAACCCAGTATTTTTTAAAACTCTGTGGAACCGTTTGCATAGCTCTGCCCACAGTTGTAATTGGTGAAACTTCACAGAATCACAGAGCATAGGTAAGCCACACCCCTTTATTAAATACATTAAAAAACACCATCCAAATGACACACGTGGCTCAACAGCAAGTTGTCCTCCTTTGAACTTCAGGTGCATCGCCATTTTTTATTTGAGCAGAGATGCTTGGACTTAATGAGTCTTTTAAGAAACTTGAAATAAAAGTTTATTTTTCATAAAATATGCAGTGTACTAGTATTTAGCTGTCAGGGCGCACAGGTAGATGAAGGAGATCTGACTGCAGGGGGGCAAATAATAATTTTATGGGGGCAGTTGCCCCATTTGTCCCCCTGTAGCGACACCTATGTCTTTATATATTAGCTTTATAAGTTATGTGAATAACTTTTAGTTGGTTATCTGAAAAAGAATAGTGTAACTACTAGGAGCTCCATTTATTAAGCAGCGGATGCTGCTTCAGAGCCCCATCGTTTCAGGTCCGCCTCAAACAGTAGTTAAGATGCAGTGGTTGTAAGACTGTTGCTCCTTAACTTCTCTGCCACCTTTTAGGTGGCAGACTGTTGGCATTTAGCGAGATTGAGCAGACATGATTTGCTGCAACGAATCCTGTCTGCTCGCCTTTTAATAAATCTACTGCTAGATATCTACTAGGTAAAAAATAATATCCAAATATTTTCCATAGTAGTCTTATTAGATTTAAAGTAATCTAGAATAGCCATATTTTTTGTTACCCAGAGTCCTTTGCTGTACTAGAAATATTTCCCAATTATTTTAACAGACACATTACAGTAAATATGGTAGTTTTATTTATTTTGCTGAGCTTACAAAGGATATTTCTTTACAATACTTTTACACACCAGGGAAAATGATGTTACACTAATAGGATTTTACTAGCATAAGTTGTAATTGGTATTAATAACTAGCAAAAACAGACATAAATGTTATGTTTCTAATTTTGTTTACAAGTAAACTCCCTTTTAATCTATTCTATCTCAAACAGTTACAGTAAAATTATTAATATTACCCAAATGTGCGATTTAATGCTGTTTCCTAGAATTATGTTTTATGTATCTTAAATTGTATGTTAAAACTATTCAGTGTTTGTATTTCTATTAGAAACAAATTAGTCTTCTTGGCTTATGGCACATATAAAAATGTATACTTACATACTGTTTTCTTTTTAGACACCGTTACGAGTCAAGAATCAGGAGGCGCTCCTATTTTGCCTGAGCTTTCTGACTTACCTTTACGGAATATTAGTAAGTGGTTCATATCTTTTTTTATGATAAGACCCATTCTAGTTTATTCAATATAACATGTTTAACATGATGGTCAGTATCAATACTCTACAAAGTCTTTAAAGGAGTATGAAACCCCCAAAAAATGATTTAATGATTAAGATAGCACATACAATTTTAAATGGACACTCAAGTCAAATTTAAACTGTCATGATTCAGATAGAGCATGGAATTTTAAACAACTTTCCAATTTACTTCCATTAACAAAATGTGCACATTCTTTTTATATTTACATTTTTTAAGTCACCAGCTCCTACTGAGCATGTGCAAGAATTCACAGATTATAAATATATGCATTTGTGATTGGCTGATGGCTGTCACATGATACAAGAAGAGCGGAAATAGAAATAACTTTAAACATTTGTGAAAAACAAAATCTACAACTTATTTGAAATTCACACTAAGGGGCCGATTTATAATAGTGCGAGCGGACATGATCCACTGTAGAGGATCATGTTCGCCGCACATCGATAAATGCTGACAGCACACGCTGTCAGCATTTATGATTGCACAAGCATTTCTAGTGAAATGCTTGTGCAATACCGGCCCCTGCACATTCGTGGCCAATCAGCCGCTAGCAGGGGGTGTCAATCAATCCGATCATATCCGATCGGGCAGATTGCTGTCCGCTACCTCAGAGGTGGTGGACGAGTTAAGGAGCAGCGGTCTTAAGACTGCTGCTTCTTAACTTCTGTTCCCTGCGAACCTGAAGGCTCATGCGGAAACAGGTGCATACGGGTCATGATAAATAGGCCCCTATGTGCTATTGCATTGCCTTTTTATCACACATTTGCTGATTATGCAAATTAAAAGTATTTACTGGTCCTTTAAGCCACTTTCCAATTTACTTATATTATCAAATTTGCCTTTTTCTTTTGTTATCCTTTGTTGAGTATATGCATCTTGTCATTGGCTCACCTGATGTGTTCAAGTTTGCGTTCCTGCTCCTGAGCATATATAGGATACAAGGACATTAAGCTAATTTGATAATATAAGTCAATTGGAAAGTTGTTTAAAATGACATTCTCTATCTAACTCATCAACGTTTAATATTTAAAAATATTACTGTATGTTATGGTATAGAGATGATCATTACATAGATGTGATTAGCAGACAAACTATATTGTATTTTACACAGCAAGTCATTATAAATCATTCATTTTTAAATGTGTGATACATTTGATAATTGGTACCAAATGAATTAACTCTAGAGCAGCAAACAAGACAATATTTTATATTCTTGCTGACGAGTTGTGCAGATAAGTGTGATGTGGGAATCCAGATGTGGACCCGTTGCTCAGTGTGCCTAGAGGGATATGGCTGCACCTTACTGACGAGGCCCACAGAAGGCTGAAATGTACGTCTGGGGTTTTGCTGTTTCAGAGAGGGATTGCCTGGTATTTCGGGGCTGGACTGTACTGTTAAGTCAAGATCAGACTGATATGCTACAGGAGAGTTCTTCTCTGTGAAAGGCACATGTTGAGCAAAAAGAGGCTGCTTCTTGGGTGGTAACTAGCCATAGATCAAGCTATTATGCTATTGTTCGTTCCCAGGTTGAGCGCTTCTCTCTTTTTATTTATGCAAATTATGACTCTTAGTCATAAGTGTGATGCGGGAATGCAGGTGTGGACCCGTTACTCAGTGTGCCTAGAGGGATATGGCTGCACCTCACCGACGAGGCCTACAGAAGGCCGAAACATACGTCTGTGGTTTTGCCTTTTCTCTCAAGGGATTTTGAAAACCAGCACAATGTTATTAAAAAATAAGTAAAACTATACATTGTTACAAAAAAACTACTAGATGGGCTTTATAAATGGATCACCTAGAAAACATTTATGCAAAGAACAATCTTGTGTATAATGTCCCTTTAACTATCCCTTTAAGTTTGCAAATAAAAGCCTGACATACATTTTTTAACTGTTAACTGATAAATAACATTGAATAACATATAAATTGTATTATTTATCATCAACAGACTTTAAACATAGTAGCATTTAAATTAAAAAGTAAAAAACTAAAGGAATAGTGTATTCAATAACAAAACAGAATATACTCGGCAGAGGATACAAAATAAAGTCCTTTATTTAAAATATTGAACGTTGGGAAAAAAAATAATTAAATATCAGAGTCAGCCATCAGCGTCTATTGTATACCTGATACCTAAGTACTGTATATAATGCTCAGTGACTTTTAGGAAAACCTTCAACAGAAAAACTTTTTTTTTTATTATTTAGCAAAGGAAAATGTGGTTTTCAATAAAACAAAGCACTATAATTAATTTTGAAATGTTATGTTTTTATGGAATGTGAGTACCTGGTCTCTTTAAGGGCCTGAGGATCATAGGATTCCTCAGCTTGGAGAAAAATGTTAGTGCAGACTTCACAGTGTCTCATTTGGGGCCGAATTATCCACGTGAAAATCCAAAGACCGCTGCTCCATAACGTGTCCGCCTGCTCTGAGGCCATGGACAACAATTCGCCCAATCACATATGATCAGGCTGATTGACAACCCCTGCTAGCGGCCGATTGGCCGTGAATCTGCAGGGGGCAGCATTGCACAAGCAGTTCACAAGAATGTGTATCGTATCATGTCCGATCTCACATTAATAAATTGGCCCCATTAAATGCTCAAAAGAAAAAGGGTGGAACTATCCAGCACTGTGAGATCTCTCATTTCTGTATCTGAAGGAGAGACAGCCCCAGTGCAATATAGTACTGCATGATATGAGAGTATTGTTAAACTTATACTTTATGCATTGTATTTTATCTTACTTCACTTCAGATTGGGTCCTTTAAGTATTATTAAACTGAAGCTTTGCACTTTCTATTTTATATTTTAAAAGATTTGTATTTAGATCCAGCAGTGATTTTACAAAATTGGGTTATGTTTTGAAAGTTTCTGTGTTACTTTAACAAATTAGAATCTGTAATGCTCGTAGGATACTCCGCTATCAGACCGAACTCGGCCAGTAGTCTTGTTATCCCAGCGTCGAGCCGGATAGATAGGGTATATCCCAGAGCAGAGAAAGTTAGCAAGCTGAGGGTGGTAGAGTAGTCCAAGGGTAAACCACTAGAATGGTCAGGCAGGCAGGGTTTGGCAACGGTAAAGCATTTCAAGGGCAAACCACTAGAATGGTCAGGCAGGCAGGGTTTGGCAACAGTAAAGCAGTCCAAGAACAAACCACTAGAATGGTCAGGCAGGGTTTGGCAACAGAGAGGCAATCCAGAATAATAGGGGCTAATAGCCAGAGTAGTCAGGCAAGCAGAGTTCAGCAGCTGTAAGTTAATCCAGCATTTTAGGGGTTAAACAGGTAGAGTAGTCAGACAAGCAGAGTTCAGCAGCAGCATATCAATCCAGCAATTCAGGGGTTTAACAGGCAGATTAGTCAGACAGGCAGGGTTCAAACACAATAAGGCGATAAAGCAGTAACGATCTATCACACCCAGGAGCACACAAAGTAACACTTAGAGTTTTTTGAAAGGACTTACATAGGCACAGGATCCGCACCACAGGCATCAGGACTGGCATCATTGAGAGAGGAGCGTGCAGTGATGATGTCAGCGCCACACGCATCCGGACCCGACACAGTCCATGGCAACGAGCAGGGAAGGAGATGCCGCACCCCTAGCAACGGCTAGAGCGGCGCGGTGTGACAGAATCAAACTTTGTATATTTCTGTGTATATTTTAAAAATTATATTTGTATTTGCTACTTTGTAAATTAAAACTGACAGTGGGAGGGACAGGGCAGCTCTCTGGGCTGAACAGGAGAGTTTCCATTGAATGTCTGAAACTCTTTCACAATTCTTGTGAAATTATGTAAGCATTTTAAACAAGCTTTTCCTCACTGATTTATCTCGCCAGCTTTATACACGTGATATTCACTTTTTTTCACTAAAAGAAAATTAATATATACTAAAATATTGGCAAAACCAAGTTAAATTGTAGTGAAAACATTTCAGTTTAATTTGTAATTGATGTAAATGTAGCCTTTGGGACCGAATTATCAAGAACTGAATGGCTCACCGGAAACAGAAGTTATGAAGCATGTATGAACCATGTATCCCAGAGAGCATCATTACTTTTTTGTGCATTGATAAATGCTGACAGCGTATGATACGTTACATTGTATCATGCCCCTTTATATCAGTCCCAGCCTTTATATCAGTCCCATGTGTTCTACAATTATCTCCTCTCTCCCATGTATCCCAGAGAGCATCATTACTTTTTTATGGAAGGAATCTCTCATTTCTCTGGAACTTCATGGTTCCACCCTTTTCTCTTAGAAAATTCAGTGAGTTCAGCCCCTGTGAAGTCTGCACTATAATTTCTCTCGAAACTAGAGAATGTTTTATTATCTGGCCCATAGAAAGTAATGTAGCTCATTAGGAACCTGAAGCTGACATATTTTCAGTTTTATTTTAAATAGAAGAAATGCAAAGAGCAATATAATTTGTTAAAGATACACATAAATACACAATGTATGTTTGTTAAAGTTACACAGAAACTGTGAAAGCATAATCAGAATTTGTAAAATCACAATCCTAAATACGCTACTATATACAAAATAGAATACAAATAGAAAGTTTAAATGTAATAAAATGTAGTCTTAAATGTAAAGTAATATAGAATGAAAAACACAAAGAGGCCTACTTATCAAGCCGTCAACTGTGCTGCATTCGCCGGCACCAATACGCTCGCCTGACTTCGCCTAACATCATTGCCGCGGACCTGAATACGTTCTCCATAGTTAACAAAAAATCTGTCAAAAAGCTGCGCACCAAGTACGGGGCGATGAGCAGCGGACTGTTGTTCACTGACAGTCATTGATCTCGCTGCTATTCGGCTTTTTCCCAGCTTTATTTGTATACTGTCACTAAACACCACCACTATACTAAACTGTTTTACCCCTATCATGCTGCTCACGGACCCTGCTGCAACTAAATAAAGTTATTAACCCCTAAACCGCCGCTCCCAGAGCCCACCGCCACTCTAATAAATGTATTAACCCCTATTCCTCCGCTCCCGGAGCCCACCGCCACCTACATTATGTTATTACCCCTAATCTGCCACCCCCTATACCACCGCCACCTACATTATGTTATTAATCCCTAAACCGCCAGCCCCCCACATCGCCATAAACTAAATTAACCTATTAACCCCTAAACCTAATAACCCGCTAAATGTATATTAAAGATTAACTCATCCCTATCTTATAATACATTTAAACTTACCTTTAGAATTACATTAAACTATATTAAATTAATAATTAATCTAACCTAACTTTTATAATAAAATTACATTAAACTATATTAAATTAATAATTAATGTAGCCTAACTTTTATAATAAAATTACATTAAACTATATTAAATTAATAATTAATCTAACCTAATTTTTAATAATAAAATTACATCAAACTACAAATTAAATTAACTATATTACATATTTAGAAACCTAACCCTACTCAAATAATTTAAATCTACAATAAAAAATGACAAAGTTACAAAAAACTAACAACTAAGTTACAAAAAATAACAAACACTAAGTTACACAAAAAAATAAACACTAAGTTACAAAAAATAAAAAAGAAATTATCAAAGATTTAAACTAATTACACCTAATCTAAGGGCCCTATGAAAATAAAAAAGCCCCCCCCAAATAAAAAAAACCTAACCTACCATAAACTACAAATAGCCCTTAAAAGGGCCTTTTGCTGGGCATTGTCCCAAAGAAATCAGCTCTTTTACCTGTAAATAAAAAATACAAACAACTCCCCCAACAGTAAAACCCACCACCCACACAACCAACCCCCCAAATAAAAACCTAACTAAAAAACCTAAGCTCATCATTGCCCTAAAAAGGGCATTTGGATGGGCATTGCCCTTAAAAGGGCATTTAGTTCTATTGCACCCAAACACCTAATCTAAAAATAAAACCCACCCAATAAACCCTTAAAAAATCCTAACACTAACCCCTGAAGATCGACTTACAGTTTTGAAGATCCGACATCCATCCTCCAACAAGCTGGCAGAAGTCCTTAACGAAGCAGCTGAAGTCTTCATCCAAGCCCGCAGAAATCTTAACCCAGACGGCATCTTCTATCTTCATCCGGTGCGGAGCGGCTCCATCTTCCAGATATCCGACGTGGAGAATCCTCTTCCATCGGCGTCTTCTTCGGAATGAATGTTCCTTTAAAAAAGACATCATCCAAGATGGCGTCCCTTAGATTTCGATTGGCTGAAAGAACTCTTTCAGCCAATCGGAATTAAGGTTGAGCCAATAGGATTGAGCTTGCATTCAATTGGCTAATTGGATGAAAGCTCAATCCTATTGGCTGATTGCAACAGCCGATAGGAATTTTTCAACCCTAATTCCGATTAGTTGATAGAATTCTAGCAGCCAATCGGAATCTAAGGGATGCCATCTTGGATGACGTCATTTAAAGGAACATTCATTATTATTATAATTATTATTATTATCAGGTATTTGTAGAGCGCCAACAGATTCTGCAGCACTGTAAACATAGTCGGTATACAGGATAGTTTTTTCAGGGATCAAGTGGGTAGAGGGCCCTGCCTAGAGTTTCACTGTTGTAGTCGGCTCTTATGAAGGCGATCTGCAAACAGCTGGGCTCATAGGCTTACATTCTAAGGGTTTCAAGGGGAAAGCAATGGAGTTAGGAAAGGTTAGTGTTGGTTGTAAGCATCCCTGAATAGTAAGGTTTTTAGGGAGTGCTTGAAGCTGTTAAAACTAGGGGAGAGTCTTGTGGAGCGTGGCAGGGAGTTCCACAAGATGGGAGCCAGTCTGGAGAAGTCCTGTAAACGGGAATGTGAGGAAGTAACAAGAGAGGAGGAGATCCTGAGCTGATCGAAGGGGATGGGAGGGAGAGTATCTGAAGACAAGTTCTGAAATGTAGGGGGGAGCAGTGCAATTGAGAGCTTTTTATGTCAGAGTGAGGATTTTGTGTTTAATAATAGAGGCAAGAGGAAGCCAGTGAAGGTATTGGCAGAGAGGTGCAACAAATGAAGCTTGACGAGTAAGGAAGATGAGCCTGGAGGTATTCATAATGGATTGTAAAAGAGCTATGCAGCAGCTAGGTAGACCAGAGAGGACGGAGTTGCAGTATTCGAGGAGGGAAAGGATGAGAGAGTGGATTAAAATCTTAGTTGTATCTTTTGTAAGGAAATGTCTAATTTTAGAGATGTTTTTAAGGTGGAAGCGGCAGGCTTTAGCCAAGGACTGAATGTGAGGAGTGAAGGAAAGATCTGAGTCAAATGTGACCCCAAGACATTGGGCATGTGGGGTAGGAGTAATGATGGAATTATCAACAGTTATAGAAATTTTGGGGGTAGAGGCATTGGAAGAAGGGGGAAAAATAAGGAGTTCAGTTTTGGGAAGATTTAGCTTAAGGTAGTGAGAGGACATCCACGATGAGATATGAGAAAGACAGTTAGTGAAACGGGTTAGTAAGGAAGGAGGTAGGTCTGGTGCAGAGAGGTGGATTTGGGTGTCATCGGCATACAAATGATATTGAAACCCATGGGACTTTATTAAGGAACCTAATGATGATGTGTAGATTGAAAAGAGAAGGGGACCGAGGACAGAGCCTTGAGGTACCCCAACAGAAAGTGGTAACGGGGCAGAGGATGCTCTGGAGAAGGCTACACTAAATGTAAAGAGAGCTGTGTCGCAGATGTCGAAGAATTGGAGGGTTTGGAGCAGAAGACGTTAATGGACGTCAAGAGGGTTTCCGAAGAAGACATCAATGGAAGAGGATGCTCCGCATCGGATGTCTGGAAGATGGAGCCGCTCTGCGCCGGATGGATGAAGATAGAAGATGCTGTCTGGGTGAAGACTTCTGTGGGCTTGGATAAAGACTTTGGCCGCTTGGATGAAGACTTCTGCTGGTTTCTTGGAGTATGGATGTCAGATCTTCAAAACTGTAAGTCGATCTTCAGGGGTTAGTGTTAGGATTTTTTAAGGGTTTATTGGAAGGATTTTATTTTTAGATTAGGGGTTTGGGTGCAATAGAGCTAAATGCCCTTTTAAGGGCAATGCCCATCCAAATCCCCTTTACAGGGCAATGAGGAGTTTAGGGTTTTTTAGTTAGGTTTTTATTTGGGGGGTTTGTTGTGTGGGTAGTGGGTTTTACTGTTGGGGGTGTTTGTATTTTTATTTACAGGTAAACGAGCTGATTTATTTGGGGCAATGCCCCTGCAAAATACCCTTTAAAGGGCTATTTGTAGTTTATTGTAGGTTAGAGGGGCTTTTTATTTTCATAGGACCCTTAGATTAGGTGTAATTAGTTTAAATCTTTGATAATTTCTTTTTTTTTTTTTGTAATTTAGTGTTTATTTTTTGTAACTTAGTCTTTGTTATTTTTGTAACTAAGTTGTTTGTTTTTTTGTAACTTAGTAATATTTTAGTGTAGATTTAAATTATTTGAGTAGGGTTAGGTGTTTAAATATATAATATAGTGAATTTAATTTGTAGCTTAATGTAATTTTGGTATAAAAGTTAGGTTAGATTAATTATTTATTTAATATAGTTTAATGTAATTATATTATAAAAGTTAGGGTACATTAATTATTAATTTAATATAGTTTAATGTAATTTTATTATAAAAGTTAGATGACCCCAAGACATCAGGCATGTGGGGTAGGAGTAATGATGGAATTATCAACAGTTATAAACATTTTGGGGGTGGAGACATTGGAAGAAGGGGGAAATATAAGGAGTTCAGTTTTGGAGAGATTTAGCTTAAGGTAGTGAGAGGACATCTTAGATGAGATATGAGAAATACAGTTAGTGACACGGGTTAGTAAGGAAGGAGGTAGGTCTGGTGCAGAGAGATAGATTTGAGTGTCATCGGCATACAAATGATATTGAAACCCATGGGATTTTATTAAGGAACCTAATGATTATGTGTAGATTGAAAAAAGAAGGGGACCGAGGACAGAGCCTTGAGGTACCCCAATAGAAAGTGGTAACGGGGCAGAGGATGCTCCGGAAAAGGCTACACTAAATGTACAGTTAGTCAGATAAGAAGAGAACCACGAGAGAGCTGTGTCGCAGATGTCAAAGGATTGAAGGGTTTGGAGCAGAAGATTTCCGAAGAAGACATCAATGGAAGAGGATGCTCCGCGTCGGATGTCTGGAAGATGGAGCTGCTCTGCGCCGGATGGATGAAGATAGAAGATGCTGTCTGGGTGAAGACTTCTGCGGGCTTGGATGAAGACTTTGGCCGCTTGGATGAAGACTTCTGCCGGCTTCTTGGAGGTGGATGTCGGATCTTCAAAACTGTAAGTCGATCTTCAGGGGTTAGTGTTAGGATTTTTTAAGGGTTTATTGGATGGATTTTATTTTTAGATTAGGGGTTTGGGTGCAATAGAGCTAAATCCCCTTTTAAGGGCAATGCCCATCAAAATCCCCTTTTCAGGGCAATGGGGAGCTTAGGGTTTTTTAGTTAGGTTTTTATTTGGGGGGTTGGTTGTGTGGGTGGTGGGTTTTACTGTTGGGGGGGTTTGTATTTGTATTTATAGGTAAAAGAGCTGATTTCTTTGGGGCAATGCTCCGCAAAAGACCCTTTTAAGGGCTATTTGTAGTTTATTGTAGGTTAGGGGGGCTTTTTATTTTCATAGGACCCTTAGATTAGGTGTAATTAGTTTAAATCTTTGATAATTTCTTTTTTATTTTGTGTTTTTTATTTTTGTAACTAAGTTGTTAGTTTTTTGTAACTTAGTAATTTTTTAGTGTAGATTTAAATTATTTGAGTAGGGTTAGGTGTTTAAATATATAATATAGTTAATTTAATTTGTAGCTTAATGTAATTTTAGTATAAAAGTTAGGTTAGATTAATTATTAATTTAATATAGTTTAATGTCATTTTGTTATAAAAGTTAGGGTACATTAATTATTAATTTAATATAGTTTAATGTATTTTTTTTTAATGTAATTTTATTATAATAGTTAGGTTAGGTTAATTATTAGTTTAATATAGTTTAATTTAATTTTAAAAGTAAGTTTAAATTGATTATAAGATAGGGATGAGTTAATATTTAATATAAAAAGTTAGCGGGTTGTTAGGTTTAGGGGTTAATAACTTTATTTAGTTGCGGTGGGCTCCGGGAGTGGCGGGATAGGGGTTAATAACTTTATGTAGGTGGCGGGGTGTCTGGAGCGGCAGATTAGGGGTAAATAAGTATAATGTCGGTGGCGGTGGTGTTGTGGCAGCAGATTAGGGGTTAATAAGTATAATGTAGGTGTCGGGGCGGCATATTAGGGGTTAATAAGTATAATGTAGGTGGCAGCGGTGTAGGGTGCATCAGATTAAGGGTTAATAAGTATAATGTAGGTGGTGGCGGTGTAGGGGGCGTCAGATTAGGGGTGTTTAGACTCGGGTTATGTTAGGGTGTTAGGTGTAAACGTAATTTTTATTCTCCCATAGGAATCAATTGGATATCGGGCAGCAGCGAACATGAGCTTTCGCTGCTTTCAGACTCCCATTGACTCCTATGGCATCCGCCGCCTCCAGGGCGGTGGATTGAAAACCAGGTACGCTGGGCCGGAATAGTGGCGAGCGTACCTGTTAGATATTTGTTAACTTACAAAAGTAGTCAGATAGTGCCGAATTTGCATCCAGAACATCTGTAGCGATGTAAGCATCGATCTGTATCGGACTGAGACCGGCAGATCGTATGTTACATCACAAAATTCTACTTTTGCCGGTCTGTATGCTTTGATAAATAAGGTGAATCAAGCTCGCCACAATTATGCTGCGGAATTACAGCGTATTTGCGGTTGACGACTTGATAAATAGGCCTCATGGTGTAAATGCAGAAAGCTCTCATGTCATGCAGTGATATATTGCACTTCCCTTGTCACTCCTTTACATACAGAAATACAGGTAGCGCCCCTTGGAGAAGTAAAGCAAAATCTGCCTTTTAAGAATTTCAATAGGGATCTCCCAGTGCTGGAGGATCATTTAGATCATCTGACATGAGGTCATCAGGACCTAAGAAAAACACACAATGAGAATTGCTTCCCATTTTTATTTTATTTCTTGTGTAATATTTGAGTTTCACACAGAATCACATTTGGTCTTTTTCAGATAATTTTACATTCAATGGGGTATTTAAAAATCTGGATAGCGTGACATCATTTCTTGGTGAGTAAATTACAAAACCCAGTACTGAAATGTCTATGAAAAATAATAATAATCTGTTTCACAAATCTAAAAAACAAACAAAAAAACCCCCAGAAAATTATATATCTATATTTAGGTTTGGAAATTTCTGTGAGACCACAGATACAGTGGACAAGTAAAAATGTGTGTGTTGCCCATATCTTTAGCATTGAGGGGACTAGTATTTTTTTCCCCTTGGCAACTAACTTTTCTCCACTGACTACTAAACTGTAGTGATATTTTTCTGCATATGAAGCAAAAACGGATGAACTGAGTCCTTGCTTCTTTACCAATCAACAACTGATTATGTGCAGAACATACAAATTACAGGTACATTCCCAATTAACTGATGCGTTTTGCACATCAAAGATTTTTCTTCTACTCCTGCCCATGTGCAAAGTTTCAAAAATAGGTTTAAATCTGCAACATTGGAAAAATACACAACTAATAATATTATGAGGACATTATATACCATTTACAAAGCAATATGTACATGCATTGAATAGTCAAATATGAAATGTACACCTGCACACTAGGAACCCACAAACTGCAAATGTAAATGCACAAGGCATACATACATATGCTCTACAAGCCATATGCATAGAAAAAGCTATTACTTAAACAGTTAAACTTTATAAGAAACATTTGATTAATAAACTGTTAAAAAAAAGGCTTCTAAAAATAATTGAAATTAACTGTAAATTTTTAATAAAATGTCAATTTACCACTTTTAAAGCATGTTTGCAGTATACTGGAATACCAAAATTATTTCTTCTTTTTGCTATTTTTTTTTCTAAATCAGCTTTTGCCTCTTTTCAACCAATGTATAATCAAAACTTATGCTCATGCTAGCAATGTATTGACTGCTAATGCATAGTGGTGCAGTGGATCAGTTGCCAAAACTGCCTTTATTTTGAGAGAGAAAATAACATCAAGGGGCATATTTAAGAAGGTGCGAGCGGACATGATCCGCAATATTATATATGATCCAATCAGCCAATCAGATTGAGCTCGCATTCTATTGGCTGTTCAGATCAGCCAATAGAATACAAGCTCAATCTGATTGGCTGATTGGATCAGCCAATCGGATTGAACTTGAATCTGATTGGCTGATTCCATCAGCCAATCAGAATATTCCTACCTTAATTCCGATTGGCTGATAGAATCCTATCAGCCAATCGGAATTCGAGGGACGCCATCTTGGATGACGTCATTTAAAGGAACCGTCATTCGGCGAGTAGGCGTCGGTTGAAGAGGTTGGATCCGCGTCGGCTGGGAAGAAGATGGCTCCGCTCCACTCCGGAAGAAAGAAGATTGAAGATGCCGCTTGATAGAAGACTTCATCCCGATGATGGACTTCCGACTTCAGCCCGATGATGGAGTTCTTCAGCCGCCGCTTGGATCAAGACTTCGGACCCTCTTCTGGACCGATCGCTGAACCCGGTGAGGTGAAGACAAGGTAGGGAGATCTTCAGGGGCTTAGTGTTAGGTTTATTTAAGGGGGGTTTGGATTAGATTAGGGGTATGTGGGTGGTGGGTTGTAATATTGGGGGGGGTATTGTATGTTTTTTTTTTTTACAGGCAAAAGAGCTGAATTCTTTGGGGCATGCCCCGCAAAGGGCCCTTTTCAGGGCTGGTAAGGTAAAAGAGCTTTTCAATTTTAATTTTAGAATAGGGTAGGGCATTTTTTTTATTTTGGGGGTCTTTGTAGGGAGATCTTCAGGGGCTTAGTGTTAGGTTTATTTAAGGGGGGTTTGGATTAGATTAGGGGGTATGTGGGTGGTGGGTTGTAATATTGGGGGGGTATTGTATGTTTTTTTTTTTTTTACAGGCAAAAGAGCTGAATTCTTTGGGGCATGCCCCGCAAAGGGCCCTTTTCAGGGCTGGTAAGGTAAAAGAGCTTTTCTATTTTAATTTTAGAATAGGGTAGGGCATTTTTTTTTATTTTGGGGGTCTTTGTTATTTTATTAGGGGGCTTAGAGTAGGTGTAATTAGTTTAAAATTGTTGTAATATTTTTCTAATGTTTGTAAATATTTTTTTATTTTTTGTAACTTAGTTCTTTTTTATTTTTTGTACTTTAGTTAGTTTATTTAATTGTATTTATTTGTAGGTATTGTATTTCATTAATTTATTGATAGTGTAGTGTTAGGTTTAATTGTAACTTAGGTTAGGATTTATTTTACAGGTAATTTGTAATTATTTTAACAAGGTAGCTATTAAATAGTTATTAACTATTTAATAGCTATTGTACCTGGTTAAAATAATTACAAAGTTGCCTGTAAAATAAATATTAATCCTAAAATAGCTACAATATAATTATAATTTATATTGTAGCTATATTAGGATTTATTTTACAGGTAAGTATTTAGCTTTAAATAGGATTAATTTATTTAATAAGAGTTAATTTATTTTGTTAGATTTAAATTATATTTAACTTAGGGGGGTGTTAGGGTTAAGGTTAGACTTAGCTTTAGGGGTTAATAAATGTATTATAGTAGCGGTGAGCTCCGGTCGGCAGATTAGGGGTTAATACTTGAAGTTAGGTGTTGGCGATGTTAGGGAGGGCAGATTAGGGGTTAATACTATTTATTATATGGTTATTGAGGCGGGAGTGAGGCGTATTAGGGGTTAATAACTTTATTATAGTAGCGGTGAGCTCCAGTCGGCAGATTAGGGGTTAATAATTGTAGGTAGGTGGCGGCAACGTGGGGGGCGGCAGATTAGGGGTTAATAAATATAATATAGAGGTCGGCGGTGTTAGGGGCAGCAGATTAGGGGTTCATAGGGATAACGTAGGTGGCAGCGGTGTGCGGTCGGCAGATTAGGGGTTAAAAAAATTTAATAGAGTGGCGGTGATGTGGGGGTACCTCGGTTTAGGGGTACATAGGTAGTTTATGGGTGTTAGTGTACTTTAGAGCACAGTAGTTAAGAGCTTTATAAACTGGCGTTAGCCCAAAAAGCTCTTAACTCCTGACTTTTTTCTGCGGCTGGAGTTTTGTCGTTAGATTTCTAACGCTCACTTCAGCCAAGACTCTAAATACCGGCGTTAGGAAGATCCCATTGAAAAGATAGGCTACGCAAATGGCGTAGGGGGATCTGCGGTATGGAAAAGTCGCGGCTGCAAAGTGAGCGTTAGACCCTTTCCTGACTGACTCCAAATACCAGAGGGCGGTAAAAACCAGCGTTAGGAGCCTCTAACGCTGGTTTTGACGGCTACCGCCCAACTCTAAATCTAGCCGTAAGATAGCTACAATATAACTAATAGTTACATTGTAGCTAGCTTAGGGTTTATTTTTATTTTACAGGCAATTTTGTATTTATTTTAACTAGGTAGAATAGTTACTAAATAGTTATTAAATATTTAATAACAACCTAGCTAAAATAAATACAAATTTACCTGTAAAATAAACCCTAACCTAAGTTACAATTACATCTAACACTACACTATAATTAAATAAATTAACTAAATTAACTACAATTAAATACAATTAAATTAAATGAACTAAAATACGGAAAAAAAAACCACTAAATTACAAAAAATAATAAAATAATTACAAGAATTTTAAACTAATTACACCTACTCTAATCCCCCTAATAAAATACCCCCCCCAAAATAATAAAAATCCCTACCCTATACTAAATTACAAATAGCCCTTAAAAGGGCCTTTTGCAGGGCATTGCCCCAAAGTAATCAGCTCTTTTACCTGTAAAAAAAAGTACAATGCCCCCCCAACATCAAAACCCACCACCCACACACCCAACCGTACTCTAAAACCCACCTAATACCCCCTTAATAAAACCTAGCACTAACCCCCTGAAGATCACCCTACCTTGAGACGTCTTCACCCAGCCGGGCACAAGTGGTCCTCCAGAAGGGCCGAAGTCTTCATCCAATCCGGGCAGAAGAGGACCTCCAGATGGGCAGAAAACGTCATCCAGGCGGCATCTTCTATCTTCATTCATCCAAAGCGGAGCGGGTCCATCTTGAAGCCAGCCGATGCGGAGCATCCATCCAGACCGACGACTACCTGACGAATGACGGTTCCTTTAAATGACGTCATCCAAGATGGCATCCCTTGAATTCCGATTGGCTGATAGGATTCTATCAGCCAATCGGAATTAAGGTAGGAAAAATCCTATTGGCTGATGCAATCAGCCAATAGGATTGAGCTCGCATTCTATTGGCTGTTCCTACCTTAGTTCCGATTGGCTGATAGAATCCTATCAGCCAATCGGAATTCAAGGGACGCCATCTTGGATGACGTCATTTAAAGGAACCGTCATTTGTCGGGTAGTCGTTGGTCTGCATGGATGCTCCGCGTCGGCTGGCTTCAAGATGGACCCGCTCCGGATGGATGAAGATAGAAGATGCCGTCTGGATGAAGACTTCTGCCCGTCTGGAGGTCCTCTTCTGCCCGGATCGGATGAAGACTTCGGCCCCTCTGGAGGACCACTTGTGCCCGGCTGGGTGAAGACGTCTCAAGGTAGGGTGATCTTCAGGGGGTTAGTGTTAGGTTTTATTAAGGGGGGATTAGGTTTTAGAGTAGGGTTGGGTGTGTGGGTGGTGGGTTTTAATGTTGGGGGGTATTGTATTTTTTTTTTACAGATAAAAGAGCTAATTACTTTGGGGCAATGCCCGGCAAAAGGCCCTTTTAAGGGCTATTTGTAATTTAGTATAGGTTAGGGATTTTTATTATTTTTAAGGGGCTTTTTTATTTTATTAGGGGGATTAGAGTAGGTGTAATTAGTTTAAAATTCTTGTAATTATTTTATTATTTTTTGTAATTTAGTGTTTTTTTTTCTTACTTTAGTTTATTTAATTTAATTGTAATTAATTGCAGTTACTTTAGGTAATTAATTTAATTGTAGTGTAGTGTTAGGTGTAATTGTAACTTAGGTTAGGGTTTATTTTACAGGTAAATTTGTATTTATTTTAGCTAGGTAGTTATTAAATAGTTAATAACTATTTAGTAACTATTCTACCTAGTTAAAATAAATACAAAGTTTCCTGTAAAATAAAAATAAACCCTAAACTAGCTACAATGTAACTATTAGTTATATTGTAGCTATCTTAGGGTTTATTTTATAAGTAAGTATTTAGTTTTAAATAGGAATAATTTATTTAATTGTAGTAATTTTATTTAGTTTATTTAAAATTATATTTAAGTTAGGGGGTGTTAGGGTTAGACTTAGGTTTAGGGGTTAATAAATTTAGTATAGTGGCGGGCGACGTTGGGGGCGGTAGATTAGGGGTTAATAAATGTAGGTAGGTGTCGGCAATGTTAGGGACGGCAGATTAGGGGTTAATAAAATGTAACTAGTGTTCGTGAGGTGGGAGTGTGTCGGTTTAGGGGTTAATATACTTATTACAGTGGCGGCGATGTGCGGTCAGCAGATTAGGGGTTATAAATTTTATTTAAGTGTTTGCGATGTGGGGGGGGGGGCTCAGTTTAGGGGTTAATAGGTATTTTATTTGTGTTAGTGTACTTTTTAGCACTTTAGTTAAAAGTTTTATGTTATGGCGTTAGCCCATAAAACTCTTAACTACTGACTTTTAAATGCGGTAGGAGTCTTGACAGGAGAGGGTGTACCGCTCACTTTCTCCAAGACTCGTAGTACCGGCGTTAGGAAAATCCCATTAAAAAGATAGGATTCGCAATTGACGTAAGGGGATTTGCGGTATGCTCGAGTCGCGGAAAAAAAGTGAGCGGTACACCTGTACCTGCCAGACTCGTAATACCAGCGGGCGTTTAAAAGCAGCGTTGGGACCTCTCAACGCTGCTTTTTAAGGCTAACGCAAGATTCGTAATCTAGGTGTATGTATTTTATTCTGACTTAATGACAGTGGATAGCCTTTTTGTCTGTAGTCTAAAGCAGTGCTTCTCAACCGCGGTCCTCAAGTACCCCTAACAGGTCACGTTTTCATTATACCTGAACCAATGCACAGGTGAAATAATCAGCTGATGGATGAGAGTAAGTTATTAACCATGGTGTTACTGTTCAGCTGATTACTTCTCATATGCAGCTATAATGAAAACCTGTCCTGTTGGGGGTACTTGAGGGCCGCGGTTGAGAAACACTGGTCTAATGCCCAGATTGGTTCCTCCAAATAAGGCAAATGGTGGGAGGAGTTTGGCTATTGAAAAATAATTGCAGTAAAAAGGATGTTAAATTAATTTAAAAATGTTAAGACTTGTCTGATATGATATTTTATAGCAACACAACAAAAAGGTATTGTCAAGGTGTTTAATATCCTTTTAACCCCTTAATGACAACTGACGTACCAGGTACGTCATGCATTAACAGCCAGTTAATGACAATAGACGTACCTGGTACGTCAGTTGTCTAAGAGAGTGCTGGAAGCGATCGCAATCGCTTCCAGCAGCTCTCAGGGTATTGCAGTGATGCCTCCATATGGAGGCATCCTGCAATACCTTTTCAGAAGACTCCGATGCAGAGAGAGCCACTCTGTGGCCCTCTCTGCACCGGTAGCGATGGTGCCGGTTCGTTGGTGGGTGGGAGCATATCAGGGAGGCGGGTGGGCGGCCCATCGCTACCCGGCATCCGGTTCCTGTAAGTGCTATGTGCACGCCGGGTGCCGGGAGCGCACGTGCGATTAGCTGGCCACTGACACCAATGAGAAGGGAAGAGGGGGGAAAAAATATTAAAAAAAAAAAAAAAAAAAATATATAAGGATCTGGGAGGGGGTTGGGGTATTGTGGGGGGCTGCTACACTACAGAAAACATTAAAAATTGCAAAAAAAACACTTGTTTTTGGGGCAAATTGGGTACTGGCAGACAGCTGCCAGTACCCAAGATGGCGGCAATTAGGTAGGGGAGAGGGTTAGAGAGCTGGGGGGGGGGGGGAGATCATGGAGGTTGGGGCTAAGGCAGGGGTCCATCACAGCTAAAACATTTTATTTTTTTTTATTAAAAAAAAGAAAAACTCCTTTTATTTAGTACTGGCAGACTTTCTGCCAGTACTTAAGATGGCGGGGACAATTGTGGGGTGGGGGAGGGAAGAGAACTGTTTGGGAGGGATCAGGGGGTGGGATGTGTCAGGTGGGAGGCTGATCTCTACCCTAAAGCTAAAATTAACCCTGCAAGCTCCCTACAACCTACCTAATTAACCCCTTCACTGCTGGGCATAATTTACGTGTGGTGCGCAGCAGCATTTAGTGGCCTTCTAATTACCAAAAAGCAATGCCAAAGCCATATAAGTCTGCTATTTCTGAACAAAGGGGATCCCAAAGAAGCATTTACAACCATTTGTGCCTTAATTGCAGAAGCTGTTTGTAAATAATTTCAGTGGGAAACCTAAAGTTTGTGACAAAATTTGTGAAAAAGTGAACTTTTTTTTTTATTTGATGACATTTGGCGGTGAAATGGTGGCATGAAATATACCAAAATGGGCCTAGATCAATACTTTGGGTTGTCTTCTAAAAAAAAATATATACATGTCAAGGGATATTCAGGTATTCCTGACAGATATCAGGGTTCCAATGTAACTAGCGCTAATTTTGAAAAAAAGTTGTTTGGAAAAAGCAAAGTGCTACTTGTATTTATGGCCCTATAACTTGCAAAAAAAGTAAAGAACATGTAAACATTGGGTATTTCTAAACTCAGGACAAAATTTAGAAACTATTTAGCATAGGTGTTTTTTGGTGATTGTAGATGTGTAACAGATTTTGGGGGTCAAAGTTAGAAAAAGTGTGTTTTTTTCAATTTTTTCCTCATATTTTATATTTTTTTTATAGGAAATTATAAGATATGATGAAAATAATGGTATCCTTAGAATGTCCATTTAATGGCGAGAAAAACGGTATATAATATGTGTGGGTACAGTAAATGAGTAAGAGGGAAATTACAGCTAAACACAAACACTGCAGAAATGTAAAAATAGCCATTGTCATTAAGGGTAAGAAAATTGAAAAATGGTCCGGTCATTAAGGGGTTAAAGCTGGGATGTTAAAGGAATGTACTGAGTATTCTTTAAAAATACAAATGTAATTTTTAGGAAATAGGAGTATACCTTTAAGATATCAGTAAAATCACTTGAAAAGCCAAATATTCCCATGGTTTTTATAAAATAATATTTTAAAAAACTAAGTAAAATGCTTTGTGGTTTGTTCAAGAGCTTTGGCTATGGTGCTAGATTTGCTGCGTATTCAAAGATCTCTAAAAATTACTGTTGAATTTTTATTAATAAATGATAGCAATACAGATATATAAAATCAACGCCTAAGATTAAATTGGGGTTAAAGATTCCAGATTTCCCCTCAAAAGTGCATCTGAAACATCTTAATTGGAATATGTCACATACATAAAACATTCCATCTCAGATTAAGGATACAATATGAAAATATCAAATTTGCAAACAAATTGTTAGGTGCAGCAAAATAAAGAACAATAATAAGGGCTGTAAAGACATTGTAGAATATGTGTGTGTTGCAAATATGCATAGATGTGTAGGGACATGGGGCGGAGACAGGAAGTACTATGATATATGCTAAGTAAAACAAGAAGGCAGACAGCATGTCTCACCAGGAATTGTAATAATAAACAGTTTCTTGCAAAGTTACTTGGCAATCCATCATTGTTTATGCAAGATCTACCTGGTGTCAGAAGTGAGAACACTGAGAAATTATGACGCAACATCTACGTGGCATAGCACCGCTTATCTTTGATACTGACATTGCTAACAGTCGGCTGAAATTCAAAAGAGCAAAGGAAGTGTACAGCAAAGCTGGACTTTCAGACACATCAAATAAGGTACAAGCTTACACTTTTCTCAATTTTGCTGGTTAAGACGCACTAGATAAATATGAATCATTTGATTTTCAAGGGTGAGGACAAAGAGGATCCTGAAGTAATAATCAAACATTTTTATGAGATCTGCTTACCGGAACGTAACGTAATAATAGACAGACATGCATTTAACATGATGGCTCAAAAACCTAATCAGGGAATTCAATCCTATGGAGCCACATTTGCGACTGCTGGCTAAAAGATTTGACTTTGGTGCAATAACAGATAAACTAATATGTGACAGTATTGTGTGTGGCATCCACAATGACGCAGTTCGTGCTCAGTTACTAAGGGAAAAAAACTTGACACTTTATTCAGCCATCAGACTATGTATGTTGTTTGAGCATTCTGAAAGGGCCACTAAAAAACTTAAGAGAGGCAGAAGTGTTTGTAGTGCAGCAGAACAAGAGGCAATACAGCAACTGCAGTGGTTAGCACACTACTGAGCACAACAATTGCCCAGCCAAGTGCATCTTTTAACAAAAGATGTAACTCATGCAAAAAATGGCATAATTTTGCAAAGTGTTGTAGATCCAAGCCTCAAATAGTGGTGTGTGTATGGCACCATTAAGTGGAACTAAAAAACAAAATATGCATAGAATTAATGAAGTGGAAAGTGACAATCACCAAACTTGTTTCCATTGTGAAAGTGTGGACTTAATTGCAAAACATGAGAAATATTCACCTCCTTCTCAACAACCTGTAACAAGCAGGTCAAGCTGAAAATTGACACTGATGCTAAATGCAATGTCATGTCCCTTACATTACACAGTATTGACCCCAATGCTCCAATTGATCAGTTAAATAAAGTGAACCTGATAGCTTTTGGCGGTCAAACAATTTAGACACTCAGCACTGCTATGTTGGTTCATTCAGGGGACACAATGCTATTCCACAAAGTGGATGGAAATGTTAGAAGCCTGTTAGGCTTACCAAGCAGCGAGCATTTAAATCTCAACCAACTCAATCCTGAAGTACATGCTGTACAACAACAGGCTCCCGAGATGACTCATTATAAGAACTTATTTTGTACTGACTCTATTGGTAAGATTCCAGTCATGATTGACATGCACCTGGATGAATCAGTGCATCCTACTGTGTGTGCCCCCCGAAGAATCCCACTGGCTATGAAAGACATGGTTGCCCAAGAGTTGGAAAGGATGACTAGACTGGGCATCATTTCACCGGTGGAGGAAGCTACTCCTTGGGTGTCTGCCTTGGCTGCAACAGTCAAAAAGGGTGGCACTGCCTGTGTATGCATTGATCCTGTACACCTAAATAAGGCTCTCCTGAGGCCTCATCACCCATTAAAGACTATTGAACAAGTGATCTCTGATATGCCACAGGCAAAAGTTTTTAGCATTTTAGATGCAAAGTGTGGATTCTAGCAAATCCCTCTGGATGAGGAATTATCATTACTCACAACATTTATAACCAAATTTGGGAGATACAAATTCTTACGGATGACATATGGGATTTCGACTGGAAGCAAAATCTTTAAGAGATGCATGGAACAGCTCTTTGCTGGACAACCATGTTAAATAGTCATGGATGATATCTTGATTTGGGGCTCCTCCATGGAGGAACATGACAAGCAGCTTTGGTGCATACTAGACCATGTTAGAGCCATCAATATGCAACTCAACCCTATTAAATGCCACTTCACGGTCTCAGAGGTGCCATATTTTGGCCACCTTCTCATAGATAAAGGTGTTAACCCTGACCCAGAAAAAAACAAAGCCATCCATCAAATGCCAGCCTCAGAGGACAAACATGGATTGCAAAGGTTTCTTGGTATAGCGCTGCGGAATCTGTTGACGCTCTACAAATAACCGATAATAATAATAATAATAATAATAAAGTATGATCAATTATCTCTCAATGTTCATTCATCACTACAGTGAGATTACGTCTCTCCTCCATCAGCTTCTGCACCAAGATGCTGATTGGTGTTGTACTGAACAACATGCTACTGCTATGGATACACTTAAAGCGCACTTGATTAGTCCACCTGTCCTACAGTATTTTTATGTGCACAAGCCGGTGATATTGTTTGCTGATGCTTCACAGCATGGTCTTGGTGCAGTCTGTCATCAAGACAGCAGACCTGTGGCATTTGCATCCAGAGCCCTCACTAAGACCGAAGCCCACCATGCACAAATTGAGAAAGAATTATTGGGACTGGTATAAAAATTCCATGTTTATATCTATGGCCGCCCAGTGATTGTGGAGACGGATCATCAGCCATTCATAACCATACTAAGAAAACCCCTGCACACAGCATCTGCCCGCATCCAGCAAATGATGCTTAAACTTCTGTGCTACCACCTGAATGTGATCTATAATTGAGGCCGTGAACTGTATGTTGCAGATGCTCTTTCATGTGCACACCCCCACCACTGATAGCCCTGATACTATTGAGGATTATGATGTGTTGACTCTGGATGGGGTATTGTTGTCCAGAAACCTTGAGGAACTTAAGCAAAAGACACGGTCAGATGCCAACTGTCAGCGCCTCATGGACATCATTCTCAATGTGTGGCCTGGCTCATTCAAAGAAGTCCCACATGATATCCAACCATTTTACTCTGTGATGGATGAATTGACAGTGGATGATGAATTAATTCTGTGTGGTCAGAGATATGTAATCCCTCACTCTCTCCAGAGATACTAACTGACACAACTTTATCAAGGTCACCCTGGCATTCAGTCCACTAAGCGAAGGGCTCATAAAAGCATGTTCTGGTCTACTATGTACAGTGATATTGTAAGAGAAATTTCCAGATGTGCTCCATGCAATGCTCTAAGACAGCACCAGATGAGAGAACCCTTACAACTTCACCAAATACCTGACTGACCATGATCCATCACAGCGGCTGACATATTTGAGTTGGCAGGCAAGAATTACCTGGTCTTGGTAGATTTGTATTCTGGTTGGTGGGAGTTTAATGTTCTTCCTATCCTTTCCAGCAACACAGTGGTCATGACATTAAAGCGGATATTCTCTACACTGATGACTGACAATTCAACCTCATTGTCCAGTAGAGAATTCAAAAACTTTGCTCACCAGTAGGATTTTCAGCATGTCACTAGCAGTCCCCATTACCCTAGATACAATGGTGTATTAAAGCGTGGGGTCAGGTTGGCTAAACATCTCCTAGAGAAATGTGCACATGATGTTTCTGACATTTATGCAGCCCTACTCAACCTGCGCAACACACCCAGGTATGACATGCGCTCTCCAGCACAACGATTACTGTCACAATGACCCCATGGTCTCATCCCAGGCTGCCTTATTTAGACTCAGACAAAAGTGAAAGATAAGCCATGACAAATCTACCAGGCGCCTTTCTCCTCTGGAGCCTGGTCAGGTGGTAAGGATGGAGACTAACCGTGGGTTTGACAAACTAGCTACAGTACATGGAAAGGCCCGCCAACCTAACAGCTATGTTGTCCACTCTGATGGTAACACCTACAGTATGTAAGGAACTGCCGCCACCTTCTACAGGTACCTGAGTCATATTGCCCTACCATTGCCTCATCTGTGCCCATGATCATTTCAGAACCCCAAACTCAGCTATCTGACACTTCCGAAAATGGATTAAACACACAATTACTACAGGATCCTGACAGTGTCAGGCTAGAGACTGCAGATGAACAATCTCCACAGGTTGTTACTTGTTTGGGAAGAGTGTGCAAATCCAATCAAAAGTTCAATGACTTTATCACATACTGATTCTAACATTTTGTGTTTTATGTTGCAGGTTGTTATAGTTAATTGCTATGTTTCACTCCTTGTTTGGTTTCATATTATGTCTTCTTTATATGTATATGTATTCTTTAAAAGGGGAAAGATCATGTAGTGATGTTGCGAACCTAAAAATTTGGGTTCGCGAACAGCAAACGCGAACGTCCCCAAAAGTTTGCGAACCGGGCGAACCCCCATTGACTTCAATGGGCAGGCGAATTTTAAAACCCACAGGGACTCTTTCTGGCCACAATAGTGATGGAAAAGTTGTTTCAAGGGGACTAACACCTGGACTGTGGCATGCCGGAGGGGGATCCATGGCAAAACTCCCATGCAAAATTACATAGTTGATGCAGAGTCTGGTTTTAAGCCATAAAGGGCATAAATCACCTAACATTCCTAAATTGTTTGGAATAACGTGCTTTAAAACATCAGGTATGATGTTGTATCGATCAGGTAGTGTCACCCCAGTGTCACTGGGGTGACACTGTGCCCTGGCAAGCAGTCCCTGAAACGCACACGTGTGAAGGAAACTGACTGCTATTATTTAACACAGTCAAAAAAGTGTTGTTTTTTAAATCTACACTACTGTTACACCAGATATGAGTTGCACTGGGGTGACACTGTGCCCTGGCAGGCAGGCACTGAAACGCACACGTGTGAAGGAAACTGACTGCTATTATTTAACACAGTCAAAAAAGTTTTTTTTTTTTTAAATCTACACTACTGTTACACCAGATATGAGTGGTGGCACTGGACAAGTGGGCATAGTATACGCTGTGAGCCTGACACACACGCTGGCAGGCAGGCAACTGCAATTAGATTACACAGGGAAAAAAAAAGCAGACTGATGTTCTAGTCCTAAAAAGGGCTTTTTGGGGTGCTGTCCTTACAGCAGAGATCGGATGAGTCCTTCAGGACTGTAGTGGACACTGAATACACTAGCCTAGCTATCAATTTCCCTATTAAATCAGCAGCAGCTACACTGTCCCTCCTCTCACTAAGAATGCAGCTTCCAAATGAATCTAAAATGGATGCTGTCCAGGAGGTAGGAGGGTCTGGGAGGGAGTGTCTGCTGCTGATTGGCTGGAATGTGTCTTCTGACTGTGAGGTACAGGGTCAAAGTATTACTCAATGATGACGAATAGGGGGCAGATCGAACATCGCATATGTTTGCCCGCCGGGGCAAATGCGAACATGCTATGTTCGTCGGGAACTTTTCGCCGGCGAACTATTCGCAACATCACTATGTAGAATATGTGTATGTTGCACATATGCATAAATGTGTAGGGACATGGGGGTGGAGACAGGAAGTACTATGATATATGCTAAGCGAAACAAGAAGGCAGACAGCATGTCTCACCAGGAGTTGTAATAATAAACAGTTTTTTGCAACGTTACCTGGCAATCCATCATTGTGTATGCAAGATCTACAGACATATAATCTCACTATCAAATAAAGAGGTAAAAGACAAAAGAAAAGGGAAAATAGAACAAAAAAACAAAAACAAAAAAATATTTTACTCCCGGCTCCCCTACAATTGAAGTACAAAAGGAAATATGCATCAGCATAGCAGCCTCATTATATCTTATATATAAAGTGAGAATATTGTAGGGTTCTGTGGGCTATACTTGGATGCTTCGTCTCCCATATATACCTGGTCATAAGACTTTGGAATTGGAGTAACAGGTATTTTGGAAGACGAAAAGGGAAACAGCTAAATAAGTGTGTTTTGGGCAGCTGCTTTACCCAACCACAATATTGAAATAGAATTCCACATATTCTTGAGTTGTCATAACTCATTTAAGAGTGAGATATAATTGACCCGAATGATACTAGGTATGTCAATCAATATATTCACTAACACATGTCTTATTGAGTAGGTGGAAGGAAAACAGATGTACATTCCAGCACACTCAACAATGTCTATGCACGCTGCAAGAGTCCACAACCACTCTAAACAATCCACAAAACAAAGTATAGCAGCACAGTGTGTTAAATCAAATTAATCTTCTTTTATTTCATTCCAATGCAAGGATAAAAGCAAAAACTGACAACAATATTTTATGTGTTGTTAATCATGGTTATTGAATAAGTGGACCATTTAAAATTATCCTGAATGGAATGGACATAGATACCCACACACAAAGGCTTCAGTTTTTGTATAATTCAATTTATAAAAGGATACATTTCAAAATCGTGTCTTTACACTATTTTTTTTAATTTGTCTTCTTAATCTATGAAGCTGATTCACTATAGTTGAGTTTTGAATAATGGTGAAAACAGTTTTTTGCCAGCTGTTGATAAAATAACACCATTCAGCAGTTTACAAAGCTGTCAGACTTTAATTTTTGGTTCGCCAAATTACAGCAATGAAAGGATGTTTTCAGCTTTTAATTTGAGTCTATGGGAGACAAAAAATCAATAAGGCCAGTTTACACTGAGAACATTAACGGCTTTCCATATGCTGTCTTTAAAGGGACAGGATAGTCAAAAATAAGCTTTCATGAGTTAGATAGGACATGCAATTTTAAACAATTTTCCAATTTACTTTTATCCTCAAATTTGCTTTGTTCTCTTGGTAGTCTTAGTTGAAATCTAAACCTAGGTAGACTAATATGCTAATTTCTAAGCCATTGAAGGCCCCTCTATTGTATTATATGTTTGTTTGTTTTTGTTTTGTTATGGGAATCTGTAATCCAATTACAACAAGTTAATTAATTTTATATTGGCTTCATTGCTTATGACAGGTGCACTCAGATGTGTGCTGCTTATAATTGTTATTGGCAGCGGTGAGTGGAATTTATAAGTCAATTCCACGTGTAAAAATGAATTAGTAACATTCATTGCATTACTTATCAGTCATAAACCTGAGGGTACAAAATAAAAGACACAGAGATAACATACTTATAATACTCAAATTATGGTGTAACAAAATAACAATCTTATCTGCTAATAAAAAGCAGGTGCTGCCAATGATTGTACGTATGACCAAAGCCAACTCAGTTACTCCTTCCAATATAAGGCTAGATTACAAGTGGCGTGATTTTGTTAGCGCAGGTCACGATCAGCAATATCACACCTGTGCTAAATTGTGCACATATTACAAGGTATTTGAATGGAAAAGGCTGTAATGTATATATATATATATATATATATATATATATATACCACAGACAGAAACCTAAAGGAGTATAATAAACCAGTATCAGGGTTAAGAGGATATGGGAGGTTAAACTTGGGGCACTATAGTGGCGAGCTGACAGGTAGGCGTGTGTGGTTACCAATGCTGTACTTAACCTCTATTTCTGAGGTATGGGGAAAAGAGTGCGGTACAACCCCTCTCAAAGCGGAGAACTCAGCATGGTCTTCCTTAATGCCAACCGATGCTTTCACGCTCCCAGCCTTCAGCCCTGGTAGATGACGTCAGCCTTGATGTCTCTGATCGGTCTCTGTGTTCAACCTCCCTCTGCTGACAGTGTTGCTCAGGCCAGTTGAAAGGAACAGCTTACGGGGACACTGGTGACAAGTGATGTCCAATAACAGGAAGATGAAGAAGTCCCAATGTAGTGGTTTTCTTAAAAATAACTTTTATTTCATTCTTGTAAAAACAGCATACTGGTAAAAAGATTGAAACAGGATAGCACTGGAAAAACAATCTAACGCGTTTCAGCTCCATGAGCCGTATTCATAGACATAAAACTCCTCTCCTCCCTCTGGTCTTAAATATCCTGTGTAAACTAAAATAACTGCATGCACCTGTTATAATTAAAAAGATTCATTACCTTGATTACCGTAGCATAGATTGTATGATAGGTATTCCTATTATGTACATGTATATGCTGTTTTATCATGTAACATTCAAAACATCCCAGCAGTATTAAATCATATCATTTGAACAGGCTACTTTAGACTGTGAAATTAATTACCTCTAAGGTTAATGAAACACACTCTAATGCAGAATAATTTCTGCTATCAGATACTTTGTAATATACAAATACTAATAACACTTTTATGTATCTTATATTGGTACGTCTATATACAATTCTTGTAACATTACAAAATATGGTGTGCCTCAATAATTACATTTACATATCACCTTCACATCCTAATACTGATATAGTGATTGCTAAGTATTATTATTATTATTAACTATTAGCTGTATATACAATATCTCCAATAGTTTATTAAATCAAATATACAGTTTAATCCTTATGGGATCTTAATCAAAATTTCCAGTAAATCTCCCTTTTACTTAAGAGGTCTTCTATGTTACCTCCCCTTGGGTTCATGTTTACTTTTTCTATGATGTTCCAGGACAAGGAACCTGTATTCCTGTTGTGACAATCTATGAAATGTTTTGCTTGTGGAGTGAGTTTAATATCTCTCTTGTCCCTGGTATTGGGCTTATCTTCATACACTGCTGTGATGTTAGATAGGTGTTCTCTGATTCTCACCCTAGACTCTCTGGTTGTTTTACCAACGTACTCTAGGTGGCACTCTTCACATGTGATAAGATAAATTACGTTTTTAGTTTTACAGTTCACACGGGTTTAAATTTCTATGAGCTCACCCGTTACCTTTGTCTGAAAGTTATTGCTTGTTCTGACATGTTTGCAGGCTTAACATTGACTGTAGCTGCACCTATATGTACCTTTAGCTTCAAGCCAGGAAGATTTGGGGGGACTCTGCCTTTGTAATGTTGGTGAAACAATGTTTCCTATTGTTCTCCCTCTGCGATAGAAGAAATGACATCCTTTAGTGACAATATGTCTCAATTTATTATCTGCTGTGAGCATTGGGATATTCCTCCGTATTATATTACAAATATGTCTATACTCTGAAGAGTATTGTGTAGTAAACTGTAACCTGTCACTTTGTTTGTGTTTTTCAGGGGTCTTATTCCTTACTTTGTACTCGATTAAACTCCTTCTTTCCATTTTTGCCCCTTTTATTATCTTTTCGGGATAGCCTCTAGTTTTTAGCTGTTTTTCTAAAGCCATTGCTTCCTGCGAATAGAAAACCTCATCTGAACAATTCCTCTTCGTTCTAATGAATTGTCCCTTTGCTATCGCACCAAAGGTTTGTTTAGCATGGTTGCTATTCACGTGAAGCAATGCATTTCTCGAAATGGTTTTTTCTATATATTTTAGTAGAAATATTCCCTTTGTTTTTGTCATCCACATAAAGTTGTAAATCCAAATAATTAATTGTCTTTTTGTCAGTCTCATAAGTGAACTTAAGGTTGAGCTCATTAGAATTCAAGTAGTGTACAAAACTTTCGATAGTGTCTTTATCTCCTGTCCACACAAATATGAGATCTTCTATGAAGCGTTTATACTGGGTTATATGGGTTCGATACACATTTCGATCTCCAAAGATGTAGGACAGCGCCCACCACCTCATATATAGGTTGGCATAGGAGGGGGCAAATTTTGCCACCATCGCTGTCCCACACCTCTGGAGTTATAAAGTCCCATCATAGCTGAAGTAATTGTTTGTGTGTCAGGAGATACTCAATGATGTCTAATACATAATGAAACCATAGGACATATTGCCTTCTCTCGATAGAAAATATCTAACAGCTTGTAAGCCTTTTTCATGTGTTATAGTACTATACAGTGAGACAACATCCACTGTCAGCCACCTTGACTCCTCAGTCCAAGGAGTGATTTCTAATAACTGGATCAAGTGTTTGTATTCTCTTAAATAGCTAGAGAGATTCTACACTATTAGTTAAAGTATGGAGTCTATCCATTCAGACACAGGTTCCAGTAGTGAGCCTATACCCGATATAATTGGCCTGCCCTTCACATTCTCAGTGCTTTTATGCACTTTCAGGAACATGTGAAATATGTGTGTATATACATGTGCATTTATAAATATATAGACATGTAAACACATACATACACATGTATGTATGTATGTATATATATATATATATATATATATACACACACACAGAGAGAGAGAGAAGCACACTCACAGCAGGAATGAACAACCAGCTCAATACCATTGTTAGCCTGTTCTATGGCGATTTACCACCTGGGTGCAGCTTCTTTTAACCCAGTAATGCTTTTCACATAGTAAAACTTTCCTGTAGCGTATCAGTATGATCCTGCCTATTTTGATCAGTCCAGCACAGAAATACCAGGCAATTCTTCTCTGAACAAGGAACACAGCAACCCCAGACTATTGTTTCAGCCTTCATTGGGCCTCGTCAGCAAGGAGTCCACGTCTGGTTTCCCCTTTTTCCCATAGGGAGACTAAATACACACAGAGAGAAGCACACTCACAGGAATGAACAACCGGCTCAATACCATTGTTAGCCTGTTCTATGGCGATTTACCACTGAGTGTGGCTTCTTTTAGCCTAGTAATGCTTTTCACAGAGTAGAACTTTCCTGTAGCATATCAGTCTGTTCCCGCCTATTACAGTCAGTCCAGCACTGAAATACCAGGCAATTCCTCTCTGAACAAGGAACACAGCAACCCCAGACGATCGTTTCAGCCTTCATTGGGTCTCATCAGTGATGTGTAGCCATATTCCACTAACTTCCTCACTGATGAGGCCCAATGAAGGCCGAAACGATTGTCTGGGGTTGCTGTGTTCCTTGTTCAGAGAGGAATTGCCTGGTATTTTAGTGCTGGACTTACCGTAATAGGCGGGATCAGACTGATCAGACAGGAGGTAAATCACCATAGAGCAGGCTAACAAAGTTATTGAGCTGACTAATCAGAAAAGAATCTGGACACAGTCTCGCCCTCTAAGCCTCTCAAAACAGACTGAGATCTCCCCACTCAGTCAAAAGGAAACAGCTAGTTGATTTTGATGAATGGCGCTACCAAGCTGAGGGTACACTAAGTTTTTATAAAATGACTTAAATAAGTCAGTATGTTTAGTAGTTACCATGTATCGCACTGTCAATAAGCACTCAAATAATTCTAAATGGCGCTATTTAGCTTTGGCTATACTTAATAAGTATATATGTATAATAAATCACATAGAGTAAGATGTACAAAAATAGTGTATTTATTTAGTTGACCAATGTCAAATATTTACTATATTGATATTAAAAAATATATATTGAAACATATAAAAACCATAACGAGTTGTGGCCACAACTAATATGAACTTAAGTTAAAAATGTAATCCTATTCAAAGGCAATTGCTAATATAATACCCAGATGATTCCCTAGATAAGAGAAATAACTTTGTGCAATAACTTTGTGCAAAGTGCAAAATAAAAAACAAATTTAAATTTGATATTTGCCAGCTTAAGTGACTGTATAATAGAACGATTTCAAAACAAATAATATTCGTAGTGAAACTTGAATGTCCCAATGTGATCAAATTTAAATAGATGATATTAAATCCTTTGAATTAAAGTTATAATGTCCACATAATAGGGAGTCCCCAGTTCAACCCTGTGAAACCTTGTGAATCTGATTTTTGGTATATGATTTGTGGCTTTGATTGTGTTATTTCACTTAAAAAGGGATCTTTTTGAACATAATCCCAATGTTTGTGAAGGACTTTTTTAATAATTCTAATGTCTGAATTATATTGGATAATAAATGCAATATCATTTGTTGTCTCTTGTCTTCTGGGAGCTTTCTTTTCTTTAGATAGTAGTATCTCTCTGTCACATAATCGAGCAGCATTCAGTGCTTCTGTGACCAATACTTTATCATATCCCCTTTCTGTGAATTTTTTCTCTAAGACCAAAGCTTGTGTATGAAAATCTTCTATATCTGAACAATTTTTTCTTAGCCTAAGAAACTGACTTTTCGGGATATTAAGTTTCCATTGGTCGTAATGGCAACTATTAAAATGAATATAATTATTCGAATCTACTGGTTTAAAAAAAGTTTTTGTCTTAATCTCATTATTTGTAATTTCTACTGTGATATCTAAGTAGTTAATTAGTTTGGTACTGTACTCATATGTAAAGGATATTCCCCATCCATTATTATTTAGATCTTCCATAAATACATTAAGCAAATCTATACCTCCAGTCCATGTGAAAAAAAGGTTGTCTATATACCTTTTGAAGAGTACGAGGCTTGTGCTCCAGGGGGTGTCTAAAATAGTTTCTTGTTCGAATTTCCCCATAAATAAATTAGCAAACCTCGTACCCATCGCGGTGCCCTTCTTTTGTAAAAAGAATTGTCCATTAAAATTAAAATAGTTGTTATTTAATATAAAATCTATGCATTGTAAGATAAAGTCTGCCTCAGGAATGGGTATGTTCTCATCGTTATGCAAAAAATATTTAATGGCATTGAGTCCTAGGTTATGTTGGATATTAGTATAAAGAGAACTTACATCACAGGTTACTAATAGTAAATTCTCCTTCCAATTTATTTCTTTAAGACTATTCAAAAAAATCAGTTGAGTCTTTTTAATATGTAGGAAGTTTCCTCACAAAAGGTTGTAGGAACATATTAACATTCTGGGAGAGGATTGATGTGAGAGAATTGATTCCAGAAATTATAGGTCTACCAGGAGGTTTGATTAAGGATTTATGGATTTTTGGTAAATAGAAAAAAATGGGTGTTGCAGGTGTGTGTTGTTTTAGAAACTAATTTTTTTTCATTTAATATATTTTCTTTTCTAGCTTCAAAAATTATATTATCTATGGTTTTCGTCATGTCTACTCTTTAACTGGATTAGACCCTAGTCTTAAGTATGTTTCTTTGCCGTCCAGGAGTCTATGAGCCTCCTCTAGATAATCTATAGTGTCATGGATTACCACTCCTCCACCCTTGTCAGCCATTTTTATTATAATGTCTGGATTGTTTTTTAGACCAATGAGTACCTGATTTTCTTTCTTAGGTTATGTTTAGTTTGATTTTTGATGTTAAATTTATAGACTTCATCTTTGACTGCCTTTTCAAACAATTCTAAATATTTCCCTTTATCTTGAGTGGGATAAAAATTGGATTTCGCTTTGAGTTCTGTATGTGTATATATTTCCCTTGTTCCATTGCTTGCTGTCATATTAGGATTATTTAGATTTTGACGTTCAATTGGATTCTTTAAAAAATATATTTTAAGAGTGAGTTTTCTCACATACTGATTAATGTTAATGAGTGTATTAAATTTGTTAAATCTACTTGTGGGGGCGAATGATAAGCCTTTACTCAGTACTGTTTCTTGTTTCTTATTTAAGGTCAACTTACTCATATTAAAAATGCCTGTAGTGTTTATTATTTCCACATTTTTTCCAGTCTGTTTTCCTCTTCCTCTCTTTCCTCTAGTCTTCTTTTGCCTTTTGAACCCACTCCTTTTCTAAAGGTTTTCCTGTGTCTGTATCCCAGGAAGTCCCTTCTGCTGCTGGACTTTTGCCTAAAAAAAGTATTGCTGTTCCCATATTCTTCATTATTATTCAAAGTTCAAAGTTTCTATACCCATTTTGATATGTTCCATATTTCCTATGGCCATTGTCATAAGAAGTTGGTTTATGATATGACCTATCATATCTAGATTGTCTATAATTCCCATTTTGGTAATGTTTCTTATTCTCATAGTGATATTGATAATTATCATTTTGTCTGTACTGTGATGTGCTCCCTGGAGTTCTCCAATTGGAGCTATCTGAATCATTTTTAACTGTTTTAAAAATTGCTCTTGACAAAGACATTTACAGACGTTGAAACGCGTAGAGCTAATAAATATATTTTTCAAAAGTAAATGGGAAGATTTTTCCTTTCTTTGCTGTGACGACCGGAAGCATAATATTGATGAAGTAAGTTGCTACTTATTTTCTATCATCAATTTTACACACTGTTTATGGAGATTTTATTCTACTCCCAGCTTTATTGAAATCTCACTCAAGCATCAAGAAAAGACATCTGAGGGAAATACTCCTAACAACTGGATATCATGCAACTTAAGGAGTATATTGCACCATATTCACAAAGGTTTAACATATACAACAAGCCTTTTTCTCTTTATTATCAGAGAAATCTACATTTTCCAGAGACCACCGTCATCTACTATTGTTTTTTCTACTATTCCACAGTCCCTGGGGAGAGACTTAAAGAGGGCAGCGGTCATTTCTTATATAAGGAAAGTATTGGTTCTCAGTCCATTTGTGACAAATATTTGTTTATTGCCATCTGACATTTTTTGTACACATATATTTCCCCAATGTCAGAAAGTTGGGTCTGTCAGAGGTCATGGGTCTTACAGCAGGACAATGACCCAAAGGACACATCAAAAAGCACCCAGAAATGGTTTAAGTCAAAATGCTGGAGAGTATGGAACTGGCCAGCAATGAGTCCAGATCTCAATCCCATAGAGCACCTGTAGAGAGATCTCAAAACAGCAGTTGGAAAAATGAACCCTTGCAATCTGAGAGACCTGGAGCAGTTGGCGAAAGAAGAATGGTGTAAAATTACAGTAGAGGGGTGTAAAAAAACTCATTGATGGTTACAGTAAGCGATTGATTTCAGTTATTTTTTCCCAAGGGGTGTGCTACCAAATATTAAATTGAGGGTACTAATAATTTTGTCCAGTCCATTTTTTGGAGTTTTGCCAGGAATGTGTCAGGTTTGGATTTTTTTCTCCACTTTTTTGTGTCATACCAAAACAAACATAATAAATAACAAGAGAATGCCTAAACATTTGTAATTGCAATAATTTTCTGGACGAAGTGGTGCATTATCTGACAGAAATGAAGGGTGCCAATATTTTTGGCCATGACTGTGTGTGTACATATATATATATATATATATATATATATATATATATATATGTATATATAAAATAAAAAGAATATTTTCTTCTATGTGAAGAACAGTGGACTATACCTTCGGGTTTAGCACTGTAGATCTAACACAGTGTCGGGTTAGCTCGCAAACAATAATAAAAAAAAATTAACAGCGTCCTCCATTAAAGTCTATCATGGGAAGAAGTTAGAGAGATCGCAATATCCGAATTTCAGAAGTTAGCGTGCATTGGGTTTCCCTCATGCAAACATTTTACTTTCAACTTGCAATTTGCTTGCTACCACACTTGCGTTAAATGTTTCCTTCTAGTCGTGTTTAGAGCACGCCACTTTTAACATATTCCATAATGTGCAAAATGAGAGTGCATTAAAGTTACAATGTAAACTGGCAAGTTATAACAAAATAAGTACTCATTCCACCAAAAGTCGTTCTCTCCAGACCGACTCTAGTGCAGCCACTATCATTGCAAGCTAATACAAACAGTACAATAAAATTACATCACGCTTTGTTTTCTTTATCAGTTTTTCTATGTAAAGCTAGGGGTAATCGATTGTGGGTTAACTTAGGGGGTGTTAGGTTAGGGGGTTTAGATGTTAGTGGGTTACTTTGCGTTGGGGGTCTGATGGTTTAGGGGTTAATAGTGTAAAGAGGTAGTTCGCAATGTGGGGGACTGGCGGTTTAGGAGTATTGCCTTATTTGCGTTGAGGTGTGTGGCAGTTTAGGGGTTAATAGTGTATTTTAGTGCAGCTGTTTCCTCTGGACAAACTCTTTTGAATGGTAAATGCGATTGTGTTCTAATGATCGCATTTACTTTCAAGCCCATATAACTGCTCTATGCTACCCATAGAAAATATGGGGAACGTAAAATACTGCAAGTTTGCGCAAACTAATTAGCAGTAATTTTAACTACGCTCCACTTGTGATCTTGCCCATTATGAATGAATATTATCCACGAGCATGCAGGTGATCATTGTGTTAATATATTTTCCCTGTTATTTACCCAGAGGAACATATGCACACATTGTGCCTGCTGTGTAGTAGTATTTATACTCTAACACAAAAAGAAATCTCATCAACATAGTAGTTACTGATATGTCACTCTCATTTGATTCTTCTGCCCTGTCATCTAGAAGACCAGGAAATTTCAGTAGCATATGTCAAACCATTATGGAAAACCAGGTTCTGTATTCAGAGCCAGCATAACCAAGGAAAAAATGGGAGTATTAGTTTACTGTTTTTGAATAAAAGAACTGTTCATAAAGAAAACATCTATTTTTATGAGAATGAAATATATATTGGGAGGGTAAGAGAGAGAGATGTATGCATATTCAATATTTGTTAATTGTTTATTTTAAATGACTACATATTAATTTTCTTGCATAGTATTTATTCAGCAGGCATTTGGCCCTTCTCAATTTTTTTGGAGCAAGATTGTCTATTGAAGGATAAAGATGTCATGATTGAAGCAAGGAAAATTATAATGCACACCAGTTATTATGAGGTCACAGTTACATTCTTTTTCTGTTTTTATATTACTCTTTATTAACAACAATGGATCTCTTTATTAACAACAATGGATATATATTTGTACAGTCTCCTACCCAAGGGAAAATAACAGTATACAAGATACAGCATAGTGTCAAACCATTCATAAGCATAACAGTTATATAAGTGATCTATTCACATACGATCTATTGTAAATTAAATATCTGTGCAAGAGAAAAGAAAATAGATACAAAAGTAGACGTACCATAAAATCCATATATCACCATTGTTGAGCTTTTTTCCTTTATCTATAGAACACAAAAATAAAAGAAAATAAAAATTAAATAATAAAAACTTTGTACATTAATCAGATGAATTAATTACATTTATTTCCTCCTCTCTTAGTCCCCAGACAACAAACAACCAAAGTTTAATACCACTCTTCTGGGAAAATATTCCTTAAAATTAAGGTTTCAAAGTATTCTGTCTTATGGAATTGTCGCGTGAGCATAAATTGAATCGGCAATGGATGGAGCAGAATGATTTTTAGTCACTTATCAAAAAATGTAATTGTTCAAAAATAATTTGAAGATATATGGCCGGTGAAAAGGTGGCTAATGTAGGCGTAGTTTTGTTTTTCCAGTTTTTCTAAATTAAGCTGCATTCCAATATAATGGAGGTATTAATTAGTTTAAAATTTGCTTTAATTATATCTGAAGTTAGATCACTATACTTTATCTTCCATTTGTCCAGCATGTTATTTAGACTTAGTTGGCCATGTTTTGCCAGTATAATTTTTTATAGCAAAGCTATGTTATGATTACCTGCCCTATAATGAGCAATATAGTGAGTAATTTTATCCAACTGACCCGTCTCCTGATTTATCCTGGTAATTCCTCCTATGTAATGCCTAAGTTGAAGTTTTTTTATTAGATAAGCCAAATTATCTGGAAATGTTTTCAAAGGATCTCATTTGGTGAGAACTATCTAAAGTCTGAGATATATAGAAGTCCTTTTTGTGCCCATTTTTTAAAAACCTCTGAGTGTAAACCTGGTAAAAAATTCAGGTTGATTAAAATAGGGAGGAAAGAAGATATTTGGAAATGTAAATCTAACGTTAGGCTAAGCTTTTACCACGCAATGACAACATTCTGCAATACAGATACATTTTGAATATGTACTGGTAAATGTGGTGTTGGGCAATGTCATAAAGCTTTCGGCAGAAATGGGGAGACCAATCCTTCCTCCAAAGAAACATTCATAAGATAGTTTCCTTCAGTTAGCCAGTCAATTGCTAATATTATAATATTGTACCATTTGATATTGGGAAAGGACCCACCACCATAATCTGGTATTTGTATTAGTTTAGCTATGGAAAGAATGTGTCTTTTCTCACACCAGAAAAAGTAAGCACATTCTGTATTAAAGACCTTTATACCTTTATTCAAAAAAAGAGGGGTAGATTTTGTATAATGTATATTAACTGTGGAAACAAGATCATTTTTATAATCATTATTTTAGCTGACAGAGAAATAGGAAAAGTGCACCATCTTTGTTGTTTGATGTTTGCATTAGTAAAAAAGGAAGTATAATGCCGTCTGTAACAATGACTCGAATCTTTATGTAAGTATATTCCTAGATATTTAATATATAAAACTTATTTAAATGGATGCTGTTTATAGCTATTTTTGTTGTTATAGATCCACAGTACTTCAGACTTGTTTACATTATGAGGCCCATTTATCAAGCTATGGGTGGAGCTTGAGGGCCCGGAAGACTCGGCAGAAACAGCAGTTATGAAGCAGCGGTCTAAAGACTCTGAGCAGGCGGACAGAGAGAGCCGAAATTCAACCCGATCGAATATGATAGGGTTGATTGACACCCCCTGCCGGCGTGGGTCTGCAGGGGGCGGCGTTGCATCAGCAGTTCACAAGAGCTGCTGGTGCAATGCTGAATCCGGAGAGCGTATTGCTCTCCGCATTCAGCGAGGTATGTCGGACCTGATCCGCACTGTTGGATAAGGTCCGATATACCTTTAATAAATATCCCACTAAGTCTTAGATATTTATAGCTAAAGGTATACTCTCCTTAGAATTTTTAAGAAATAGAAGTAGATCATCTGCATAGAAAGATAATACTTCTTACATTCTACACAACTTCATATAGAATAATTTCCTGTTTCTCTTCTACTCTTCTCTAACCCTGAGATGCAAATGATGAAGTGTGAACTGTTAATTTATCCAAGAACGTTGGGCATCTTTGTGATAGCAAATAGAATATTTACTTTTTGCTAACTGACATTAGTTTTAGATTGATAAAGTACTGTGATGAGACAGCTATTTATTTAAATATAAACATACATTTTGATGGCAGATAAGGACCATGCAAGTCTACCCATAATTTCCTAAATGTTTAAACTAGTTTGTAGGATAGATTTTTGCTTATCCCAGGCATACTTGAAGTCCCCCATAGTGTTTGTCTTCTTATCCCCTCTAAAGGAAGTTTATCCCATGGATCAGCAACCCTTTATGTGAAGCAATGCTTTCACAAATTACATCTGGTCCCTTGTTCTGGAATTGCTCTTTTTCTGAAAAATAATCACAGCCTCAGCTTTACTAAGTCCATCTCCAATCATTAAAAAGCTATTGGCCATAAACAAGTGACATGCATAAGTGTTAGATTACCTGCCGAAAGCAAACAGATCTATTATAGTATGGACAAAACCTGTGTTATGTATATTATATAATGTATTTAACTTCTGCCTTCCAGTGGTTGATAACGTGATACTCATCTTAAAGACTAAGCTAATTTTCAAAAGAAATTTGAAGAGGCAAGATTTACTGTGTCATATTACATGTGGTATGCTATTTAGTGTTTTGCTTCTGTGCCAGAAGTAAGATTTTTGTGCATGTATTACAAGTTGAAAGTAAAAAGTTTCCGCTCAAGCAAAACCTGATGCGCATTAACCAAAGGACTTAAAATACCATGACTGCTTTATCTTGTTCTCCCCATAGACTTTAATGAAGAGCGCAGAAGAAAAAAGCTAACACTCATCACTTGCAAGCTAACCATACAGGAGTTATTAATATTTCCCAGTCCAATGTTCTTCACAGACAGAATGTTTTTATTTTTATTGTATATATATATACTGTATACTTATATATCTATTCCTATTGATATATCGGTATAGATAACTATTTTACTTATCAGATATATAAAGAAATATAAGTTTAATAATAAAAAATTTATCTGGTAAAACAAAAGCCAACACAGCACCCCTACAACTCACAGTGGTGTTTAAATAGTTGCAAATCAAGCATATGTAATACAGTCCTAAAGAGCAGTCGCCATAGGGGGTTCTGGGCTCCTGACACTGTCCTGCAGTTTTGGACTCGCTCCAAATTTCCACACCAGATATGCCGTTTATTGAGGGACCTCAAAAGGAACAAGTTCACGTATTGTTTCCCAACAACTTTACGCATTTCTTCCGCTCTCGGGTGGACTTTATCAAGAAGTAAATGATTGTATTTGCTTTTACTTTCAACTTGATACGAGTGCTCTTTCCATTGTGAGCAAAAAGCTGATATCGCTAGCACTGCAACAGTTAGCGTGCAGCTTGTAAACTAGAGCATTATCTACAAAATACAAGTTATAGCCATTGATACCAATGTGTTCCTATGCTAATATATTTAGGCATTATTTTTATTATTATCATCAGGTATTTGTAGAGCGCCAACAGGTTCCGCAGCGCTAATTGTAGTAGAAATACTAATATTTTTTGAGAATTGACAATCTGTTTTATATGAATAGATTATGCAAATCATATCATTAATTTGCAAAATTTGCCTTGGAGTTTAGAAAATGAAAAAAGCAATTTTCAGATGTAAAAACAAAGGGAAGGAAATAATTACAGATTCTTTGATAAGGTTTTATATAAAGCAATTCCCTAGGATATGAATTGACACTGCATTATAATATTCATATGATTTCTAATGATTAATTATGTTGAATACATGCCATTGCAGAATATTGTGGTAGCCATACTCGTTAAAGGGACATGAAACCCAAAATGTTTTTTTTCATGATTAAGAAAGAGCATGTGATTTTAAAGATATTTCCAATTTATTTCTATTATCAAATATGTTTCATTTTCTTTGTATCCTTAGATGAAAAGCATTCTTAGGTCGGCTCAGGAGCAGAAATGCATTACTGAAAGTTAGCTGCACAAAAACCCTCTTGTCATTGGTTCACCAGATGTGTTCAGCTTGCTCCCTGTAGTGCATAGCTTCTGCATCAACAAAGAATACAAAGATAATGAAGCAAATTTGATAATACAAGTCAATGGGAAAGTTGCTCCATGCTCTATCTGAATCATGAAAGAAAAAAAAAATGGGTTTCATGTTGCTTTAAGTGTGCTTTCAGTCCTAACTAAATATCCAACAGTGTCATTAGCAAAGCACTACCACTCCATATCACCTCCTCCCCCCCAATGCTTCACAGTGAGAACCACACATCCAAATGTCATCTGTTCATCTTTTCTGTGTCTGACAAATTTGAACTCATCATACCAAAAGACTAGTGATGTTGCGAATAGTTCGCCGGCGAATAGTTCCCGGCGAACATAGCTTGTTCGCGTTCGCCGCGGCTGGCGAACATATGCGATGTTTGATCTGCCCCCTATTCGTCATCACTGAGTAATACTTTGACCCTGCACACGTGTGCGTTTCAGTGCCTGCCAGGGCACAGTGTCACCCCAGTGCAACTCATATCTGGTGTAACAGTAGTGTACATTTAAAAAAACAACACTTTTTTGACTGTGTTAAATAATAGCAGTCAGTTTCCTTCACACGTGTGCGTTTCAGGGCCTGCCTACCAGGGCACAGTGTCACCCCAGTGCAACTCATATCTGGTGTAACAGTAGTGTACATTTAAAAAAAACAACACTTTTTTGACTGTGAAATAATAGCAGTCAGTTTCCTTCACACGTGTGCGTTTCAGTGCCTGCCAGGGCACAGTGTCACCCCAGTGCAACTCATATCTGGTGTAACAGTAGTTTACATTTAAAAAAAACAACACTTTTTTGACTGTGAAATAATAGCAGTGTCAGTTTCCCTCACACGTGTGCGTTTCAGTGCCTGCCAGGGCACAGTATCACACCAGTGCAACTTATATCTGGTGTAACAGTAGTGTACATTTAAAAAAAAAAAACACTTTTTTGACTGTGAAATAATAGCAGTGTCAGTTTCCTTCACACGTGTGCGTTTCAGTGCCTGCCAGGGCACAGTGTCACACCAGTGCAACTCATATCTGGTGTAACAGTAGTGTACATTTAAAAAAAAACACAATTTTGACTGTAATAGATTGAATAGCAGTTAGTTGTCTGCAAGCGTGTGTGTCAGGCCTACAGCGTCTACTCTGCCAACTTCTGCCAGTGCACAGTGCCACTCATATCTGTTGTCACAGTAGCTTGCACGCATAGTACCTCTAATCGAAAAAAAAATGACAGGCAGAGGCAGGCCACCCCGCAGGGGCCGTCGTGTTCATGGTGCTGTGATTCCCTTTGGCCCTAGAATAATGCCCAGTGTTCAGAGGCCATGTACCCCGAACTTCGGGCACCTCTCAAGTTACCACTCGCCCGCCTGCCGCCGCCACCACCAACACTAGCACCACAGCCGCTTCACTTGATCTGTCAGAGGAGTTATTTACACATCAGTTGGAAGAAATGAGTGATAGTGAGGCGCAACCATTATTGCCAGAGGATGTAGATAACAGGAATATGTCTCAGTCAGGCAGCATTACACACATGGACGTACGGTGTAATGATGATGATGATGTTGTACCCACTGCTGCTTCCTTTGCTGAGTTGTCAGATACAAGTGAAGCGGTTGATGATGACGATGCATCCGTGGATGTCACGTGGGTGCCCGCTAGAAGAGAAGAAGAAGAGGGGGAAAGTTCAGATGGGGAGACAGAGAGGAGGAGGAGACGAGTTGGAAGCAGGGGGAGGTCGTTGCAAGGGGCTAGTGGCACAGTCAGACAGCATGCATCGGCACCTGGGGTCAGCCAGACAGCACGCCAATCAACGCATGCTGTTGCCACCACCAGAATGCCGTCATTGCAGAGCTCAGGAGTGTGGCATTTTTTTTGTGTGTCTGCCTCTGACAACAGCGATGCCATTTGCAACCTGTGCCAAAAGAAACTGAGTCGTGGGAAGTCCAACACCCACCTAGGTACAACTACTTTGCGAAGGCACATGATCGCACATCACAAACGCCTATGGGATCAACACATGAGTACAAGCAGCACACAAACTCAAAGCCGCCATCCTCCTCCTGGTCCAGCATCTTCAGCCACGTCAACCACTGCTGTCCTCCTTGCCCCCTCTCAACCATCAGCCACTATGTGTCTCGCCTTGAGCAGTTCTTGCTCATCTGCCCACAGTCAGGTGTCTGTAAGCGTAAGAAGCCAATGTCACAAAGTCACCCCCTTGCCCGGCATCTGACAGCTGGCTTGTCTGAACTCTTAGCTCGCCAGCTTTTACCATACAAGCTGGTGGAGTTTGAGACGTTAAAAAAATTTGTAGCTATTAGGACACCGCAGTGGAAGGTACCCGGCCGAAATTTCTTTGCACAAAAGGCAATCCCCAACCTGTACTCAATTGTGCAAAAGGAAGTAATGGCATGTCTGGCACACAGTCTTGGGGCAAGGGTCCATATGACCACTGATACCTGGTCTGCAAAGCATGGTCAGGGCAGGTATATCACCTACACTGCGCATTGGGTAAACCTGCTTATGGCTGCCAAGCATGGAATGCGTGGCTCTGCAGAGGAGTTGGTGACACCGCCACGACTTGCAGGCAGTTCTCCTGCCACCTCCTCTACTCCTCCTACTCCATCCTCTTCCATAACCTCCTCGGCTGAGTCCTCTTCTGCTGCTGCGTCTTGTTCCACATCAACGGCACCCCCCCAGCTCCCCAGGTACTATTCCACATCCCGGATATGGCAGTGTCACGCCGTCTTGGGGTTGACTTGCCTGAAAGCAGAGAGTCACACCGGACCAGCACTCCTGTCCACCCTGAATGCACAGGTGGATCAGTGGCTGACTCCGCACCAACTGGAGATCAGCAAAGTGGTTTGTGACAATGGAAGAAATTTGGTGGCGGAATTGAATTTGGGCAAATTGACACATGTGCCATGCATGGCACATGTGTGTAATCTGATCGTACAACGCTTTGTGCATAAGTACCCAGGCTTACAGGACGTCCTGAAGCAGGCCAGGAAGGTGTGTGGCCATTTCAGGTATTCCTACACGGCCATGGCGCACTTTTCAGATATCCAGCGACGAAACAACATGCCAGTGAGGCGCTTGATTTGCGACAGCCTGACACGTTGGAATTCAACACTCCTAAGATATCCCAGATATCGACACTCTGAGGAGCAATGAACCCCTTGACTACTGGGTGTGCAGGCTTGACCTGTGGCCTGAGCTATCCCAATTTGCGATAGAACTTCTGGCCTGCCCCGCTTCAAGTGTCCTGTCAGAAAGGACATTCAGTGCAGCAGGAGGTATTGTCACTGAGAAGAGAAGTCGCCTAGGTCAAAAAAGTCTAGTTTAGCACACCTTTATTAAGATGAATGAGGGATGGATCCCGAAAGGACTGACAGTGGGCAATACATTTGACTAAAAAAGGCCTGATGAGATGAGCTGCCTTGGGCTAAAAATGGTCCACACGCTGCTGTATTTTATCTCTGAATGCCGAATGACTTGCGTGACTTATCCGCCACCAACTAGGGTTCAAGCCGCAATGTTTTAGGGCACTTTCTGCCTGGGAAACAAACATCAATTTTTCTGGCTGCAACAATACCTAATTTTTCAGGCATGTGTACATGCCAAATTTTTCTGGCCTCTGGTGCTGCACTGTGGCTTCAAAAACCAAACCAAAAAAAAGGGCCCCAAATTTGAAGTAGGAGGTCCGACAAAGCATCTTTTTCCATCTCCCGGTTCCTAAAATCTATGCCATATACACGTCCCCTGATAGGGGACGTAACAGGGATTAAACTGATAAGAATAGAACTACTTAACACACCACTCCTATCTGGTGGCACATTAGATTACACGCACAGTGCCCCAAATTTGAAGTAGGAGGACCGACCAAGCATCTTTCGCCATCTCCCGGTTCCTAAAATCGATGCCATATACACGTCCCCTGATAGGGGACGTAACAGGGATTAAACTGATAAGAATAGTACTACTTAACACACCACTCCTATCTGGTGGTAGATTAGATTGCACATGCAGTGCCCCAAATTTGAAGTAGGAGGAGCGACCAAGCATCTTTTTCCATCTCCCAGTTCCTAAAATCGATGCCATATACAGGTCCCCTGATAGGGGACGTAACAGGGATTAAACTGATAAGAATAGAACTACTTAACACACCACTCCTATCTGGTGGCGTATTAGATTGCACACGCAGTGCCCCAAATTTGAAGTACGAGGACCGACCAAGCCTCTTTTTCCATCTCCCGGTTCCTAAAATCGATGCCATATACACGTCCCCTGATAGGGAACGTAACAGGGATTAAACTGATAAGAATAGTACTACTTAACACACCACTCCTATCTGGTGGCACATTAGATTGCACGCGCAGTGCCCCAAATTTGAAGTAGGAGGACCGACCAAGCATCTTTTTCCATCTCCCGGTTCCTAAAATCGATGCCATATACACGTCCCCTGATAGGGGACGTAACAGGGATTAAACTGATAGGAATAGTACTACTTAACACACCTTATAATAATGCAGAGAGAGGCAACGCAGAGAGAGGAGTCTGAAGAAGAGGAGTCAGAGGAAGAAAGTGGCTTTGAGGAGGTGGAAGACCAAACACAGCAGGCGTTCCAGGGGGCTTGTTGTCACCTTTCGGGGACCCTTGGTGTTGTACGTAGCTGGGTGGAGGAAGAGACCTTCAATGACATCAGTGAGGACAAGGAACGGGACATGGCTAGCTTGGTATCCAACCTTGTGCAAATGGGGAGTTTGCGGTTTTGCAAATGGACTGTTTGCGGTGCGTTACACGGGGAGTTTGGTCTGTCACTGTGAAGCGGGTGTAACCCTTACACTACCTGATCGATACAACATCATACCTGATGTTTTAAAGCACGTTATTCCAAACAATTTAGGAATGTTAGGTGAATTATGCCCTTTATGGATTAAAACCAGACTCAACTATCAACTATGTGATTTTCCATGGGAGTTTTGCCATAGATCCCCCTCCGGCATGCCCCAGTCCAGGTGTTAGTCCCCTTGAAACAACTTTTCCATCACTATTGTGGCCAGAAAGAGTCCCTGTGGGTTTTAAAATTCGCCTGCCTATGGAAGTCTATGGCGGTTCGCCCGTTCGCGAACAGTTGTGGAAGTTCACGTTCGCCGTTCGCGAACGCAAAATTTTATGTTTGCGACATCACTACAAAGACTAAAAAGACAAACTATCTTGACAAAGGCTCTATGGGAGTCGATACGTGTTGATACTTACAGAGGACATAACCAAAGAGTGGTATGAAAGTGACTGAAACAGTTATTCCAACTACCAGCGCTCCCATAACCGCAACACCGAAAAGTACACCAACAACAAACGTAAGTGTACAGGTGAAGCGGTAGGAGCAATTTCAAAAAAGTGCGCGCACTGCAAGACAGGATAACTCATCAGCTGTTTAGTGGAGGAGAAAATTCCCTGAGAAACCTAACCGCCAGCTACAGCTTGTTTAAGATCGCTGACAAGCAGTGTAAAGAAACCGGAGATGTTGAGATCACAGGGGATGAGAATTTAAGCTGCTAAATCCCAGTCTGTGTGAACCGCTGATATTCAGTGTCTGAATTTGGAGGATCAAACAGAGTGAGGCTGTGAGAAAGGAAGATGCCAGCCTCAACCTATGTCAGGTATCAGAGGACTTCACCAAATTAGGTGGTAAGACCCTTGAAACACTTATAAACCTGAAGGTATTATTAACATTATTACCCACGGAATAAATACTTTGGAGAATAACACGTTGGAGAGCCATTGAGATCAAGCTATTAACCATCCTAACTTGTATTGGGGACTTGATAATTAGTCAAATTTACAAACCAGTCGAATCTGTGATTTAACTATTAGAGAACACATTATTGTATTTGCATAGATACATTTCATTGAGGCATAATATTTCTTATAACAAAGATCTGAAGTTATGAAGTATCATAGGTAATAATACACACAACGTTATAATATATATTTTGCATTAAAAAAAAATATTGAGTGAAAATACTATTACACTTCTACTATTTGTCCATGTGAACTAACATTCGGCTAGATTACAAATTTTGCATTATGAGTGAAAAAGCAGCATTATGGGTTATAACGCTGCTTTTTCACTACCGCTGCTATTACGAGTCTTGTCAAAAAAGCTGTACCGCAATTTGCGTAAAGTCTTTTTTCAATGGGACTTCCATAGCGCCGATATTTCAAGCTTTTTGTGGGAGGCCAATAAGTGAGCGGTGCAGCCAGTAGAATGAGAGCTCGATCCTATTGGCTGATCGGATCAGCCAATAGGATTTTTTCACCGTTAATTCCAATTGGCTGATAGAATTCTTTCAGCCAATCGGAATTCAAGGGACGCCATCTTGGATGACGTCATTTAAAGGAACCTTCATTCTGGAAGAAGACTTCAATTAAAGAGGATGCTCCGGCGCCGGGTGTCTTGAAGATGGAGCCGCTCCGCTCCGGATGGATGAAGATAGAAGATGCCGTCTGGATGAAGACTTCTGCCCATCTGAAGGACCACTTCTGCCGGCTTGGATGAAGACTTTTCCCGGCTTCGTTGAGGAATTCTTGCCACTTAGATGAAGACTTCTGCCGGCTTCGTTGAGGATGGATATCCGGTCTTCAAAATTGTAAGTGGATCTTTGGGGGTTAGTGTTAGGCAATGTTAAGGGTTTATTGGGTGGGTTTTATTTTTAGATTAGGGGTTTGGGCAGTTGAAAAAGAGCTAAATGCCCTTTTAAGGGCAATGTCCATCCAAATGCCCTTTTCAGGGCAATAGGGAGCTTAGGGTTTTTTAGTTAGGTTTTTATTTGGGGGATTGGTTGGGTGGGTGGAGGGTTTTACTGTTGGGGGGTTGTTTGTATTTTATTTTACAGGTAAAAGAGCTGATTTCTTTGGGGCAATGCCCCGCAAAAGGCCCTTTTAAAAGCTATTGGTAGTTTAGTTTAGGCGAAGGGTTTTTTTATTTTGGGGAGGCTTTTTTTTATTTTGATTAGGTGTAATTAGTTTAAATATCTAATAATTTCTTTTTTTATTTTGTGTAATTTAGTGTTTTGCTTTTTCTGTAATTTAGAATTGTATTTAATTAATGTAATTTATTTAATTGTAGTGTAAGGTTAGGTATTAGTGTAAGACAGGTTAGGTTTTATTTTACAGGTAAATTTGTATTTATTTTAGCTAGGTAGTTAGTAAATAGTTAATAACTATTTACTAACTATTCTACCTAGTTAAAATAAATACAAACTTACCTGTGAAATAAGAATAAAACCCAAGCTAGATACAATATAACTATTAGTTATATTGTAGCTAACTTAGGTTTTATTTTATAGGTATTTAGTTTTAAATAGGAATTATTTAGGTAATGATAGTAGGTTTTATTTATATTTATTTTAATTATATTTAAGTTAAGGGGTGTTAGGGTTAGGGTTAGGGTTAGACTTAGGTTTAGGGGTTAATAGATTTAGTATAGTGGCGGCTACGTTGGGTTTACTAAATGTAGGCAGATTAGGGGTTAATACATTTAGGTAGGTGGCGGCGATGTTAGGGACAGCAAATTAGGGGTTAATAATATTTAACTAGTGTTTACGATGCGGGAGTATGGCGGTTTAGGGGTTAATATGTTTATTATAGCGGCGGTGATGTCCGGAGCGGCAGATTAGGGTTTAATAAGTGTAGGTAGGTTGCGGCGACATTGGGGGCGGTAGATTAGGGGTTAATAAATATAATGTAGGTGTCGCAATGTCAGGGACGGCAGATTAGGGGTTAATAAGTGTAAGATTAGGGGTGTTTAGACTCAAGGTTTAGGTGTTAGGTGTAAACATAAATTTTGTTTCCCCATAGGAATCAATGGTGCTGCGTTACAGAGCTTTACACTGCCTTATTGCAGGTGTTAGGCTTTTTTTCAGCCGGCTATCCCCATTGACGTCTATGGGGAAATCGTGCACGAGCACGAAAAACCAGCTCACCGCGGCTTTCAGCAGCGCTGGTATTGGAGTGCGGTATGGAGCACAATTTTGCTCTACACTCACTTCTTGCCTGTTAACACCGGATTTTTGTAAACCTGTAATACCAGCGCTGTAGGGAAGTGACCGGTGACAATAACTTGCAAGTTGGCACTGCACCCCTCATAACGCAAAACTCGTAATCTAGCCGATTGTTTTTATTGTATATCAGTTGCTACTAGTTTATTTTAAAATTGAAGTGAACATAGATATGTGACACCGGTGTCGTTAGATTTTAATCTAGGATTGCATAAATTAGATGTTTTTTATTTTTTCTAATTTTACTAGCATTGTGGAACAATAATTTATTTGTTTAGCAACAAGCAGAATTATGAACTTTCTTGCATATAAAATTTATCAACAGCGTTATTTTTGGATACAGTTCTTATATATTTTTTGAAACAGTTCTAACTCTTGAAATAGTTCATATTGGTAACCAACTGCCTTTTGGCACCTCCCACAACCCTTTTCTGTATAACCGAAAGACTAATTCTCAACTGGTTGGAAGAAAGTTATACAGTTAAAGGGACAGTCAAGTCCAAAAAAAACTTTCATGTTTCAAATAGGGCATGTAATTTTAACCAACTTTCCAATTTACTTTTATCACCAATTTTGCTTTGTTCTCTTGGTATTCTTAGTTGAAAGCTAAACCTAGGAGGTTCATATGCTAATTTCTTAGACCTTGAAGGCCACCACTAATCTAAATGCATTTTGATAGTTTTTCGCCACTAGAGGGCATTAGTTCACGTATTTCATATAGATAACATTGAGCTCAAGCATGTGAATTTACCATGGAGACAGCTCTGGCTAAAATGCAAGTCTGTCAAAAGAACTGAAATAAGGGGGCAGTCTGCTGAGGCTTAGATACAAGGTAATTACAGAGGTAAGACGTGTATAATTATAACTGTGTTGGTTATGCAAAACTGGGGAATTGGAAATTAAGGGATTATCTATCTTTTAAAACAACAAAAATTTCCTTGACAAAGCATACCTGCGAAACGTACGTCGGAACTGAACTGTTCTATATTGAGTTTTATCACGTCTCTACACTAGCCAGGACACCTGGGGGCTTAGCGCTACTGTCTTGCTACTAAAGAGGTTTTGGTTTCGGCGGTCACACTCCTGCTGATCCATTTACCTCTTTGCAAGTTTGGCGATTTGAAGCATTTATTACAGCATATCTGCTTTTGTACCCTTACATTGTGGTGTTATCAAGGCTTATGTGACGCTTTTATATATTTTAAAATAAATTTGTATCCAAGTTTTGCCTAGTGTACTGTTTTCCCATCAGTATAAAGTGGGAGTGCGCATATCCTTGAGCTTAGTGGAAAGCTCCAACAAATGTGAGTAGTCATTTGTTACAAAACAACTACTTCCTCAAAGTGCCATTACAGATTCACACTATGTTGCAATTTTCTGTTTCCTTTTTTATGGGATCTCACTGAGGAATGCTAACAAGCTGAAAAACTCATCCAGAGGACACAGACATATCCTTTATTCAGAACTTTATTTGGTTTTCCTTTTATGATTTTTGTTATCACATTTATTTCAAACAAAAATTCTGGTGTTGACTGTCCCTTTTAATTTAAAAAAGCCGTTGTCTCTATAACACTAGCTAATGCCAGTAAAACTATACAAAAGCTCTAGTTGCTCCTCTCTATGCTGTTGGCTTGTGTGTGGTAGTATAGGCAACTTCCTCTATGTCTGGTGGTCCTGCCCATCCCTGACACCTTTGTGGCAGGAATGTTTCCAATTACTTGCCAAATTCAACATAAATATACTGTTGTGCCTGGATACTGTGCTACTCCATTTTAGGGTTCCTTTGTTGAGGAAGCAACAAGGTTACTTCTGTATTTCAAAGAAAGTGATAGAGCTGAGGAGCCCTATGGAGGTGCGCTTATATGTGATGAGAGCATATATCACAATGTATAAAATCCAGAAGAGATGACAGCACTCCCAAATAGATGGGTCATGGTAAAGTCCTGTAGAAACAGAAAGAGAGGTGCCACATAGAGCAGTATCATGTGCACAGGGTACACAGAAAACACAAAATACCAAGCAGATGGCTACTCACAAGGGAGAGGGCACAGAACGGTGCCAAACACAGCAGGCCGGGACCTCAGAAAGTCACCGACAGACTCGCTTCCAGAATCCAAGGCAGGTCATGTGGTAGTATCTCACCAATCAGAGGAGTGAGCTTCAGAGAACATCATAGATACCTGAACCAATCCGCAGTAAACAGGAACGGCTGAAGGTGTGTGGTGTATTTGTCTGTATAGAGCAGTCAAAATAGCCATTGCTTGATCCAGGCAGCAAGCTTAACTCACTACAAGGGTACAGGTGTTAGAGATTCTTTATTACATACCCCTTTTGCAACAGATATGGTTTGACTGTGATCATAAAAGGACTGCTTAATCAAGCCTACAGTGCATCATAGAGTAGGCTTGAAGTAATGGGGGAGAGAGGATTATAATTGTTATCATTATTTTTTCTTCTGTTCCATTTTCCATTTACTGGTATATACCACATTATGAGCATGAGAACTGCCACGTAACTGCCACGAAACCTAATGTTCTCCATCCATTCTATCAGTTATCATACTCTTCAGTATATTATTTTGAGATGTTGGTCTTCTTCATATCCTTGTAGTTCAAAAATGTTCAAATGAGTCATAGAACACTACCCTTATGATTAGTATGCATTGCGTTTATGTATGGACAATGTTGTGATTCTGAAAATGCAGAATTCTATTTATGTACAAGTTCTCCTCATAATAAAAAATATAATAAAAAATTACATATTTTGACTGGTCTGATGTCCATTGCCAGTGTTCATTGGCCAAAACAAGTGCTTTCTATGCAACAATTCTACAATGAAGGCAGGATTTGCAGTCTTCTTTAAACAGTTGATGTTGAGATTTGTCAGTTATTTGAAAAATGTTTTTGATCTCTATAATTCCAGGTGCTTGGTGATGTCTGGTGACAAGCCTCCCTGTTACTAAAACAAGTGAACAATTAAATGTTGTGTTTTACATCAGGAAATGTTAAATAATTCTATTGCAAAAAGGATATGAAAGGAGCTTATTAGCAAGTTTTATTATTTACATCAAGTGATCAGAATCAATATTTTTTCAGATATAATAAAATAGACAAAATCTAATGTATATTTATGTTTTGCCCATAGATTGCTTGGGATCCCATTTTACTTGGCTGCAAGCAATATTTACGAATTTTCCAGCTTTACTAAATTTTGTGAGCAAATTAAAATGTGTCACTGGGCTTTGTCCCAAAGACTTTGAAGACTATGGCTGTACGTGTAGGTTTGAGATGGAGGGTCTTCCAATTGATGCAACAGACAGGTAAGTTTTATAGAAGCATTTTTATTTCTATGAGGAAATTTTATCAAGCTGCATTTGCAGGCTCACAGCTTCTGAGACTTTAAAATGCAACCACAAATTTAAAAAGCAGTTCATACTCACAGGTGGCGGAGACAATTCACCCTGAATGAGCGAGTTAGAGATGATTGCACGGCCCTGCAATCATGTAGCCAATCAATTGCAAAAGAGAGTTCTTGTGCAATCCTAATTTTTTCCAAGCGATTGTAGACAGACAGGTTCTATGCTTGAGAACTTGTCCTTATGTAGTTGAAAAATTGTAACCATATATGGACTTGATTGCAAGTGGAGAGCTAATTATCAATCCTGTTCACACTCTGTGTTTGACTTCAGTTTTTTGAACGCTTCAGGTACAAATTGAAATTAAAAAGTTTTCTCTTGTGCACTAACCTGACACTTGCAAAAAGCCAAAGATAGAATATTGCAACCACATTAAATTATTCCCCTATTGACTTCAATGGAGCACAAAAAGCTGAAAGAAAAAAAATCTAACACCCAACAAACCACGTAAACCTGATGGCATTTAATCAAATGCGCTAACCCGACATGAAATATTAATATTTAACATTCCAAGGTTCTTCACATAGAAGAATATTTTCTATTTATTCATAAATACATATTTCTATTTATTATGTTTTTTAGTACAACATATATCTATACCTATCAGTGTTCCCTCTAAGGCCAGTTTTGCTAGCATCCCAGCAGGGAAACAGTTAATAAGGGAACCACAATCTTGCAGTCTGCATTGTGTAATGTTTGCTAATTGTACTAATTAACTGTTTTACTGCTGGGTCGCTCAGAAAACTAGCCTTAGAGCACTGGTTTTCAAGCATGTCCTCAGGCCTCTCTAACGGGCCAGATTTTGGGGATATCTAAGCAAGAGCACAGGTGAAATAATCAGCTAATTAGTAAATATGGTTATTTAACCTGCTCTCACCCAAGGTAATCCTAAAAATCTGGCATGTTGTGGAGGCCCAAGGACAGTCTGGAAAATCAGTGCCTTAGAGTGAACTCTGATACCAATATATATATATAAACACAGTCCAGCAATTGCACTCTCTGGATTTAAATCACAGCAAAATTTATTGCGAACGTTTTCGGAGCATTCACTCCTTCCTCAGACTGAAGAAGGAGTGAATGCTCCGAAAACGTTCACAATAAAGTTTGCTGTGATTTAAATCCAGAGAGTGCAATTGCTGGACTGTGTTTATTGAGAAATATTATGCACCCTGGTACTTTGTTTTGTTGCGCGAGTGGGAGTGTGCTTTTCCAATCTATTAGTTACTATATATATATAAATTATGTATAGGTAAAGATTTATACATATATGAATATCTATTTATAAATACTTAGAACATATTTCCCTATGCGAAGAACATTAGAATGTGAAATACAGGGAGTGCAGAATTATTAGGCAAATTAGTATTTTGACCACATCATCCTCTTTATGCATGTTGTCTTACTCCAAGCTGTATAGGCTCGAAAGCCTACTACCAATTAAGCATATTAGGTGATGTGCATCTCTGTAATGAGAAGGGGTGTGGTCTAATGACATCAACACCCTATATCAGGTGTGCATAATTATTAGGCAACTTCCTTTCCTTTGGCAAAATGGGTCAAAAGAAGCACTTGACAGGCTCAGAAAAGTCAAAAATAGTGAGATATCTTGCAGAGGGATGCAGCACTCTTAAAATTGCAAAGCTTCTGAAGCGTGATCATCGAACAATCAAGCGTTTCATTCAAAATAGTCAACAGGGTCGCAAGAAGCGTGTGGAAAAACCAAGGCGCAAAATAACTGCCCATGAACGGAGAAAAGTCAAGCGTGCAGCTGCCAAGATGCCACTTGCCACCAGTTTGGCCATATTTCAGAGCTGCAACATCACTGGAGTGCCCAAAAGCACAAGGTGTGCAATACTCAGAGACATGGCCAAGGTAAGAAAGGCTGAAAGACGACCACCACTGAACAAGACACACAAGCTGAAACGTCAAGACTGGGCCAAGAAATATCTCAAGACTGATTTTTCTAAGGTTTTATGGACTGATGAAATGAGAGTGAGTCTTGATGGGCCAGATGGATGGGCCCGTGGCTGGATTGGTAAAGGGCAGAGAGCTCCAGTCCGACTCAGACGCCAGCAAGGTGGAGGTGGAGTACTGGTTTGGGCTGGTATCATCAAAGATGAGCTTGTGGGGCCTTTTCGGGTTGAGGATGGAGTCAAGCTCAACTCCCAGTCCTACTGCCAGTTTCTGGAAGACACCTTCTTCAAGCAGTGGTACAGGAAGAAGTCTGCATCCTTCAAGAAAAACATGATTTTCATGCAGGACAATGCTCCATCACACGCGTCCAAGTACTCCACAGCGTGGCTGGCAAGAAAGGGTATAAAAGAAGAAAATCTAATGACATGGCCTCCTTGTTCACCTGATCTGAACCCCATTGAGAACCTGTGGTTAATCATCAAATGTGAGATTTACAAGGAGGGAAAACAGTACACCTCTCTGAACAGTGTCTGGGAGGCTGTGGTTGCTGCTGCACGCAATGTTGATGGTGAACAGATCAAAACACTGACAGAATCCATGGATGGCAGGCTTTTGAGTGTCCTTGCAAAGAAAGGTGGCTATATTGGTCACTGATTTGTTTTTGTTTTGTTTTTGAATGTCAGAAATGTATATTTGTGAATGTTGAGATGTTATATGGTTTCACTGGTAAAAATAAATAATTGAAATGGGTATATATTTGTTTTTTGTTAAGTTGCCTAATAATTATGCACAGTAATAGTCACCTGCACACACAGATATCCCCCTAAAATAGCTATAACTAAAAACAAACTAAAAACTACTTCCAGCTTTGATATTAATGAGTTTTTTGGGTTCATTGAGAACATGGTTGTTGATCAATAATAAAATTAATCCTCAAAAATACAACTTTCCTAATAATTCTGCACTCCCTGTATTTACATTAAATGCATAGTTAAACACTTAATTAAATATGGATATTGCATAAATATGATTTTACAGTTTTCAGCTACTTGACTGCAAAGGGCTCCAATGCACTCATACATATATAAATATATATATATGTATATATACTGTGTGTATATATATATATATATTTATATATATATATATGTATATATATATATTTGTGTGTGTGTGTGTCTTTATATATCAACATATTTGTTTATATGTGTATATGTCTGTAAACATATAAATACACAAACATATATATATATATATACATACAACCATATACATATCTAGACATGTATATGAATGTATCTATGTTAAAGCACTTTGCAGTCCTTTTTTTCTAACACCTGAGACCTCATATCTTTGAGCACTTAAAAAGAATGTTATGCAATTTTTTATTTCAATCATTTTTATTATTTAGTGTTATTATGAGTGTAACTGTACTTGCTAATGTATTTTTAAAGTATTTTGTGCAACTTTTTATTAGAGCATAACAGTTAACCAGAGCTCTGAGGTCGCGCTATCCCATCGCATGTTAAATTTGATCGTCCTTGATGTGTTTACTTTTAACATACACGTGCTACTTCTGATGCGCACAAACAGCTGCAATAAGCCAGATATTGCTTGCGTGCCACAGTTAGCGCCCCACTCGTAATCTGCCATATAGATAGATAAAATAGTAAGAATACTCCGTAAATCCAAACCCCCTTTAGTGCTTGACTGAGCTTCATGTGATAACGATATCCTTATGAAATTGCATTATAAAATATATCATTCAGGTGTTAAGCAAAATTATATTTAAAAGTATATTTATGATGCGTATTAAAAATGAGTTTCACGCTAAGCACTTTTCCGACTCAGATTTCATAAGATTAATTAATTGCATTTCAGAATAATAGGCAAAATAAAAAAGGGATTTCGATATTATTTAATTATTATTTACTGTTTATAAATTATGTATAGATTTTTTTATTTAATCCTTTATTTTTGCTTAAAATGGGATATAATGTTTGTTCATTTTAAACTGAAATAATACAGCAGTGCTAGGTAAATTTATACTAAGTCTGATTAGGTTGTAATAGCTTCCCACAATGCTTACTGGCTAATTAGTACTTCCTTCTGATGTTTATATTAAAATCCTCCTTTTTTTAAAAAAAAATGTATAAAAACTTTAAGAATAATATCTTTTTAATAAATTAAAAGTAAATAATTAGAAAAATGGATATAATTTGCTTTCTTTCATTCTAGCCTAATAACCAAATTATATAAATCATCTGACTGTTTCATAAGCACTAAACACAAAATTTAAAGAAAGAAAATAACTCATTGGGTAGCTCATTTAGCAGATTTAAACAAGTCAGAATGCTTGCTTTTCCCACAGAAAAACCCTGGGTACACTGTTTCCAATGCAGCAAAGGATTCTGGGTAAGACATGCAAATAAGGGTTCACAATGACTCTTCTATTTCAGTCTGCTTTTCTGCAGACTGCCTTTACCCCATAGCCTGCTGTTCACACAGTTTTAAGCTTAGCTAGGGTTTGTACAGTGTGATAAGCAAGCCTTCTGACTTGTTTAGATCTGCTAAATGAGCTACACAATGAGTTATTTTCTTTAAATTACATATAAACATGATAATAACTACATTCATGATAAATATTGAATCCAAACAGTCTAACAATATTCTACAATAATTAGATTTTTTGAATTAAAGAGAAATGAAACCCAACATTTTTCTTTCATGATTAACATAGAGAATGCAATTTTAAACAACATTCCAATTTACTTCTATTATCTAATTTGCTTAATTCTTTATATATTCCTTGTTAAAGAATTAGCAATGCACATGGGTGAGCCAGTCACACTAGTCATCTATGTGCAGCCCCCAATCAGCAGCTACTGAGCCTATTTAGATATGCTTTTCAACCAAGGATATCAAGAGAATGAAGCAAATTAGATAATAGAAGTCCATTGGAAAGTTGTTCAAAAATGCATGTTCTTTCTAAATAATGAAAGGAAAAAATGTAGGTTTCATGTCTCTTTAACACTGTGCTTGATTTACCTCCAGCTGTTGCTTCCAGCATCGCAAATGTTACGAAGAAGCTCTTGAATTGGACTGCACCTGGGACCCAGCAGAATTTTCCACTGATGTCAGCTGTCTGTCCAAAAACCTTACATGTGGTATGCCAGTCACAATATAAAAAGCCAATACAATACATGTGTTTGGGTCACTATCTAAATGCATTACTATACTTTATTTCTTTTTTCAGTGTATGAAAGAGTAAAGTGAAATGTACAGTTAATTGTTTTCTTTTTATGTCCTCTAACAAAGTGTAGCAGATGCTGAGAAATAGATCTGTAAATGACTCCTTGTTTTGTTCCCCTAGAGGCTGGAGGTTCTTGTGAACGGCTTCTATGTAGCTGCGACAAAGCGGCCATTGAATGTTTTCTAAACGCGCACATTAACGTCTCGATGAAAGGTGTGGATATCACATCCTGCCCAGCTTTAGTTACAGGTAATAAGTGACACAGTGTTACTGCTCTGGTAGTGGTGATAATTACTTACATACAGGTGGCCCTTTGAATTCCAAAACAGTCTATCTCCCCTCACTCCCTTGCTTTTGTTTAAATACCATTTAAAGGGACATTAAACACTTTGAGATAGTAATATAAAAAGATAAATCATACTCATATATACTCTTCAATATACGTTCATTATTTATTGTGTCCCCTTTTCCTGTAATTCCATTCTGAAATTGTGAGCTTTTCAGTTCCTGTTAGAAATGGAAGTGTGAACCCTGTTATATCCCACACAGCCATTGGCTGAATACTCTAGTGACCTATTTATAACTGTCCCTAATTGACCACAGCAGATAATGTAACCTAAGTTACAACATGGCAGTTCCCATTGTTTGTAGGCACTTAAACATTACACATATTTTGTCAATAAGCAGCTAAATGAAACAGCTAATGAAATTAAACAGCTAATGAAATTAAACAGCTAATGAAACTTTTAAAAATAAATCTACATGTTATCCTCAGCCTTTTCTTTGAATACATCATTCTGTCTAAGATTTATTTTGTGTTTGTGAAAAAAAATGTGTTGTAAAGTGCAGAAGGGTATGAAAATAATATTTATGGGAATTTTGTATCATCATAAAATGATTTGAAAGGTCAATATGCTTAACTTAGGGAGGAGAGTAGTTAACACAATACAGTTATCCTGATACAGCTAAAGAAAATGATATTAATAATTCTGTAGATAAAGATAGGGGAACACAATGTCAAAGATTTGTGATAAGATACAAAAAGCATAACAGACTAAACAAAACTACTAAAGAAGGAGTGCCCTGCTCCGAAGAACTTACAGTCTACAGCTTGAGGGTGCAGAAACATAAGATTTGGGGTATCTTGTAACACATCAATGTATTTATTAGCTTCAGTGCAAAAGAAATACTCAATGTACCTTCTAAATATGTTTTGCAAGATACATTAAACTAGTTTCTGTTTATTATGAGACCACCAAGTCAGCTTTCCCTAATGCAAATACCTGACTTGACTGCTTGTATTTGATATATTAGGGGAATTTAAAATATAGCAGACACAAAGTGCATATGTAAGTAAATACGTATTAATAGATCAGTTAAGCAAAAGGTTGTTAAACAAATGGTTAATTTGAACAAAAATACAGAGCAATAATATAATAATTCCCAATAAGCAACAGAAGGGTATGAAAAAGAGTCTGTACGAGAAATATAAGAATGCAGCTATTCATTGTTTCCATGAAAACAATGTATAATTGAAGGACCACTTAATGCAGTAGAATTGCATAATTACAAGTGCATAATAAAAAGACAATGATTTAACACCTACTCTGAATTTCAAAATAGCAGTCACAGTATCATCTGACAGACATCAGCCAATCACAGACTAATATACGTATACCCTGTGAATATTGCATAAATATGCTTTCACATGTTTTCATCTACTTAACTGCGAAGGCCTCCAATATACTGTACAATGTGTGTACATATGTATTTATGTGTTTATATGTGTATTTATGTCTGCAAATACATATATACACATATAAATACATATGTACACACACACATATATATATATACAGTATATATATATATACATACATATACATGCATATACATCTTTAGACATGTATATGTATGATTCTCTATCGGCTAGATTACGAATTTTGCGGTATGAGTGAAAAAGCAGCGTTAAGGCTCTTTTTCACTACCGCTGGTATTTCGAGTCTTGCAGGTTTAGCTGCACCGCACACTTTTTTGGCCGTAAAGCAACGTAACTACAGCAGCTTTCAAAAAGTCCTTTTTCAATGGGACTTCCTTTGCGCCGGTATTACGAGTCTGCCTGGGAGGCCAAAAAGTGAGCAGTACAGCCAATACCGTCAAGATCCATACCGTAAACTGAAAGTCAGTAGTTATGGGTTTTATGCTACAACGCCGTAACATAAAACTCATAACTAAAGTGCTAAAAAGTACACTAACACCCATAAACTACCTATTTATTTAATTTATTTAATTGTAGTGTAAGGTTAGCTGTTAGTGTAAGACAGGTTAGGTTTTATTTTTCAGGTAAATTTGTATTTATTTTAGCTAGGTAGTTAGTAAATAGTTAACAGCTATTTACTAACCAGTCTAACTAGTTAAAATAAATACAAACTTACCTGTGAAAAAAAAATAAAACCTAAGATAGCTACAATGTAACTATTAGTTATATTGTAGCTATCTTAGGGTTTATTTTATAGGTAAGTATTTAGTTTTAAATAGGAATAATTTAGTTATTAATAGTAGGTTTTCTTTAGATTCATTTTAATTACATTAAAGTTAGTGGGTGTTAGGTTTAGGGGTTAATAACTTTAGTATAGTGGCGGTGACACTGGGGGCGACAGATTAGGGGTTAATAAGTGTAGGTAGGTGGCGGCAACATTGGGAGCAGCAGATTAGGGGTTAATAACTGTATGCAGGTGGCGGCGGTGGCGGCAGGTTAGGGATTAATAAGTGTAATGTAGGTGGCGGCGATGTTGTGGGCGGCAGATTAGGGGTTAATAACTGTAATGTAGGTGGCGGCAATGTCGGGGCAGCAGATTAGGGGTTAATAAGTATAATGTAGGTGGCGGTGATGTCGGGGGCAGCAGATTAGGGGTTAATAACTGTAATGTAGGTGGCGGCAATGTCGGGGCAGCAGATTAGGGGTTAATAAGTATAATGTAGTTGGCGGTGATGTCGGGGGCAGCAGATTAGGGGTTAATAACTGTAATGTAGGTGGCGGCAATGTCGGGGCAGCAGATTAGGGGTTAATAAGTATAATGTAGGTGGCGGTGATGTCGGGGGCAGCAGATTAGGGGTGTTTAGACTCAGGGTTTATGTTAGGGTGTTAGGTTTAAACATAAATTTTCTTTCCCCATAGTAATCAATGGGGCTGCGTTACGGAGCTTTACGCTCCTTTATTGCAGGTGTTAGACTTTTTTCAGATGGCTCTCCCCATTTATGTCTATGGGGAAATTGTGCACGAGCACGTAAAACCAGTTTAAAGCAGCGCTGGTATTGAAGTGCAGTATGGAGCTCAATTTTGCTTTACACTGCTATATTGCCTGCTAATGCCGGGTTTTTGTAAACCTGTAATAGCAGCGCTAGAGGGAGGTGAGCGGTGACAATAACTTGCAACTTAGCACCGAGCAGCTCTTACCGCAAAAATCGTAATCTAGTCTTAAGTTTCTAACACCTGAGACCTCATATCTTTGAGCCCCTTATAACTTTTTTGTGCATTTTTTAATTAATTTTTATTCAATAGTGTTATTATGAGTCTAGCTGTAATTTGTAATGTATTTTTCATGTGTTTTGTGACACTTTTTTGTTCCGTAAACAGTTAAAGGGACAGTCAAGTCCAAAATAAACTTTCATGATTCAAATAGGGTATGCAATTTTAAAAAACTTTCCAATTTACTTTTATCACCAATTTTGCTTTGTTCTCTTGGTATTCTTAGTTGAAAGCTAAACCTAGGTAGGCTCATATGCTAATTTTTTTAGACCTTGAAGGCCGCCTCTAATTTGAATGCATTGTGACCACTAGAGGGTGTTAGTTCATGTGTGTCATATAGATAACATTGAGCTCACGCACGTGAAGTTACCTAGGAGTTAGCACTTACTGGCTAAAATCCAAGCTTAGATACAAGGTAATTGCAAAGGTAAAATATGTGTATTATTATAACTGTGTTGGTTATGCAAAACTGGGGAATGGGTAATAAAGGGATTTTCTTTCCTATGGCATGCAGAGTCCACAAATCATTCCAATTACTAGTTGAATATTCACTCCAGGCCAGCAGGAGGAAGCAAAGAGCACCCCAGCAGAGCTGTTAAGTATCACTTCCCTTACCCATAATCCCCAGTCAATCTCTTTGTCTCTGTCAAGGGAGGATGTGCGAAGTTGGTGTCTGAAGATATTTTAATTCTTGTATGGGTACTTTTCCCTGAAAGCAAGGATTTGGGGCTGTGCTGTGTCCATGTTAATCTCTTTAGTAAGAGTAATGGTGGCTTGTTAGCAGTTAGAAGGCGACGAGGTGGTCCTTGCTTTATTTCTAATAATTATGCTATCCCCATTATACTCTGTTTTTTCTTTTTTTACGTCACTTGGCTAGATTACAAGTTTTGCGGTATGAGTGAAAAATTAGCGCTAAGGCTATTTTTCACTACCGCTGGTATTACGAGTTTTGCAGGTTTAGCTGCACCGCACAGTTTTTTGACCGTAATGCAATGTAACTACCGCAGTTTTCAAAAAGTCATTTTTTAATGGGACTTCCTTTACGCCGAGTCTGCCTGGGAGGCCAAAAAGTGAGCAGTATAGCCAATACCGTCAAGATCCATACCGTAAACTGAAAGTCAGTAGTTATGGCTTTTATTCTACATCGCCGTAACATAAATCTCATAACTAAAGTGCTAAAAAGTACACTAACACATATAAACTACCTATTAACCCCTAAACTGAGGCCCTCCCGCATTGCAAATAATAAAATAAAATTATTAACCCCTAATCTGCCGCTCCCAGCATCGCCACCACTAGAATAAACATATTATCCTCTAAACCGATATACTCCCGCATCTCAAACACTAGTTAAATATTATTAACCCCTAATCTGCTGCCCCAATGTCGCTGCCACCTACCTACATTTATTAACCCCTAATCTGCCGCCCCTAACATTGCCGCCACCTACCTACATTTATTAACCCCTAATCTTCCGCCCCCCAACGTCGCCGCCACTATACTAAAGTTATTAACCCCTAACCCTAAGTCTAACCCTAACCCTAATCCTAACACCCACTAACTTTAATGTAATTAAAATACATCTAAATAAAACCTATTATTAATAACTAAATATTTCCTATTTAAAACTAGTTACATTGTATCTAGCTTAGGTTTTATTTTTATTTCACAGTTAAGTTTGTATTTATTTTACCTAGGTAGACTAGTTAGTAAATAGTTATTAACTATTTACTAGCTACCTAGCTAAAATAAATACAAATTTACCTATAAAATAAAACCTAACCTGAGTTACACTAAAACTTAACCTTAGACTACAATTAAATAAATTACATTTATTAAATACAATTAACTAAATTACAAAAACAAAACACTAAATTACACAAAATAAAAAAGAAAAGATCAAATCTTTAAACTAATTACACCTAATCTAATAGCCCTATCAAATAAAAAAGCCCCCCCCCAAAATAAAAAAAATCCCCTAGCCTAAACTAAACTGCCAATAGCCCTTAAAAGGGCCTTTTGCGGGGCATTGCCCCAAAGAAATCAGCTCTTTTACCTGTAAAAAAATACAAACAACCCCCCAACAGTAAAACCCACCATCCACACAACCAAACCCCCGAAACCCCCCAAATAAAATCCTAACTAAAAAAACCTAAGCTCCCCATAGCCCTTAAAAGGGCATTTAGCTCTTTTTCCACCCAAACCCTAAGCTACAAATAAAACCCACCCAATAAACCCTTAAAAAAAACTAACACTAACCCCCAAAGAGCCACTTACAGTTTTTGAAGACCGGACATCCATCCGTAAAGAAGCCGGGAGAAGTCTTCATCCAAGAGGCAAGAAGTTCTCAACGAAGCCGGGAGAAGTCTTCATCCAAGCAGCAAGAAGTGGTCTTTCAGATGGGCAGAAGTCTTCATCCAGACGGCATCTTCTATCTTCATCCATCCGGCGCAGAGCGGCTCCATCTTCAGGACATCCAGCGCGGAGCATCCTCTTCTTTCCACGGTTCTTCTCGAATGAAGGTTCCTTTAAGTGACGTCATCCAAGATGGCATCCTTTGAATTCCAATTGGCTGATAGAATTCAGCCAATTGGAATTAAAGGTAAAAAAATCCTATTGGCTGATGCAATCAGCCAATAGGATTGAGCTCGCATTCTATTGTCTGTTCTAATCAGCCAATAGAATGTGAGCTCAGTCCTATTGGCTGATTGGATCAGCCACTAGGACTGAAGCTCAATCCTATTGGCTGATTGCATCAGCCAATAGGATTTTTTCACCTTTAATTCCGATTGGCTGATAGAATTCTATCAGCCAATCGGAATTCAAGGGACGCCATCTTGGATGACGTCACTTAAAGGAACCTTCATTCAAGAAGAGCCGTGGAAAGAAGAGGGTGCTCCGCGCCGGATGTCTTGAAGATGGAGCCGCTTCACGCTGGATGGATGAAGATAGAAGATGCCGTTTGGATGAAGATTTCTGCGGGCTTGGATGAAGACTTCGGCCCACTTGGATGAAGACTTCTCCCGGCTTCGTTGAGGAATTCTTTTGCCGCTTGGATGAAGACTTCTGCCGCTTCATTGAGGATGGATGTCGGGTCTTCAAAAACTGTAAGTGGATCTTCTGGGGTTAGTGTTAGTTTTTTTTAAGGGTTTATTGGGTGGGTTTTATTTTTAGCTTAAGTTTTGGGCATAAAAAGAGCTAAATGCCCTTTTAAGGGCAATGCCCATACAAATGCCCTTTTCAGGGCAATGGGGAGCATAGTTTTTTTAAGTTAGGGGGGTTTGGTTGTGTAGGTGGTGGGTTTTACTGTTTGGGAGTTGTTTGTATTTTTTTTTACAGGTAAAAGAGCCGATTTCTTTGGGGCAATGCCCCGCAAAAGGCCCTTTTAAGGGCTATTGCCAGTTTAGTTTAGGCTAGGGTTTTTTTTTTATTTGGGGGGGGGGCTTTTTTATTTTGATAGGTCTATTAGATTAGGTGTAATTAGTTTAAAGATTTGATCATTTCTTTTTTATTTTGTGTAATTTAGTGTTTGTTTTTTGTTGTAATTTAGTTAATTGTATTTAATAAATGTAATTTATTTAATTGTAGTGTAAGGTTAAGTGTTAGTGTAAGGTTAGGTTTTTTTTGTATGAAGACTTCTCCCGGCTTCGTTGAGGAATTCTTGCCGCTTGGATGAAGACTTCTGCCGCTTCATTGAGGATGGATGTCGGGTCTTCAAAAACTGTAAGTGGATCTTCTGGGGTTAGTGTTAGGTTTTTTTAAGGGTTTATTGGGTGGGTTTTATTTTTAGCTTAAGGTTTGGGCGTAAAAAGAGCTAAATGTCCTTTTAAGGGCAATGCCAATACAAATGCCCTTTTCAGGGCAATGGGGAGCATAGTTTTTTTAAGTTAGGATTTTATTTGGGGGTTTGGTTGTGTAGGTGGTGGGTTTTACTGTTGGGGAGTTGTTTGTATTTTTTTTTTACAGGTAAAAGAGCTGATTTCTTTGGGGCAATGCCCCGCAAAAGGCCCTTTTAAGGGCTATTGCCAGTTTAGTATAGGCTAGGGGTTTTTTTTTTGGGGGGGGGGGCTTTTTTATTTTGATAGGTCTATTAGAGTAGGTGTAATTAGTTTAAAGATTTGATCATTTCTTTTTTATTTTGTGTAATTTAGTGTTTGTTTTTTGTTGTAATTTAGTTAATTGTATTTAATAAATGTAATTTATTTAGTTGTAGTGTAAGGTTAAGTGTTAGTGTAAGGTTAGGTTTATTTTACAGGCAAATTTGTATTTATTTTAGCTAGGTAGTTAGTAAATAGTTAATTAGTCTACCTAGTTAATATAAATACAAACTTAACTGTGAAATACAAATAAAACCTATTATAGATACAATGTAACTAATCGTTATATTGTAGCTAGCTTAGGGTTTATTTTACAGGTAAGTATTTAGTTTTAAATAGGAATTATTTAGTTATTCATAGCAGGTTTTATTTAGATTTATTTTAATTACATTAAAGTTAGTGGGTGTTAGGGTTAGGGTTAGACTTAGGGTTAGGGGTTAATAATTTGAGTATAGTGGCGGCGACGTTGGGGATGGAAGATAAGGGGTTAATAAATGTAGGTAGGTGGCGGCGATGTTAGGGGCGCCAGATTAGGGGTTAATAAGTGCAATGTAGGTGTCGGGGTGGCAGATTAGGGGTTAATAAGTGTAGTGTAGGTGGCAGCGGCATTGGGGGTGGCAGATTAGGGGTTAATAAGTGTAGGTGGGTGGCGGCGACATTGGGGGCAGCAGATTAGGGGTTAATAAGTATAATGTAGGTGGCGGCGACATTGGGGGCAGCAGATTAGGGGTTAATAAATAAGTGTAATGTAGGTGTCAGCGATGTCGGGGCCGGAAGATTAGGGTTTAATAAGTGTAATGTAGGTGGCGGCAACATTGAGGACGGCAGATTAGGTGTTAATAAGTGTAATGTAGGTGTCGGGCAGAGTGTCTCTCTCGTGGTGAACTTCACAGGACCATCTGTCTTGGGGCACATGCTTCCTGAGGCTGTCCTGGGTGATCGTGACAACAAATGCCAGCCTGATGGGCTGGGGAGCTGTTTGGGTTCCTTAAAAGCTCAGGGACTGTGGACTCCGGAGGAGTCATCTCTTTCAATAAAGATTTTGGAATTGAGGGCAATCTTCAATGTTTTGATAACTTGGTCTCAACTAGCTTTGGTCCGGTTTATCAGATTCCAGTCGGACAACTACTTCGGTGGCTTACATCAACCTCCAAATGGGGACTTGGAGTTCCTTAGCAATGAAGGAGGTGACTCAAATTTTCTGAGCAGACAGACTTTTCATCCCAGGGAGGGGGCTCTTCATCTGGAGGTGTTCTCAATGATAACCCTCAGGTGGTGGGTTCCAGAGTTGGATCTAATGGTGTCTCGTCAAAATGCCAAGCTCCCAAGCTACAGTTCAAGGTCAAGAGATCCTCAGGCCGTTCTGATAGACGCTGTGGCGGTTCCTTGGGACTTCAATCTAGCTTACCTGTTTCCTCTGTTTGCACTTCTTCCACGAGTGATTGCTTGCATCAAGCAGGAGAGAGCTTCTGTGATTCTAATAGGTCTTGCATGGCCTCGCAGGATAAGGTTTGCGGATCTGGTGGCGATGTCATTTCTTCCGCCTTGGAGGTTACCTTTAAGGAAGGACCTTCTACTTCAGGGTCCCTTCCTTCATCCAAGAGTTTTTCTTGGAACAAAGTTAAGGTTCCTCGAATTTTGGCTTGTCAGTACTCTGAAGGGTCAGATTTTGGCACTATATATTTTTTTGCATAAACGTCTGGCAGTTCTACCAGATGTTAAGTCTTTTGTTCAGGCTTTAGTCAGAATCAGGTCTGTGTTTAAATCTGTTGCTCCTCCTTGGAGCCTTAATCTTGTTCTTAGGGTTTTGCAGCAGGCTCCGTTAGAGCCAATGCATTCTATTGATATCAAGTTACTATCTTGGAAGGTTTTATTCCTTATTGCTATTTCTTCTGCTCACAGAGTTTCTGAACTTTCGGCTTTGCAGTGTGATTCCCCTTACCTTATTTTTCATGCTGATAAGGTGGTCCTCCATACTAAGCTAGTGTTTCTCCCTAAGGTAGTGTCAAATCGCTATATTAATCAGGACATTGTTGTTCCCTCTTTTTGTGCTAACCCTTCTTCACAGAAGGAACGTCTTATACATAACTTGGATGTTGTGCATGCTCTTAAATTTTACCTTCAAGCAACTAAGGATTTACAGCAGTCTTTTGCCCTGTTCATTGTTTTCTCTGGTAAGCGCAGGGGTCAGAAGGCCACTTCTACCACTCTTTCTCTCTGGTTGAGAAGTGTCATCCGGTTAGCTTATGAGACAGCTGGACAACAGCCTCCTGAGAGAATTACGGCTCATTCTACTAGAGCTGTTTCTTCTTCTTGGGCTTTCAAGAATGACGCTTCGGTGGAGCAAATTTGCAAGGCGGCCACTTGGTCTTCTATTCATACTTTTTCAAAATTTTATAAATTTGATACTTTTACCTTGGCTGAGGCTTGTTTTGGGAGGAAAGTTCTTCAAGCAGCAGTGCATTCAGTTTAGGTTTGCCGGTCTTTTTCTCCCTCCATTCCATTTTGGAACCTAAGTTGCACTGCTGGTATCTGAAGGAGAGTTGCTGCACATGTGCAAACATGTCAGCACTGGAATGTAGTGAAGGATACATTTCAACATGGCAGCACCCAATACTAGACTTTTGCAGCGGCTAAAAATTTGTTTCGGATGAATCCTGCTAAACTAATATTCAGAAAATTGAGTCTTCTGAATATTTGTCTGCTGCACTATTCAGTATACATTTAATTTAAAACAAAATAAATACTAAATATTGAGGGAACATTAAAGTGAATGTAAATGTTCCTTTGCTACAGGTGAAAAAGTTCACGTGTAATCTTATAATTACCTATAGCACAATTCAGAGCTGCGCTAATCCCGACCCTTCTTCACAGAGTCCTGGGCCAAGCTAATAGGAGGCTTAATGCAGCGGATCCCAGAACGTGCGCTAGAGGAGAATGTCCTTTAGTGCAGACTCTGGGCTCCACCGTGCTAAGCCTAGTATTAGCGCAGCCCTGGGCTCTGTGAAGAAGGGTCAGGTTTAGTGAAGCTCTCCAGTGCGCTACAGGTACTTGTTTAACCTTTTAAAGCAAATTTAAAGGAAACTAATGCATACTAATGAATTTTGTTATTATTTGTAAAAAAATTTAAATTGGTTGGTGAATTCATTCAGATATTCGTTTTGTGAAACAAATATCTGTGCTTTCATCAGAAGTTTGCATTCATAACAAAAGAAATGCACAAGCCTACTCAATACTATGCTTATTAGACGTATGAAATCATTTTCAGATGAATGTACATTCGTACCAAAAATCTGATTTTCTTTTTCATACATGAAAACAAAAATCCAAATGAATACAGCAACGAAATTCAAAGAAAACAGAAAAATACTGATGAATTTGTCAGTATTTAATTGTTTCCTTTAAATTGATTTTTAAGCATTGATACTTACCTTAATATGCTCTGGAGACTTTAGTGCAGGTCCTGGAAGCCCGAAATGCATTGCTTCCTGTTACAGTGTATTTACTGTAAATATTTACCACTCCAATGTTCTTTACATACAGGAACATTTTATTTTTATTATTTAATATATATTACTACATTATTAGAAATATATATTTAATAATAAAAATTTAAAAAAAGTTCTATGTGAAGAACATAGGAATGTTAAATATGCGTAATGCGCTTCGGGTTTCGCACTTTAGGTCTAACATGGTGTCAGGTTAGCACACATGAAGAATTAGCTATCTTAAGGAGTGTTATGTAAACATTAAATTTAAAATAGTGAATAAAATACTAATTATAATTATTCATAATAATAGTTACTGTAAAAAAAATATATACATATATATATTCTATTGGATATTTAGAATTTTTTAGTACATCTATAATAATTATTTACATTAATTATTAATATTGTTCAATATTTTATATTTAATAAATACATAACAAACTTTCATATAACTCATGTTGGGTTAGTGCACATGAAGAATTTGTGTACTCCTGTTGCGTTTGCACGCTAGTGATAAGTATTTTTCATCTGCACTCTCCATTGAAGTCTATGAGGAGAATAAGATACTGCGGTTGCGATTTCAAAAATCCTTTAGTTAACACTGCATTTTGTTTGCGCGCAAAACATTTACTTTCAACCTGTAATTTGCGCTCTAACCTGCACGCAAAATTACTACTTCTGGTGGTGTTACTGCGTGGGAAAGCACTAAATAGCACGCCACTTGTAATCTAACCCTTAGTGTGTAATGCTCCATTACATATAACCAGCACATCAAAACACAGCAAAACTTAAAGGGATAGTCTAGTCAAAAATAAACTTTCATGATTCAGATACAGCATTTAATTTTACAACTTTCCAATTTACTTTTATTAACAATTTTGCTTTGTTCTCTTGGTATTCTTAGTTGAAAGAAAAACCTAGGAAGCTCATATGCTAATTTCTTAGCCCATGAAGGCCCCACCTATCTGAATGCATTTTGACATTTTTTCACAACTAGAGGGTGTTAGCTCATGTGTGTCATGAAGTTACCTAGGAGTCAGCTCTGATTGGCTAAAATGCAAGTCTGTCAAAAGAACTGAAATAAGGGGGCAGTCTGCAGAGGCTTAGATACAAGGTAATCAAAGAGGTAAAAAGTGTATTAATATAACTGTTGGTTATGGAAAACAGGGGAAAGGGTAATAAAGGGATTATCTTTCTTTTTAAACAATAAACATTCTGGTGTAGACTATCCCTTTAAGCTTTAAAGGGAAAGATAAACCAGTAATAAGAATATAACATGTTATAACACTAGCTAGTCTTTAACTCATCAATTCTGACACCTTATACAATTAAAGGGACACTAAACAGTAAGGACCCTGTAATTTTAATACATTTCTGTTGCCTCATTATAGAATAACATATCAGCCAAGTCTAAACCTTTAGAAGACAATATATTGTTTTTTTGCTGTAACTGTTTTTCAATAGCCAAAGTTTACCTTCTACCATACTTGAGTCTGTAGCTGATAAGGCTAGCCACGGTCATTATATTAGTATAAATTGCATTGCTTTGCAGTTGCTATCTGCTAATCCAATTTGGGAAAGATATGTAGCAAGGTTATCTTTGAGAATTCCAATTCTTAGAATTAGAAAGTCCACAGTATGTTAGAGCTAAATTACATGAAAACAGGGCTAAATAAATAATAATAATACGTATATTGCAAGATTGTTTTACTATGCATAACGAAACATTTTTACTGTCCTTTTTAATGCAACACAATGGCGCTTGTTACAGAGAATAAGGTCTAATAAATTTGCTTAAACACTAAATTAATGCTAGACAAAATATATATGATATATTCAAAGCAAAGTTTAGCATGAGAATAATATGCAAATGTAATATTACGCAGATGACAAAAGTTTACGTATTCACAAATAAGTGTAAAGTTTTATTGTCCATATAACAATAGGCACACAGCTATGTTGTCATCTGTTTCCTTCTCTTCTGAGGCCAATTAAAGACAGCTATAAATGTTATACTATAATGTGCAACCAATCACTAAGGAATATCAGTGGAGTCAGCACTCAGCACTTATATCAGGAATTAGAAAGCCCACAATTATTCCAAATTAAATTACAAGAGAAGGGGACAAAATCAATAATAAAAGTATGTTGCAAAGTTTGTTTTTACTGCATTTTATTTAAAAAAAAAGTACAGGTAGCCCTCAGTTTACGCCGGGGTTAGGTTCCAGAAGGAATGGTTGTAAATCAAAACCGTTGTAAATTGAAACCCAGTTTATAATGTAAGTCAATGGGAAGTGAGGGAGATAGGTTCCAGGCCCCTCTCAAAATTGTCATAAGTAACACCGATTACATTTATTTTTAAAGCTTTTAAATGAAGACTTTAAATGCTAAACATCATTATAAACCTAATAAAATAATCACACAACACAGAATATATAATTAAACTAAGTTAAATGAGCAAAAACATTTGCTAAACAGCATTATAAACCTAATAAAATAATCACACAACACAGACTTCACTTGCATTTTTCTGCAAACAGTTCTTTCTATGCATTCCAATCTGGACTGATTTTTTTTTTTTTTTTTTAATATTGAAAAATACATCAACAATACAAACAATTCAAGTAGGATACTCACATGTATCCAGTTACATTTGTCAACATTCTACATAAGTGTTATATGTCCAAAAGGGGGAGAGAGAGATGGGTCAGTTATACCCATCGAGTCAGCCTAGGAATCAATTATCTTGTATAGTGATATACTAAAATATTCATACATCAAGAGAGTCCAACTAACTTTTTTTTTTTTTCTTTTCTATATCCAAAGAAAGAGAGAAAGAAGAAAAAAAAAAGAAATTATCCATCCATTCCGAACCGTTTGGGCCTCCTGCTCGGGGCTCACTCACTATATTTGTATATTAATGATACCTTCTATATTGGCAGTGAAGTCTTTACCCTGGCTTAGGATAAAATCTTTCCAGACCTTTAAATATGAATTGTCTTTTTTCCTTTCAAGCCTGTAATCATGGGCTGCAAGTATTGCAGTATCTGAAAGGAGTTTTTTTGCTTCCTTAACCAATGGAATTCGAGGTTTGCACCAATTATCGAAAATAAGTTTTCTAAGATTGAGTATCGCTGTTAAAATGAATCTCTTTTTATTCCCCCATGAAAGACAGGGGGTCAGTAATATTATAGAATTTATTGAAAACCTCACTTCAACAGTTGTCATTTGGGAAAGTAAATATGCTACCTTATGCCAAAATTGGTTCACCTTCGGACACTCCCACAGGAGGTGTCCCAAGTCTGGGTCACTTAAATGGCAATTAATACAAAAATTCTTGACATTACAATTCCACTTAGCTACCCGCCGTGGGTGAGATAATCTCTATTAATGATCCTAAACTGCGTTTCTCTTAGATAGATTGAAGGAGAAATAGATAACGTTGTCCTTAAACTGTTCTCTAGTTGATCTATAGGGTCCGTCAAACTTAAAGGGACATGACACCCACACTTTTTCTTTCATGATTTAGAAAGAGAATGCAATTTTAAACATCTTTCTAATTTACTTATATTATCTAATTTGTTTTATTCTCTTGATATTATTTGCTGAAAAGCATATCTAGATATGCTCAGGAGCTGCTGATTGGTTGCTGCACATAGAAGCCTCGTGTGATTGGCTCACCATGTGCATTGCTTTTTCTTCAACTAAGGATATCTAAAAAATTTAGCAAAATAAATAATAGAAGTAAATTGTAATGTTGTTTAAATTTCTATTCTCTATCTGAATCATGAAAAAAAGATTTTGGGTTTAGTGGCCCTTTAATACTTTTCCCCAATATGACCTTGCTCGTGCTATATGTTTTTCTGTCTCTGCAGACCTTAAAAGTTTATATATAGAGGATAGAGAACATTTTTCCCATTTAAGATGATCCATTAATGGGTGTTCTTGAAAGATCTGGGGAAACAGATACAATAGCTTTCGTATGTAATCTTTAGCTTGCAAGAAGTAAAACATATGTTTCTTCTGTACTGTAGGAAAAATATTTTGAAATTCTGCAAAATTATGAAGTTTTCTGGTCTTAAAATCATAAAACTCTGCAACCGAGAGAACTTTAGTTGGTGACCATAGACTAAAAGGAATAACTGAGTTACCTAGTGGGAAGTACCAGTTACCTTGAATAGGTAGCCATTTAGAGACCGCGGGAGAATATCCAAGTAACTTCATGGTATTTCTCCATGCTCTTAAGATGTCTTTAAGTAAGGGATGGTTAGCAATTGTACTGCCCAAAATCTTATTTGATGCGTGTAGTATAAAGCCCATAGAGTAGGGGGCACAAATCTGTTCTTCTAAATACCTATCAGAGATAATTTAAATGACTGAAAAAGCCAGTCAATTGGAAGTCTTTTTGGAGTTGCTAAATTATACCATTCCAAATTGGGTAGTGATAACCCCCCTCCCAAATATGGTTGATGCAGTATTTCTAATTTTATACTGGGTTTTCTCCCACTCCACAGGAAGTATCTCAACGCCCGATTGAAACGCCATAGATCCATTTTTTTTTATAAGAATAGGAAGCATTCTACATGGATACAAAATTTTGGGGATTATGAATGTGACAAAACCAATCTCGCCACTGTACATTGGAGGGCCTGTTATGGAACATTCTTTGGGCTGGAGGTAGATGGGCTTAAGGATACCCAGAGACTGCATGGAAATATGGAATTTTATATGCTGGACACCCCATGTACTTTCATAACTCTGTCTTATGTCTATGTCACCCTGTATCCATAAATACAGGATGGGTACAGGGTGTGAGTGCCCCTTGTGGGAACAATTGTGACTCTATAAGCCAAGTGGGCATAAAAGACTTTATAGCTAATAAGAACTGTTCCTATATTCTGTAATAAGAGGTATTCTATGTATGTTTAAGATCTGATTGTGTCTCAGGAGTCTGTCTAGGTAAACTGATTGGGTTTTGTGTGATTATGTTAACTAGACTGCCCAACATCAGATTGTCTGAGTACTTAATATGTTAATCTGTTTTACCTGTGAATAGACAATTCTTAGAGGTTTGATGCATTGTTCATATGTTTGCTTTACTGTTTAACCAATGCCCTCTGTAACCTGAAGCCAGGGTTATATTCAACCCCCCCATCTGGGGTCAAAACCTGTATAAATACTAGGCATTCAGCCTTTAATAAATATATTCTTTTTTAAACCTGAAATGTGGAGCTTGGTCTCATGTTTGCAGGGAAACTGATCGAGGTTGTGAAGTGCTGATTCTGTATGCAGGACATTGTTCCCTGGTATTAACCCTTGGTATCCTGTTGGTACCGTAACAATTGGTGGCAAGCGACGGAATGAACCTTATCGCCCAGAAGAGCAACTACACAAGCCAGTAACCTCAGGAAGAGGGGGATTATTACAATACTGACTAAGATGGAAAAGAGAAAAGTAAATTTTGCAGCTTTTAAAAACTTCCTGGAAACAGAAGGAGAGATTGATGGGTACCTTGCGGATTTTGAGAGGCAATGTGCACTACACAAGTTACCCGCAGAGGACTGGGTCACGATATTATCTGGAAAATTATCCGGCCGGGCCAGAGAGGCTTTTCGGGCCATTCCAGATGAGGAAGTCAGGGATTATAATACTGTAAAAGAGGCTCTGCTCTCCAGGTATGCGGTTACACCGGAGGCATACCGGAGGCGGTTCAGAGACACTGTTAAATTAGCTGGAGATTCCTACCTTGAGTGGGCATGTAAGGTGCACCGCACAGCAGCTCACTGGATAGCGGGGTGCCAAGCCATATCTGGGGAAGAGGTGCTGCAGCTATTCCTGTTGGAACATTGCTTCGACAAGTCACCCGCAGGAGTTCGAGAGTGGGTTCGGGACCGTAAACCCTCCAACCTGCAGGAAGCGGCTCGCTTGGCAGATGAGTATACGGTAGCCCGCAAACTGGACACTGCTACCACTAAGCCCCCTGCTAGAGTGGAGTACAGACCCCCAGTCACCCCAGCAGCTGCCAGTTACCAAACCCCGGCGCACCACTATACCACACGGCCTCCGGCCACGAACTACCCTCAGAGAGCCCTGTTCAATTTGCGGTGCTACTCACAACCTATTCGGTGCTTTAGATGTAAGCAACTAGGGCACAAAAGACCAGAGTGTCCCCTAAACGCAGCGAACCAAGCGCAGTCCTGGAGAAGACCCGTCGGCGGAATCCCACGTAATCCTCAGCCTGCGGCCCGCTACGTAGAGGCGCAAGAATGCTGGAGCATCCTACATGAGGCAGACCTTGTGCAAGCTGCCCACCGGAATAACCGGCAACTGGTTAAAGTGAATGGGAAGAAGGTCAGTGGTCTACGGGATACTGGTGCTACCATGACCTTGCTTCAAAAGAACTTGGTGTCTGAGAAACAGTACACTGGAGACACTGTGGCTGTGAGGGTAGCAGGGGCCGATGTGTTCAGCCTACCTGTTGCCACGGTACATTTGGATTGGGGAGTGGGCGCTAGACCTGTGAATGTGGGGGTCAAGAAGGACTTACCTGCTGATGTTCTTCTTGGAAATGACTTGGCCCCCCTTGTTTCTGCCTACACTTCTATGGGTCCCGCTGATGTTAACTCTGTGACTACCCGTGCCCAGATCCGTGCAGCAGAGACTGACCCACCTGCTGCTAAGCCCCAGGACGCTGAGCTCAGTAAATCTCTATCCGCTATTGATATGTGGAGGTCCCGTTACAATGCGCTGATGAAGGAGAAGAGGAGCGCAGAGGAAAAAGCACGTTTAGAACGTGAATCTCTGCTAGACAAGCTGCACCGACAGACTGCAGAAAACACCAGCTTGAGAGTGGGACATGAAACCTTAAAGACAAACTTAGCGACACTTGAGGAGAAGCTGACGCTGGCTCATAGTGAGGTGCAGCAACTCAAGGGCACCCTATGTCAGTATGAAGGGATTGTGGATACCTATAAAGAGCAGGTACAGAAAACTCGTAAGGAAGCTGATGGGATTTTGAAGGACTGTTTGGCCCTGGTCTGGGCACTGAGGAATTTGAACCCTTGTTTGTATGGACAGGAATTCTCTCTCATAACGGGAATACAGATGGATTGTCCCAGCAAACTGACATGCCTTCCAGGCGCTCTGGTGGTATATGGCACAGTATATACCCTGGACAGCTGAGCATGACAAACCAGAGGGAGAGGAGTTTGATGGTCCTGGCTTGTTATGGGAGTCCTTTGCAGAGCCTGACTTTGGGAGCCCTGCGCAGACCAGACCTCAGGACATTTTCTATGAGAGGGAGGCTAGGCATGACTGGGCTGACCCCCATGAAGTAGAGCCAGACCTGGCTCACTTAGCAGCCCTGGAGTGGGAACTGGAGCAGGACTACCGAGATCTCTTCCACTCCATTGGGAAGGCTCAGCAGGACAGCAAGGTGAAAGACCCAGATCCAGACCCATCCAGCTGGGAAGATATTGTGGAGATTTACTGGGAAGGACCCCAGGTGGCCGGTGGAGATGGGACCGAGGTCTCTCCACCGGTCCTGCAGGGAATTGGGAGCCCAGACTCCATTCCCCAGCGGCAGGCTGAGTTGCAGGGGGCAGAGACAGTTGGTCCTGTCCCCCAGCAGCAGAGTGATATACAGGGAATTGGGAGCCCAGACTCCATTCCCCAGCGGCAGGCTGCGTTACAAGGGGTAGGGACAGTTGGTCCTGTCCCCCAGCAACACGGCTGTTTAGCCAAAGGGGAGACGATTGGTCTCCCCCTCCAGCAGCACAGCTATGTATCCAAAGGGGAGACAGTCGGTCTCCCCCTCCAGCAACCAGGCTCCCACCAGGCTACTTCCATGGTAGTGCTGGCACCCGGGCAGAGTACAGCTGGTCTCTGCCCACCTCGCAACCCACCAATTCAGCGTACCAGTCCCCCACACAGCTGTGGTGAGGCACCTGGACATGGACAAGTTTTCCCCGTACTCAGGTGTAGTAACCATTTATTGTGGGTGGGCTGTACTACTAATTGTGTTTTATGGGTGGGTTGCTGGACTAACCAGGGCACTGACTGGCAGGAGGTCAGATACCCTGTTAGTCTGTTTGGAAAAGGGGAGAGATGTGACAAAACCAATCTTGCCACTGTACATTGGAGGGCCTGTTATGGAACATTCTTTGGGCTGGAGGTAGATGGGCTTAAGGATACCCAGAGACTGCATGGAAATATGGAATTTTATATGCTGGACACCCCATGTACTTTCATAACTCTGTCTTATGTCTATGTCACCCTGTATCCATAAATAAAGGATGGGTACAGGATGTGAGTGCCCCTTGTGGGAACAATTGTGACTCTATAAGCCAAGTGGGCATAAAAGACTTTATAGCTAATAAGAACTGTTCCTATATTCTGTAATAAGATGTATTCTATGTATGTTTAAGATCTGATTGTGTCTCAGGAGTCTGCCTAGGTAAACTGATTGGGTTTTGTGTGATTATGTTAACTAGACTGCCCAACATCAGATTGTCTGAGTACTTAATATGTTAATCTGTTTTACCTGTGAATAGACAATTCTTAGAGGTTTGATGCATTGTTCATATGTTTGCTTTACTGTTTAACCAATGCCCTCTGTAACCTGAAGCCAGGGTTATATTCAACCCCCCCATCTGGGGTCAAAACCTGTATAAATACTAGGCATTCAGCCTTTAATAAATATATTCTTTTTTAAACCTGAAATGTGGAGCTTGGTCTCATGTTTGCAGGGAAACTGATCGAGGTTGTGAAGTGCTGATTCTGTATGCAGGACATTGTTCCCTGGTATTAACCCTTGGTATCCTGTTGGTACCGTAACAATGAACATTTTATAAAGATTAACTTTACCCGAAATTGAAACCGGCAACGCTGCCCAGCTTCTCAATTTTATCATAGTTTCTTGGAGGACTGTTAGAATATTGTCCCGATACCAGTCATCGGGGTTAACAGAGAGTTTCAAACCCAGGTATTCCAAAGCATTGGATTCAATAAATTCGTAGGTCTGATGTTTATTCCTCCTCTTCAACCAAATTACCTTTGATTTTGCCAGGTTGGTTTTATAACCAGAGACATTCCCATAATCCTTTAAAAGATCTAGGACTAGATTAATAGTGTCTTTCGGGTTACTGACATACAGTAGTAGATCATCAGCAAATAAAGATACCTTTAGCAATTCCTTGCCTATATTAATTCCTGTAAGGAGTTCCCTCAATTTAATTACCAATGGCTCCAGAACTAAATCAAAAAGTAGGGGTGAAAGGGGACACCCCTGACGCGTGCCTCTTGAGAGTGTAAAAGATTGAGTTAAATCATTATTGATCATAATTGATGCCTTGGCATCTGAATAGATATTACTAATAAAGGTACGGAACTTTTCTCCAAATCCATATCTGGCCATAACTTTAAACATAAATGACCATTCCACTCTGTCGAAGGCCTTCTCTGAATCCAAAGATAGCAGGAAGGCCTCCGGCAGAGCAGAACCCCCACTACTGTACTGAGAGATAGCGTGGAGTATCTTCCTAACATTTTTCTCAGATGATCTTCCACTCACGAATCCCACCTGATCCTCATGTATGATTTTAGGTGCGATTAGCTTCAATCTTTCTGCCAAGATCTTCATCATAATCTTGTAATCAAGATTGAGCAGGGATATCGGTCTATAAGCTGTAAAATCTAAAGGATCTTTATTAGGTTTAGGGATTAATACAATGTTTGCCCTCTTAAAATCTTCCGAAACCTTAATATTTTCTTCAAAATACCCTTTATATAAGTCTCTTAAGACTGGAGTAATTTTTTCTAATAGTACTATATAAAACTCCAGGGGCAGGTTATCTGGGCCAGGTGACTTTCCTCTAGCTAATGATTTAATAACCCTTACTATCTCCTGATCGCTTATAGGCTTATCCAGAGCTTCCAAATCTGGTCCTGATATCAATGGCACCTCTATAGAATCTAAAAATCGGTCAATCTCCTCTACTTGAGGCTGCTGTGATGCATAAAGATCTGTGAAAAAAATTACGAAATAGGAAAGCCATTTGTTCCTGATCGGAGGTGATGCAATTATCCTTTTTGATAGCCACGATAGGTTTTCTTTGAGTTTGTGTTTTAAAAATAGAGGCTAAAAATTTGCCTGTTTTATTACCATATCTTTTAAATTTAGCTGCTTTGATTTGTATTGATTCTTGGGCTTGTTCTAATAGAAAATGGTCCCTTTTCTTTTTATTAAAGAAATAAGTTTCTCTATTTACTGTAGTTGGATTCTGTGTATAACTGGCATAGGCCTCTTTAAGTTTATTTGATAAATCGTGATATTTAAAGGTTTTTTTCTTTTTTAATCTAGCCATATACGATATTATCTCTGCTTTTAAATATACTTTGGCCGTTTCCCAGAAAATAAGAGTATTACCTCTACAGTGAGCGTTAAAAGAGCAATAATCTTCCCAAGCACTAACCAAAAAGGACTTGAATTTGTCTGAGTTAACTAAATAAACTGGAAAGAAAAAGGAATTAAATGTGTATGGTTTCTTAACTTGGATTTGTAGTACTACAGGAGCATGGTCGGAAAGAGTAATTTCCAGAATTTCACATTTAGAGATTTTAGGAGCCAAAGTTTCTGATACTAGATATAAGTCTAGTCTAGACATGGTATTATGAGACTTGGAATAACATGTAAACTCCCGAGAGTTGGGATTCATAGTCCTCCAGATATCTATAAGGTTAAGTGATTGGGACAGTAACCTAAAGATTTTTTCTTCATATTTGAGATGGGATCTTGTATATTTCCCTTTTTTCCTACTTAAACCCAATCTAATTCTATCAATAATCGAGTTCGGGGTGATGTTAAAGTCCCCTGTTATGATTATGTTATCTTTTGCAAACTTCAGGATATTCTTAAGTAGCCGGGTCCAGAATACAACATCAGAGCTATTGGGACCATACAAGTTAACTATTAAGAAGATCTGCTTTTGAATCTTCATTCTAACCATTATATACCTGGCCTCTCTATCTTTCACTACCTTGATGATTTCCTGTCCAAGATTTTTGTGGATCAGGATCATCACCCCTCTGGCTGCTTTCCTATATGAAGCAAAAAAAGATTGTGAAAACCCGCGTATCTTAAGTTTATTGTGTTCAACATCGGAGAGATGAGTCTCCTGCAGACAGATAATATCAAGAGCCTTTTTGCTTAGAAAATTTATCACCGCTTTCCTTTTAATGGGGGAGTGGACTCCTCCCACATTCCAGGAAATCAATTTTATCTTCTAACTATTTTTGAAGCTAGGCTTACAGCAGGCCTTGTCCATAAATATAGAGATAGTGAGTAGCCCAGATTGGGAAGCACAACAGTGTATGTCAAAAATTGCCCGAGGATGCGCGGGTGGGGGAGGAGAGAGGAGAGGAAGAGAAAAACAAAAACAAAATTGTATACCCTTTCTTTATCAACATATTTCTAGTGAACAGTAAAAACCATATATACACATCTATTAAAGGAAGGAAAAAAAAAAAAACTTTTTCCCATAAAAAAAAACCCAATGAAATAGTGATATAAACAAAAAAGTAATATTTAAGCCTTAAACCATTTCTATCACAAAAGTTAGACCTTTTTAAATCAAGTTCACAGAGATAGAGCAGTGTATATATCATATCATTGAATAAATCTGTGATATATATTTCAATTCCTAAAATGTAAATACCTTCATACATTATTTCTAGCAAACAGTGAAGACCATATATACACATCTGTTAAAAAAAGAAAACTTTTTCCCATTTAAAATAGTCCCCATGAATAGTGATATAAGCTAAAAAAGTGATATTTAAACCTTAAACCATTTCTATCACAAAAAATGAACCTTTTTAATTCAAGTTCACAGAATTGAGTCAATATATTCATAATATCATCGGGTGCACCTGTAATGTGTACTTCAATTCCTAAAATATAAATACCTTCGTGCAAAAAGGAAAAAATATTTAAATGTGAAAATAGTCCTAAACATTTTCTCCTTTCTTCCTCCCCTCCCCCATCCATATAGGGATGGGGAAGAGGTGGAAAAAAAGGGGGAAAAAAAATTGTAGGTTTCTCCTTAAAAAAGGCAAAGAGAATGAGAAAGAGAAAAAAAAAAAAAAGAAAAAATAATGTTTCTCCTTAAAAGAGGCAAAGAGAAGGAGAAAAAAAAATGTATTTATAAATCAACAAATCAGGGACTCTCATTAATCTAAACTCATTGTTTTGATTCATTCTATAAAAACAGTTGTGCGGCTTCAGGGGTTTCAAATACATAAGAATTTGGCCCAGACTTAATTCTGAGTTTGGCAGGATACAGTAAGGAGAAAAATCTCTTCTCTTGCACTAGTTGGGAACAGATAGGGGAGAATTTTCTCCTTTTAAGTGAGGTCTCTGCTGAAAAGTCCTGGAATATCAGGATCCTTGCTCCATTGAATTGTAGGGGTTGTTGTTTTCTAAATGCTTGGATAAGTTCATTCTTTCCTTGATAGTTAAGAAACTTGGCAATCACTGGTTTCAATTTCTTTATGCCTTGCTCCATCCCCTCTTGCTCTCTGCCCAATCTGTGCACTCTTTCCAAAGTAAACAGTGACTTTTGTTGTTGGATAGCCATAAGATTTGGGAGAGTTTCTTCCACAAACTTCTTTAGATCCTGAGGTTTCACCGTTTCAGGCAGCCCAATTATTCGCAGGTTATTACGCCTTGCTCTATTTTCAGAATCTTCCATTTTATTTGTAAGAATTTTATTTTGTGAGATTACAGCTTCCAACTTTGCACTCAATACATTTTGACTGTCCTCAAAATCTGAGATCCTTTGTTCCAAATAGTTTATTCTCTCATTTTGGGCTCTTATTTCCCCCATGATGGTATCCAATCGTACATTTAATTCTTCAATCTTAGGTATAATCAGTGCAGATACCTGCATGGCAATTGTTGTAGCATCCAAGGCCTCAGATATTTTTTCTTCCACACAGGATTTATTAGGAGAAGTTATTGATTTGTTAATTTTCTTGTCTGTGACCTTTAGCTTAGGTGACATTTTCTGCTGTATAAGATATTTATCCATCAATTAATGCTAGGTGGATTTAAATATCCGCTCTTATATCATTCAATAGCATTCTGGAGTATTTGTGGCATTAATCCAAAGCCAGTAAGAAAAAGAAAAAGAAAAAAAAAAAGGAAAGGAGCATGTTTCCCCCGCCACGCTTTTACACTTTTACACAGACTTCTGCCTCTCTGACTTTAACCATTTGTTTGTGTTGTTCTCGGGCTTGCGTATATAGCCAATGCAAGAGAAAAAACAGTTAGCTTTTTAGTTCCTTTTTCTCCCTTTTCCTCTTTTTTTTTAACAGTGAAAAATGGATTTTTGTAAGAAAGGGAGAGAGGACGATTTTGTAATGGGGCAGACTTCACAGTATATAAATGTGTTTCAACAGTCACAGAAATTAGCTATAACGTTAGCTCCCCAGCCTAAGGCTCATTACCTCTCTCCATGTATCCAGGGCCCATGCAGCCCTACCATCCAGGGGTGAAAGCCTCCTTGTGAGAGACTAAATGCAGTCCAGGATCCTCCTCCTGCACCTTCAACTCCTGGTTCTGCTTTTAGGTCGGGGCTCCTACTCCCCACACGCCCCAAGACCCTTCACGTGCCTTGTGATTGCAGCTTGACCACCTCCTCTGCCCGGCTTTTCTCGAAGGCCCCGCTGCTGGTCCGGACTGACCTCCCGGTATCCAGCCACCAGTAAGCCTTCCTAATTCAGGGCTGGAGACACGGCCTGATACCCGTCGTTATTTTCGTCTCCTCACCTCCTTAGGAGTGCCGCCGGCTTACTCACATGTGCAGCTCTACTCTGCACCTCGCCACGCTGCGTGATGACATCACCATTGCACAACCCCCCAATCTGGACTGATTTATAGACAGGAAGATCTTGTTCCTTTGAAATCTGCTCAATAGCTCAGGTCTGGTTAAACTGATTAATTTCAGCTTGCTTGGCTTTGCTGCAAAACAAGCGGACAGCTCCACCTACTGGCTATTTTAATAAATGCACTGCTTCTCAATGCTTTTCAATAGCAGTCACATGACTGGAAAAAAGGTTGTTATTCTGAAACGGTGTAAATTGAACCGTTGTAAAACGAGGGCCACCTGTATAGTAAAATCTCAAGGTGTTTAATGAACCTTTAATAGATTCTATTAAATGGTCATATTTGTGTTTATTTATCCTTTTGTGCTGCATTGGCTAAAACTTACTGTACATGGAGTTATTTAACAATGCTCCACTTTATTTTATTTGCCAAAAATAGGTACAAATATATATGGGCCAATCACAATCCTTTAGAAGAACATATCTAATGGTTTTCAATATAAAAAAATCAACCTTAAAGTCTATGAACATTTCTGTAGATAAATAATTTGAGGATTGTAAGAATTGTGATTAACCCCAAAGTCCTTAATCTTGTTTATTCTGGGCCAGATTACAAGTGGCGTGCTATTAAGCGTTTTTATTCATGCACAGAGGTAAAGTTTTAACACAGGAGGTTTAGCGTGTGTATTACAAGTTGAAAGTAAAATGTTTTGTGCAAGAGCAAAACCCACGAGCGCTAATTTCAGGACTTTGAATATCATGACCGCGTTAATTCTTCTCCCCATAGACTTAAAGGGATAGTAAACCCAATTTTTTCCTTTCATGATTCAGATAGAGCATGCAATTTTAAGCAACTTTCTAATTTTCTCCTATTATCAATTTTTCTTCCTTCTCTTGGTATCTTTATTTAAAAAGCAGAAATGTATGTTTAAGAGTTTTGGTTCAGAACCTGGGTTACACTTGCTTATTGGTGGCTAAATGTAACTATCCAATCAGCAAGTGCAACCCAGGTTCTGAACCAAAAATGGGCCAGCTCTTAAACATACATATCTGCTTTTCAAATAAAGATACCAAGAGAAGGAAGAAAAATTGACAATAGGAGATTTTTTTTAAAAAAAAAGTTTCCAATTTATTTATTTTATCAAATTGACTTTGTTCCTTTAGTATCCTTTATTGAAAAGAATGTAGGTAGGTTTAGGAGCGTGCATGTGCCTAGACACTTTATTCTAGCAGTTTTGCAAAAAAGCATTTAAAAGTGTTATACATTTGTAAGAACACTAGATGGCAGCTCCAGACACATGTTTGTTACCTACCTAGGTATCCTCTTCAACAACATATACCAAAAGAACAAAGCAAAGTTAAAGGGACACTGAACCCCAAAAAAATATTTTGAGATTCAGATAGAACATGCAATTTTAAGCAACTTTCTAATTTACTCCTATTATCAAATTTTATTTGTTCTCTTGCTATCTTTATATGAAAAAGAAGGTATCTAAGCTTTTGTCTTGGTTCAGAACTCTGGACAGCAGTTTTTGATTGGTAGATGAAATTATCCACCAATCAGCAAGGACAACCTAGGTTGTTCACCAAAAATGGGCCGGCATCTAAACTTACATTCTTGCATTTCAAATAAAAATACCAAGATAATAAAGAACAATTGATAATAGTAGTAAATTAGAAAGTTGCTTAAAATTTAATGCTCTATCTGAATCACAAAAGAAAAAAAATTGGGTTCAGTGTCCCTTTAATAACAGAATTCAATTGAAAACTTTTTGAAAATTGTTTGCTCTGTCTGAATAATGAAAAAAGAATGTTTGGTTTCCTGTCCCTTTAAAGATTTGTACTGTGCTCACAGCTCACAGCAACAAAAGACCCAAATAATCATTTCACAAAACCTCTCTGAGAAATTTGTAAACAAAACAATGTACCACGAAGTTCTGTAGCACCAAATTTACACATTAAAGGAAAGTAATCTGCAATTTTCCCACAAGTTAGACTTCATCGGAGATCCCCTATGAATGTAGACAATGATTGCTCTCTCAAGCATAGCACGTGCTAATATATCTGGTAAAAGATGTATTTCTACCTAGTTAATTTGGAAGAACTACACAACTGGATATTATTGAGCAGTGTCAATTATCCAAAGATTTTACCATTGATCAATGAATGCAAAATTGAGCTTGTTTTGAAGGTATTATGTTCCCTGCAATTAGAAAACAGTGTGAGCTAAGTGCTTAGTGAATAAGAAGAAAATGTTAACATTATATCTACAAGGAAAAAAAGACAGAAAAGAAAATTCTGTGCATTATGCACACAAATAATTATGCACCTATAGATCAAGTTATTTAATAAATATATGCATCCGGGTTTATTTATTGTGCTTTGGATAATAGATGTGCAATTAATGTTAGATAACTAAAAATAAAGACAGGGGGCGCCCCAGGTCATATGACGTTGCTAAATAAATATGCTAATCTAAATAAGAACATATAATAAACAATTCAACAACAATCTATCATTGATAGTAATAGTAAATCAGACAGTTATTACAAAGTGTAAAGATGTATAAAGAAATGGGTGTAGTTATAGAAGTCCCATATAACAAAAAAGGATGTATTGTAATGAACAACCCTATTATGTGATAGCAGTCCAGGTCCAGGCAGCTGTCTGTGAATGGATCAAAGGCCAAGATCCAGGATCAGTAATCTGTAGAGAGTGGAAAGAAACAGAAGAGCCACACTTGTGCACTTGTATGAAGGTGTACTTATAATGTTTCACTCACATTTGGTTAAGCACCCCTCTTGGTGCAAATAGCGCATCAGAATCAAACAGTCATCCAGCAGACTGACCTCCGGTGTGACTCCAGCCGTAGTGAATCAGGATACTAGGTCCCAAGAGATAGCTGCACCGTGTAGTAAGGTGCAGGTGATGAAAAAATGGTATAGCAGCAAGTGGTAAGTGAAAATGTACTTTATTTAAAATCAAGTTGAATACAGTAACGCGTTTCTCAGCCAACCAGTGGCTGTTTCATCAGGCTTAATACAATGAATACAAATCACTACATACCAATCATATAATCAATACAACAAACAACACCTGTAGGGGGAGTCAACCAATTACAGGTGTCAAGGTAACCAACATAAACATTTTATGCATATGTATCACCATTCACAAAATATGTGTACATGTATAGAACAATAGATATGTATGCTTCATCTGAACATGTCCTTATAATACATACAATAATGCTAACTAATATATATAAATATGTAAAAAACAGCACTTGCTCTGAACAAATAAAAATTGGACATCACCAGAATCACTCTATTAGAAAACGCTGCTACTTATTGTATGTGTTTAAAATGGCATAGTATAATTAACGCTCATAATAGAAATAAAAAGCAGACTAATAAGCGTTTGTAGCAGCAGTGTCATGTCATATATAGTGCTAATTAATTTGAGCAGTTGAAGTGAACAGGGAAACCGAATGGAAAGTAAAATAAACTTATTTGCTGCTACAAATGCTTATTAGTCAGTCTGCTTTTTATTTCTATTATGAGCGTTAATTATACTATGCCATTTTAAACACATACAATAAGTAGTGGCGTTTTCTAATAGAGTGATTCTGGTGATGTCCAATTTTTATTTGTTCAGAGCAAGTGCTGTTTTTTACATATTTATATATGTTAGTTAGCATTATTGTATGTATTATAAGGATATGTTCAGATGAAGCATACATATCTATTGTTCTATACATGTACACATATTTTGTGAATGGTGATACATATGCATAAAATGTTTGTTGGTTACCTTGACACCTGTAATTGGTTGACTCCCCCTACAGGTGTTGTTTGTTGTATTGTTTATATGTTTGTATATATAGCAAGTGATTTGTATTCATTGTATTAAGCCTGATGAAACAGCCACTGATTGGCTGAGAAACGCGTTGCTGTTTTTAATTTGATTTTAAATAAAGTAAGTTTTCACTTACCACATGCTGCTATACCATTTTTTCATCACCTGCACCTTACTACACGGCACAACTATCTCTTGGGACCTAGTATCATGATTCACTACGGCTGGAGTCACACCGGAGGTCAGTCTGCTGGATGACTGTTTGATTCCAGTCTTCGCTATTTGCACCAAGAGGTATGCTTAACCAAATATAAGTACACCTTCATACAAGTGCATACAATACTAGACCATGTGGCGCTTCTGTTTCTTTCCACTCTCTACAGATTAGATAACAAATTTTAGCATACTATCAAACACATATTTGTAAAAATCCCTTTCAAAGTATTTTATAACAGCATAGTTGCCAACATTAAAAAAAAGCAGGTTTCCAGGGTATTGACGATCTACTGTTCAACTGCTCCGCCTACTCCATTCTGCGATCAAAACACACCCATTGGATAATAATAGTATAATTTAGACTTATCCATAGCTTATTATAAAGATTTCAGCACTCTACCTCTATTAAAGGGACATGAAACCCAATTTTTTTTCTTTCATGATTTAGAAAGAGCATACAATTCTAAACAACTTTCTAATTTACTTCTATTATCTAATTTGCTTCATTCTCTTGATATCCTTTGCTGCAAAGCATATCTAGATAGGCACAGTAGCTGCTGATTGATGGTTTCACATAGATTCCTCATGTGATTGGCTCACCTACTGTATGTGCATTACTATTTCTTCAGCAAAATATATCTAAAGAATGAAGCAAATTGGATAATAGAAGTAAATTGTAATGTTGTTTAAAATTGTAAAAAAAATTGGGTTTAGTGTCCCTTTAAGTAATATGGAACCCATTTCAGCTAAATGTGATTACTGTCCCTTTAAAAGGGACATTATAGTCATTATTTTCCCTTTGATTGATGTAAGAGCCATTACAAAATATATTACAGTTTTGTTACTGTTCTGAATAAGCAGTAGTGACCTTTGTGTTACTGTGGCTGATGAGTTGTGCTTGTCAGTCAGTCAGCATTACCAGAAAAATAGATGACTTTTAAGTGCATGCTAGCAATAGCTTCCATCACGTAGCATCCTCATAAGCAAACTGACTCGTTTTGGACTAAATATTGGCTAAATTACATAATATATTGTTCTTTACGCTGGTTCCACACCTTCTCCAAACTGTCCCATTTTACAGATGCAAATATTACAAAACCCGAACTATTCTGAAATCCAAACTTTTTCCGGTCCCAAACTGTTTGGATAAAGGGTTTTCTACCTGTATTTCATTAAAGGGACAGTCAAGTCAAAATTAAAGTTTCATGATTTAAATAGGGCATGCAATTGTAAACAAATTTACAAAAATGCTAAATTGCAAGTCTGTCAAAAAAACTGAAATAAGGGGGCAGTCTGCAGAGGCTTAGATACAAGGTAATCACAGAGGTAAAACAAATATTAATATAACTCTGTTGGTTATGCAAACCTGGGGAATGGGTAATAAAGGGATTATCTTTCTTTTTAAACAATACAAATTCTCGAGTAGCCTGTCCCTTTAACAAAATAACATTATTTTTATGACATAGAAGGCAACCACGTGAATCATGGAAAGATCCAGAGACACCCTCAATTAAGGGTCACAGACCATTTGCACATTTAGAGAATGGAAGGGCCGGAGGTTCCTATTCTGCTCTTTACTGCCCTTTTGATGGTTTCACAGTGATGCACATGCAATGTATAGCCCTCAGCACATCAGACAATCTGAAACATTATTTTACAGTTTGTTACTCTTCAATATAATATTAGAGGCCAAGTAGGATGCCAATAAAACCATATTAAAGGGACACTAAAGTCTAAATTAAGCTTTCATGATTCAGATAGCGCATGCAGTTTTAAGAAACTTTCCCATTTACTTCCATTATACAATTGTGCACAGTCTTTCTATATACACTTTATGAAGAACCAGCTACTACTGAGCACGCACAAGAGTTCACAGTGTATACATATATAGTTCTGTGACCAAAGGAAAAATAGATAAAAACAGATAATATATCAACAAGTTATTGGAAAATTATGCACATACAGTAAGTATTTAATCCAAAATAAAGTCCAAAAGGGTTCCAAGGGGTTTATCTTATTTCCCAGCCAACCATTTCTCCAAAAGAAAGAAAAGGCAGCAAAAAATGTTTTATTAGAGGTAATGTATAAGTCTGAAAAGGAAAGATACTCACACATTAGAGAACTATCACTTAGCTCTCAGTATTTCAGCAGTAGGTATCAAGCCCATCGGCTATAAGGAGTAAACTGGAATCTTTATAAAATCACATCTATTGAAAGACTGATACAGTGACCTACAGAACGTCAGCAAGTCTCAGGATTATGAATGAACACATTCTCGGTTAAGTAGTTGATGTAATGAATAAGAAAATGTCTGTGACGTATCGGCTCACTCAGTTCAATAACTTCATGCTGATGCTCTGTAGGTCCCTGTATTAGTCTTTTAATAAATGTGATTTTATAATTATCCAAGGATTCCAGTTTACTCCTTATAGCCGAGGAGCTTGATACTTATTGCTGAAATACTCAGAGCTAAGTGATAGCTCTCTGAAGTGTGAGTATCTTTCTTTCTCTTGTTAAGTGTATCCAGTCCATGGATCATCCATTACTTGTGGGATATTCTCCTTATATTCTGCTATATAGCTCCTCCCCTCACTGCCATATCCAGTCATTCTCTTGCAACTCTCAACTAAGATGGAGGTCGTAAGAGGACTGTGGTGTTAAGTAAAGCCTTAAATGCAGTGATAGCGACTAGTATCAGGCTTATTAAAAGTGTAATTTAAAACTTTTGCTGGCATGTTTAATCGTTTTTTACATATGTTTGGTGATAAAACTTATTGGGGCCTAGTTTTTTCCACATGGCTGGCTTGAATTTTGCCTAGAAACAGTTCCCTGAGGCTTCCCACTGTTGTAATATGAGTGGGAGGGGCCTATTTTGGCATTTTTTTGCACAGCAAAAATTACAGACACAGACATCCTTCTTCCTGCATGATCCAGGACTTCTCTGAAGGGCTCAAAAGGCTTCAAAAGTCGTATTGAGGGAGGTAAAAAGCCACAGTAGAGCTGTGGCAGTTGTTGTGACTGTTTAAAAAACGTTTTTGTCATTTGTTATTCCGTTTTTGGTATTAAGGGGTTAATCATCCATTTGCAAGTGGGTGCAATGCTCTGCTAACTTATGACATACACTGTAAAAATTTCGTTAGTGTAACTGCATTTTTTCACTGTTATTTCAAAATTTGGGAAAATTTGTGTTTCTTAAAGGCGCAGTAACGTTTTTTATATTGCTTGTAAACTTGTTTTAAAGTGTTTTCCAAGCTTGCTAGTCTCATTGCTAGTCTGTTTAAACATGTCTGACACAGAGGAACCTACTTGTTCATTATGTTTGAAAGCCATGGTGGAGCCCCATAGGAGAATGTGTACTAAATGTATTGATTTCACCTTAAACAGTAAAGATCAGTCTTTATCTATAAAAGAATTATCACCAGAGGGTTCTGTCGAGGGGGAAGTTATGCCGACTAACTCTCCCCACGTGTCAGACCCTTCGCCTCCCGCTCAGGGGACGCACGCTAATATGGCGCCAATTACATCAGGGACGCCCATAGCGATTACCTTGCAGGACATGTCTGCAATCATGAATAATACCCTGTCAGAGGTATTATCTAGATTGCCTGAATTAAGAGGCAAGCGCAATAGCTCTGGGGTTAGGAGAGATACAGAGCGCGCAAATGCTGTTAGAGCCATGTCTGATACTGCGTCACAGTATGCAGAACATGAGGACGGAGAGCTTCAGTCTGTGGGTGACATCTCTGACTCGGGGAAACCTGATTCAGAGATTTCTAATTTTAAATTTAAGCTTGAGAACCTCCGTGTATTGCTTGGGGAGGTATTAGCTGCTCTGAATGACTGTAACACAGTTGCAATTCCAGAGAAATTGTGTAGGCTAGATAGATACTATGCGGTGCCGGTGTGTACTGACGTTTTTCCTATACCTAAAAGGCTTACAGAAATTATTAGCAAGGAGTGGGATAGACCCGGTGTGCCCTTTTCCCCACCTCCTATATTTAGAAAAATGTTTCCAATAGACGCCACTACACGGGACTTATGGCAGACGGTCCCTAAGGTGGAGGGAGCAGTTTCTACTTTAGCAAAGCGTACCACTATCCCGGTTGAGGACAGTTGTGCTTTTTCAGATCCAATGGATAAAAAATTGGAGGGTTACCTTAAGAAAATGTTTATTCAACAAGGTTTTATTTTACAGCCCCTTGCATGCATTGCACCTGTCACTGCTGCGGCGGCATTCTGGTTTGAGGCCCTGGAAGAGGCCATCCAGACAGCTCCATTGAATGAAATTATTGACAAGCTTAGAACGCTTAAGCTAGCTAACTCATTTGTTTCTGATGCCATTGTTCATTTGACTAAACTAACGGCTAAGAATTCCGGATTCGCCATCCAGGCGCTTAGGGTGCTATGGCTTAAATCCTGGTCAGCTGACGTGACTTCAAAGTCTAAATTACTCAACATTCCTTTCAAGGGGCAGACCTTATTCGGGCCTGGCTTGAAGGAAATTATTGCTGACATTACTGGAGGTAAGGGTCATACCCTTCCTCAGGACAGGGCTAAATCAAAGGCCAAACAGTCTAATTTTCGTGCCTTTCAAAATTTCAAGGCAGGAGCAGCATCAACTTCCTCCGCTTCAAAACAAGAGGGAACTGTTGCTCATTCCAGACAGGCCTGGAAACCTAACCAGTCCTGGAACAAGGGCAAGCAGGCCAGGAAGCCTGCTGCTGCCCCCAAGACAGCATGAAGGAACGGCCCCCTATCCGGAAACGGATCTAGTGGGGGGCAGACTTTCTCTCTTTGCCCAGGCGTGGGCAAGAGATGTTCAGGATCACTGGGCGTTGGAGATCATATCTCAGGGATATCTTCTGGACTTCAAAGCTTCTCCTCCACAAGGGAGATTTCATCTTTCAAGGTTATCATCAAACCAGATAAACAAAGAGGCATTCCTAAGCTGTGTGCAAGACCTCCTAGTAATGGGAGTGATCCATCTAGTTCCGCGGACGGAACAAGGACAGGGATTTTATTAAAATCTGTGGTTCCCAAGAAAGAGGGAACCTTCAGACCAATCTTGGATCTAAAGATCTTAAACAAATTCCTCAGAGTTCCATCATTCAAAATGGAAACTATTCGGACCATCCTACCCATGATCCAAGAGGGTCAGTACATGACCACAGTGGACTTAAAGGATGCCTACCTTCACATACCGATTCACAAAGATCATCATCGGTTCCTAAGGTTTGCCTTTCTAGACAGGCATTACCAATTTGTAGCTCTTCCCTTCGGGTTGGCCACTGCCCCGAGAATTTTTACAAAGGTTCTGGGCTCACTTCTGGCGGTTCTGAGACCACGAGGCATAGCGGTGGCTCCGTATCTAGACGACATCCTGATACAGGCGTCAAGTTTTCAAATTGCCAAGTCTCATACAGAGATAGTTCTGGCATTTCTGAGGTCGCATGGGTGGAAAATGAACGTGGAAAAGAGTTCTCTATCACCACTCACAAGAGTCTCCTTCCTAGGGACTCTTATAGATTCTGTAGAGATGAAAATTTACCTGACGGAGTCCAGGTTATCAAAACTTCTAAATGCTTGCCGTGTCCTTCATTCCATTCCACGCCCGTCAGTGGCTCAGTGCATGGAAGTAATCGGCTTAATGGTAGCGGCAATGGACATAGTGCTATTTGCGCGCCTGCATCTCAGACCGCTGCAATTATGCATGCTAAGTCAGTGGAATGGGGATTACTCAGATTTGTCCCCTCTATTAAATCTGGATCAAGAGACCAGAGATTCTCTTCTCTGGTGGCTTTCTCGGGTCCATCTGTCCAAGGGTATGACCTTTCGCAGGCCAGATTGGACGATTGTAACAACAGATGCCAGCCTTCTAGGTTGGGGCGTAGTCTGGAACTCCCTGAAGGCGCAGGGATCGTGGACTCAGGAGGAGAAACTCCTCCCAATAAATATTCTGGAGTTAAGAGCAATATTCAATGCTCTTCTAGCTTGGCCTCAGTTAGCAACACTGAGGTTCATCAGATTTCAGTCGGACAACATCACGACTGTGGCTTACATCAACCATCAAGGGGGAACCAAGAGTTCCCTAGCGATGTTAGAAGTCTCAAAGATAATTTGCTGGGCAGAGTCTCACTCTTGCCACCTGTCAGCGATCCACATCCCAGGCGTAGAGAACTGGGAGGCGGATTTTCTAAGTCATCAGACTTTTCATCCGGGGGAGTGGGAACTCCATCCGGAGGTGTTTGCTCAACTGGTCCATCATTGGGGCAAACCAGAACTGGATCTCATGGCGTCTCGCCAGAACGCCAAGCTTCCTTGTTACGGATCCAGGTCCAGGGACCCGGGAGCAATGCTGATAGATGCTCTAGCAGCTCCTTGGTTCTTCAACCTGGCCTATGTGTTTCCACCGTTTCCTCTGCTCCCTCGACTGATTGCCAAAATCAAACAGGAGAGAGCATCGGTGATTCTGATAGCGCCTGCATGGCCACGCAGGACCTGGTATGCAGACCTAGTGGACATGTCATCTCTTCCACCATGGACTCTGCCTCTGAGGCAGGACCTTCTAATACAAGGTCCTTTCAATCATCCAAATCTAATTTCTCTGAGACTGACTGCATGGAGATTGAACGCTTGATTCTATCAAGGCGTGGCTTCTCCGAGTCAGTCATTGATACCTTAATACAGGCTCGGAAGCCTTTCACCAGGAAAATCTTTCATAAGATATGGCGTAAATATCTTTATTGGTGTGAATCCAAGAGTTACTCATGGAGTAAGGTTAGGATTCCTAGGATATTGTCCTTTCTCCAAGAGGGTTTGGACAAAGGCTTATCAGCTAGTTCTTTAAAAGGACAGATCTCTGCTCTGTCTATTCTTTTGCACAAGCGTCTGGCAGAAGTTCCAGACGTCCAGGCATTTTGTCAGGCTTTGGTTAGGATTAAGCCTGTGTTTAAAACTGTTGCTCCCCCGTGGAGCTTAAACTTGGTTCTTAAAGTTCTTCAGGGAGTTCCGTTTGAACCCCTTCATTCCATTGATATTAAACTTTTATCTTGGAAAGTTCTGTTTTTGATGGCTATTTCCTCGGCTCGAAGAGTCTCTGAGTTATCTGCCTTACATTGTGATTCTCCTTATCTGATTTTTCATTCAGACAAGGTAGTTCTGCATTCCCAAACCTGGGTTTTTACCTAAGGTGGTTTCTAACAGGAATATCAATCAAGAGATTGTTGTTCCATCATTGTGTCCTAATCCTTCTTCAAAGAAGGAATGTCTTTTGCATAATCTGGATGTAGTCCATGCCTTGAAGTTTTACTTACAGGCTACTAAAGATTTTCGTCAAACATCTGCCCTGTTTGTCGTTTACTCTGGACAGAGGAGAGGTCAAAAAGCTTCGGCAACCTCTCTCTCCTTTTGGCTTCGGAGCATAATCTGCTTAGCCTATGAGACTGCTGGACAGCAGCCCCCTGAAAGGATTACAGCTCATTCTACTAGAGCTGTGGCTTCCACCTGGGCCTTTAAAAATGAGGCCTCTGTTGAACAGATTTGCAAGGCTGCGACTTGGTCTTCGCTTCACACCTTTTCAAAATTTTACAAATTTGACACTTTTGCTTCTTCGGAGGCTGTTTTTGGGAGAAAGGTTCTACAGGCAGTGGTTCCTTCCGTTTAAGTTCCTGCTTTGTCCCTCCCATCATCCGTGTACTTTAGCTTTGGTATTGGTATCCCACAAGTAATGGATGATCTGTGGACTGGATACACTTAACAAAAGAAAACATAATTTATGCTTACCTGATAAATTTATTTCTCTTGTAGTGTATCCAGTCCACGGCCCGCCCTGTCCTTTTAAGGCAGGTCTAAATTTTAATTAAACTACAGTCACCACTGCACCCTATGGTTTCTCCTTTCTCGTCTTGTTTCGGTCGAATGACTGGATATGGCAGTGAGGGGAGGAGCTATATAGCAGCTCTGCTGTGGGTGATCCTCTTGCAACTTCCTGTTGGGAAGGAGAATATCCCACAAGTAATGGATGATCCGTGGACTGGATACACTACAAGAGAAATAAATTTATCAGGTGAGCATAAATTATGTTTTTCCACACTATGTGATAGCAGGGGACCGGCAAAGAAAAAGAAACTTTGAAATTTGTTAGAAAAGTCTACTGCCCATTTAAAATTCAGAGTAAGTGTTATTGAATTATCCTTTAATTATATACTCGTTGATTATGTAATTCTACTGTATTTATTAGTACTGTAAACAATCAATGTAGACTGATTTCTGGACTTTATAGTCGTATAGTTCTCTTCCAGACAGGTTTCTTGCCCTTTTTGTTTTTACTATTCATCTCACTACCCATAGAAAGCAAAAAAGCTAATCAAGGCATTGTTCAACATCTGTAAACTGTAGGTGAATTAACAGTACATTTGATTTAGGGCACATTTACAAGCGGACAGGCCTACAATACACTGAAATCAAGCATATGTCGATCATCCATGAGGTCCAGTATTCTAAGTTCGGCTTTTTGCGATCTTCGAGTTAGCACGCAAGTGAAAACAGTTTACTTTAAACTCATAATATGATCACAATCCGACAAGCGCAAAAAGCTTACTTGTAGCGAAATAAACGCTCGAGCAGATGCATTAATTAGCACTCCACTTGTAATCTAGCCCCATATAATTCTTTTTTTTTTAATTCAATAGTTTTTATCAACAATCTATCAACAATTTTACAGCAGTGTAAAACATCTTACAAATTGCATCAATGGTTCGCTATTCATATCTTCTTTGTCAATAATTAAACTGCAACTTGTCAAGTTTATAAGAAAAAAATTAAAAAAAATGGAGGAAGGAAGGGGGGAAGGAGGGGGTCATTCAGGAAACTCTTTATTGTGTGTCTAATCTGTAATTGCTCTTACTACATTCTGCACTGTATTATGTGAAGCATTCAGTCCGGGCTCCATAGGAGAAGAATATTTAGGAAATGGTCTGATTTGGCATAGTAACTGTGATACATTTCTTCTATAGAGAGTATGTGTTTGATTTAATTTGTTGACGTGTGGGTATTTGCATTTTTTTCCCACATACGTGGGATCAATCTTTTAGCACTGTTTAGCATTATTTGGAGCAGTGAAGTTTCGTATTGGCAGCTAAGGTGTGGTAATTTATTTATTAGTATCATCTGGGGATCTAGAGTTATGTTTTGGTTTATTGGAGATATATTGTTCTATTTGTTCCCTGAAAGGTCTAATTATTGGGCATTGCCACCAAATGTGCTACAGTGTTGCTGTTTCACCACATTTTCGCCAACATTTCGGAGATACTCTGTAGGCATGTGGGTGTTAGGTACCACCTGGATAATAGTTTATAATTGGTTTCTACTTTGTTGGCGGAGATAAAGATTTTTTTATTGATTCATAGCACTTTTTCCATTCCAGGTCAGTGATCTGTGTATCTAGCTCTTTTTCCCAAAGGTATCTAAACGAGGAGAGTATTTGAGATTCTATTGATTGTAATGTCTTATATGCAAGAAAGATGTTTGGGTGTGTTAGGTAGTAGACATAGTGTTTCAAAAGGGTTATGTGACCTATTGATATTATTTTTGCTCAGATGGGTCTGCAGAAAATGTAGAATCTGAAAAGTATCAAGAGGTAGACCTAATTCTGTTTGTATATCACAATATGTTTTGATGTGGCCCTCTTTCATGAGGTGATATATGGGTACATATAAAGGTTGACTTCCTATTGTAGCTGGTCCATTTATATTCAATCCCGGGAAAATGTTATTTTTTTTATATAGGTGTAAGTGGGGAAATCTGAGTGGGGATTTGGTTGTGTGTATTGATTAATTTGTTCCATATGTGTAATGTTTCTTCGATAAAGGAGTTTTGTTGGGTATTTGGTGGATGGTATCTATTTAGTATCTAACAAATATTACGTATTGTGTTGTCTTTTAGAGATTGAGCATACAAGGTAACCCACAGTTTTGGTTTTATAGTTTAATTCCATGTAATAATGCGTGCTAAGTGGGAAGCTTTATAATAGTTTGTTATATTTGGTATTCCAAAACCTCCTTGTTCTTTAGAAAGATAAAGGGTGTGAGTGGGGATTCTTGGTTTTGAATAAGACCAAATAAAATTATTGATGCGACTTTGTAGGTTTACTAAAAAAGTTTGTGGTGGTATAAGTATTAATGTCTGTAGGAGATATTTTTCGGTAGAATTGACATTTTAATTGCATTAACCCTTCCTAACCAAGATAAGTGGTCTGATCTATGCCAGGAGTTTAGTTCTGTTTCTATCTTATGTTTTAATCCTTTGTAGTTTAATTATATCGTTTCAGGCATTGTAGATTTGATAGTCAGCCCTAGATATGTAGTATAGTTTGCTGTAGTAAAGGTTGTTTGTGTTTTAATAAAGCCATTTTCGTCTTGATTAACCCGTATAGGCATGATCACAGATTTTCCCATATTAATAGAGAAGTTTGAATGTAACTGATATTCTTTTAGAGTGTTGATGAGAGCTGGGAGTGATTTTATAGGGTTAGTTAAGGTAAATAGGATATCATTGGCGAATTGGAGACATTTGGTGTTACATTGGACTATTTTTATGCCCCTTATTCTAGGAGAGGCTCGGACCTTTGCCACTAGAACTTCTACTGATAGAGCAAATAGTTATGTATTTGGAATTTATGTGAGAATGTATTGTTTACTATAACTTTTGCATTAGGGGAGGAATATATCGCTAGTATTATCAATAAACATTTGGGGGAGGCCAAATTTGCGTAGGGCAGACCACATGAATTGCCAGTCCACCCCATCAAATGCCTTCTCCGCATCAGTTGACAGCAGGGTGAGAGGAAGTTGTTCTGCTGAGGATTGATGTATAATTTGGAGAAGTCTGGTAGTATTGTCCTTGGCTTCTCTATTGGGTATGAATCCCACTTGATCAGCTTGTACTAGGGAGGGAAGATATTGTTTTAGTCTGTTGGCCAAAATTTTCGCATACATTTTTGTCTACATTTAAAAGTGATATTGGCCAGTAATTTGCTACTTGGTCAGGATCTTTCCCTGGTTTGGGTATAACTGTTATATTTGCTTCTAGCATTTGTTTGGAAAAGGAAGAGTCTTTATCGATGGTGTTGAAGAGTTTTAACAGATGTGTACTAATATGTGGAGATAAATAATTTATAAAATGTAGGTGTAAAACCATCTGGTCCTGGTGCTTTCCCCGAGGCTAGTTTTTTAATGGTGTCTTGTATTTCTGTTAGTGATATGTTAGTTTCTAGATTTGATCTATCTAATTCTGTCAGGGTCGGTAGGTCTAACTGTGAAAGGTAACGTTCAATTTGTTCTTTCTTATGGGGAGGATATGGATTATCTAAGTTATATAGTTTACTATAGTAGTCTGAGAATGTGTTCGCAATGTCTGTGCTTGTATGTTGGTTTTGGTTGTTATCACCTTTTATTGATCTAATGAAGGTCTTGTATGTTTTTCCTTTAGGTGTAAAACCATCTGGTCCTGGTGCTTTCCCTGAGGCTAGTTTTTTAATGGTGTCTTGTATTTCTGTTAGTGATATGTTAGATTCTAGATTTGATCTATCTAATTCTGTCAGGGTCGGTAGGTCTGTGAAAGAAAACGTTCAATTTGTTCTTTCTTATGGGTAGGATCTGGATTATCTAAGTTATATAGTTTACTATAGTAGTCTGAGAATGTGTTCGCGATGTCTGTGCTTGTATGTTGGTTTTGGTTGTTATCCCCTTTTATTGATCTAATGAAGGTCTTGTATGTTTTTCCTTTTTTTTAAGGTTTTTTGGGGGTGGGAGAAGAAGGTGTAGTCTCTTTTCGTGCTATGTGTCAATCGCCATGTATCAAAAGTCGGTATAGATTGTAATGCTAGCCAATTAGCTTTAATAGTTTTAAGGGGCATGTATGATTTTCCCGAGGATACATCTGGTATTGGATTGACTGGGAAATTCAGGTCTCCTGCTATAAAGATTGCTCTTTTTGCGTTGTCTAGTAGCAAAGTCATCACTTTTCTGAAAAAGTGGGGTTGGCACGGTTTGGAACATATAGGTTAAGTAGTGTTAGAGGCCTACCATAACAGAGACCTACTAAAATCAGGAATCTACCTTCGTCGTCTCATTTGCATGTTAATTAAAAAGGGAGACCCTGTAGGTCCGCCAGCGATTTTGTACTATCGGATTATACCGAAAGATAGAGCAGATGCTGTTGAATTAGGTGCCACCACTCCCAAGTCAACTTACTCGTCCGTTCATGTAGATTCACTGCCTTACACCTCGCCACTTTGAGGAGCTTAGTGAGGTGCAGCCATCTTAGATGGCGTTCCGGCTCTGACCCCCAATTTAATTCATTTTTTACAAAAGATGCATGTTTATTTCTTGAACTAACATACATTTAACCCCTAAAGCTTAGAATTTTACATATAAAACTCACTTTTAGGAAATGTACTATCACGTTAATTTTAACCAGCTAACATTTAAGAGTATATTGGTTCTATTACATTGCTAGTGTCTAAGCAAAAATGCTCAAATTATTTGTAATCATTTCTATGTGACTGTCAACGAAGGTTGAAAACCTACTAATGTTTGTACAACCAGCAACATGCAGTGGTCATGTAACATTAAACATGAGTTTATTTAAGAAGTTATTGTATTACACGCTTACTAAAGCACTGTAAGAACAAGCAGTTATCAATGAAGCAATTATGGGAAAGTTGAACTATATCCATTATAGAAACACAAATTCTATGGTTAGCATATATAGCATCAAAATTAATTATTTTATGTTAAAAAGCAATACAGTATAAGATGTCTGCAAGTACATACATCCATGAAAATTAATTGATACATATGATTCATTTTTTTATAACATGGTACACAGTAAATCTTCAGGAATTTTCAACAAATGTCCTAACAAAATGAATGCATTTAGGATTTAAAGGAAAATGAAACACTAAATAAATCATTGAAAGAATGATGTATTCAGAGCAAATATTTACCTTGAGAATAAGATATGAGTAATTTAAAAAAAAATTACATTCGTTTTAAATATTGAAAAAATTAGGGTAACTTTCAAAAGTCTATAAAGCAGTAGAGACAGCCATATTTTATCTTAGGTTTCTCTCTGCTAAGGCCAATTAGGGACAGTTATGAATGGCTTACTAGAGAGAGCAACCAATGACTGTGTAGAATATAGCTGTGTCTGAACTTCCACCTTTAACAGGAATTTGAGAAGCCCACAATATTCACAATTAAATTACAGGAAAAGGGAACAAAATCAATAATGAAAGTATATTGCAAAGTTGTTTTACTACATACAATTATTTTTTTAATAATATTTCAGTGTTTAATGCCCCTTTAAATATAATTTAAACAATACAATTTTTTTTTTAAAAAAGTGATATTTTTTTTCCTGAGATTTCCTAATAAATGAATGTCAGTTTTTCAAATTGACAAAAATCCTAAAGGGCTGTTAAAATGTTTTTTTGAAGTACATGAATCCTATTTTTATATTAGGAGAGCGTTTGTATGATGCATGTTCTTTGAATTCAGGTATTCTTCTAGCAAGAAGTAAAAAGTATAGCTAATGCAGGTTGCAATTATTTTGGAATGACCTGGATGCCCTGGATGAATCAGATAATTGAATTCTGTCCAGCTCATTAAGAAGAAAAAACGTTGTCATTTGAGAAGTCATGATATCCATTTTAACAGTGAAGTGGAACTGAAAATGGCTTGAAAAAAAGAGACCCCAAATCCTCATAAATGCTGAAAATATTAATGAAAATATTTTTGTATAAATAAATATGAAATCTATTCTCAAACATTGTTTTTTAATTAGTTTTTCCAGATACAACTGGCAGGAAACATATGACAGCATTTGAATCCAAAAGTAAGTTGATTTCCAGATAATTCTTATTACATTTGTATATATTAATGCAGTTGAATGATTTTTCTTTATTTTCAGTAGTAACAAAATTCATTCCAGTTTTCTAAAACATTTTACAAAATAAAGGACCTCTACATAAGATGATTCATGATTCTCATACATTGATGCAAATGACGTACTTTGTATAAAATTATATGAACTTGAAATATTAATAGCAAACATCCTTTTAAAGTGGTAATTAGCACATCTCTATGTAAAACATCTGAGTATCTTCATTTATACATTTTTTTAAACAAATGCTTAAAAATGACTTACTGTGTACTAAAGTACTAATGTCTTCATCTTTTAGTTTGTTAAAGGGTAAACCTAGGCACTCACTGGAGCATTCATATGCATTTCGTAGTCTATGGGTGCAGTGTTTCTTTACAAAATTTAAACTCAACTTACCATCATTTTCATATGTTGGCTTCAGCCATACTATAGCCCTAATCAGTTGCCCTTTTAAAATAATCAGAGCATGAAGCCTCATAACTCCAGTACAGGTAAAAGGCTCAAAATCACAGCTACATTAGTGTTATTTCTAAGCATAAAGACAGGATAGGAATGGAGTCTGGTGACTGCTGCAATTAGGCTGAAGCCAAGATATGGGAATTTGTTGAGTTCATTTTTATCCTGGCCTCCCTTTCTTACTCACTCACTAGTGAAAACTTGTAATGCAACAGAAATGTACATAGCCTAAAAAATAATATCTGTGAAGACAACAAACACAGCGCATCCCATCTGAGAGTAAAAGTATTTAATGAATACACATATTGCGCAACATAAAATAAACACTTACAAGATAAAAGTTAAAAACAAGCAACAATATGTAAGCTCTGAGTGTATGAGCGTCCTTAGGGAGCCAGGAATGGATGAAAAGTTTACTTGCGCCTCATCCGGGGTTTGCGCTAGACCCGTGGGCTAATGGGGAAAGCCTGGTTGATTCGAGGACGTCAGTGACGTCAGAGTGTTGAATGACCTCAACTCTTTTCATCTGGTAACGTCCAGACTTTGTCAAGAGGGATATCCCTCTTGACAAAGTCTGGATGTTCATCGGGACTATACTATCATCTGTATTCAACCAGTGTCTGGATCTCACCACCATTGGAGCAATATAGCTTTCTACCATACTACAAGGTCAGCTTCAATATTCTTGAGACACTCTTGAAACATTTCTTGGATCAATAATATAAGACTGTTGGGTTTTTTTCTCGTTTTTTTTTATTTTTTCTTTCACATACAAGAAGACTTTGTTCATTGACTTTGAAACGTATCATTATATAACAAGGCCGCTCATACGGATATCCTGGCCAGTGCATTGAATCGAATTGGTTATTTATTTATCTTTTCATTGTTTTACTGGTTTTTTTTATCCATTACTCATACTTTTATTTTTATTAGGTTTTTATCTTTGCAAAACACAACTGCACTACACATGCTTTTCTTAGACATAATTTTTAAAATATTGAGATAGTATTCTTTGATCTACAGAGAGCGCAGTATTTTAACTGTTTGTTTAAAAAATAATATGCTTAAGTATCATAAAAATATATTCTTAAGTATTATAATAAATGAATGATATTGTAGAAATTACCATTTTTAATATGTTGCACTCAGGTATTTCAAAATGCAATGAATCATTTCTGATGTTTTATTAAAACATATTTTAATGACCCTTTAAGATTGAATCCCAGTGTGCAGATTAAATATTCCATTTATAAAAATAAGAACAGATTTGATCAACTCTGTGAGTGGTTCAATTTCCTCCTTTAGTAGATGCATTAAAGGGATAGTAAAGTCCAAATTAAAGGGACACTAAACCCAATTTTTTTCTTTTGTGATTCAGATAGAGCATGCAATTTTAAGCAACTTTCTAATTTACTCCTATTATCAAATTTTCTTTATTTGAAAAGCAAGAATGTAAGTTTAGATGCCGGCCCATTTTTGGTGAACAATCTGGGTTGTTCTTGCTGATTGGTGGATAAATTCACCCACCAATAAACAAGTGCTCTCTAGTGTTCTAAACCAAAAATTGGCTGGCTCCTTAGCTTAGATACCTTCTTTTTAAAAATAAAGACAGCAAGAGAACGAAGAAAATTAGGCGTAAATTAGAAAGTTGTTTAAAATTGCATGCTCTATCTGAATCGCAAAAGAAAAAATTTGGGTTCAGTGTCCTTTTAAACTTTCATGATTCAGGTAGGTCAAGTAATTTTAAACAACTTTCTAATTTACTTTTATCAAGCTAAACTTAGGTAGTCTCATATGCTAATTTCTAAGCCCTTGAAGGGCGCCTCTCATCTAGAGGGCGTTAGTTCATGTGTGTAATATAGATAACTCTGTGCTCATACACGTGAAGTTATTTAAAGGGACAGTCAACACCAGAATTTTTGTTGTTTAAAAAGAAAGATAATCCCTTTATTACCCATTCCCCATTTTTGCATAACCAACACAGTTATATTAATACACTTTTTACCTCTTTGATTACCTTGTATCTAAGCCTCTGCAGACGGCCCCCTTATTTCAGTTCTTTTTAGCCAATTAGTGCTGGCTCCAGGGTAACTTAATGTGCATGAGCTCAATGTTATCTATATGAAACACATGAACTAAAGCCCTCTATTGGTCAAAATGCATTCAGATTAGAGGCAGTCTTCAGGGTCTAAGAAATTAGCATATGAACCTCCTAGAATTATCTTTGAACTAAAAATACCAAAAGAACAAAGCAAAATTGGTGATAAAAGTAAATAGAAAAGTTGTTTAAAATTACATTCCCTATTAAAATCATGAACGTTTTTTTTGGACTTGACTGTCCCTTTAAGAGTCAGCACTAATTGCCTGTAATGCAAGTCTGTCAACAGATCTGAGATAAGGAGGCAGTCAGCAGAAGCTTAGATACAAGGTAATTACAGAGGTAAAAAGTATATTTATATAACAGTATTGGTTATGTAAAACTGAGTAATGGAAAATAAAGGGATTATCTTTAATTTTAAACAAAAACATTTTTGGTGTTTACTATCCCTTTAAGTGATATTGGAATTTAAAATAGCTGGAATGCAAAGTTACCTTTACACTTTTCATTATAAATTTAACTCACTAATAAAGCACTAAAGGAAACAATCAGCATTTTTATTTAGTATAATCTTAGGTATCAAGCAGTGGTTAATAGTCGCACATTTAAGATTCTCTTATAGTATATTATCCATAGCATCCAGGAACCAAATAGAAAAGCAGATATCATTTTATTTTTAATGGCTAGGAACATTTAAACCCACATATAAATTAAATATTTTGTTCATTATAAATCAGTGAACACAATTTCAGAAAACCACATAAATAAGAGTGAAGTTGATATTCGCAAAGTCATCAATATTTATTTTAGTGTTAATCTATGAAGATAATTTTTTACCAATTTAATTAATTTATCTAGAGTAAACAAGATTACAAGTGGAGCTCAAAACAGCAAGTGGTATGGAATGTTAACATCACTGCATTTTTGTGCTGGTCTATGGTTAATGTATATTGTGCATGCTGTAGTATAATGTGTGCTACAGTATTTATGTCAGATAACGCAGGTGAGCTCTTTTTTCTCACATAATACATTTCTATGAGAGCTTGCACTAATATTCTCAACAATGCTGGTGTACAAAGCTGATGAGTGCAAAAATTCTGCTCAAATAGTGAAGTTTTTGGTTAAAGGGACATGAAACCCAAATTTTTCTTCCATGATTCAGATAGAGAATGCAATTTTAAACAACCTCCAAATTACTTCTATGATCTAATTTGCTTCATTCTTTAGATATCGTTTGTTGAATAAATAGCAATGCACATGGCTGAGCCAATCACACAAGGTATCTGTGTGCAGCCACCAATCAGCAGCTACTGAGCCTATCTAGATATGATTTTCAACAAACCAAAGATAACACAGTTCTTTAAGAAAATATAACACGATAATTACATATTCACATAGGATTCACAAGAGTAAAGAGATGATTGATAAATGCTGTATTTTATTATACTAATAATCTACACACATCTGTATCTGAAGGATGCTCTTGCACTGCATGAAATCAACTGTTATAGCCATTGCTACAGGCTACGTGTAATTCAAAAAATGAGTATAATCTGATGGGTTAAAGCTGACAGCAAAAATTGTTGCTAGGCAACTGTATCATTAAAATTATATTATAGATACAAGAGCAGTAGTTTGCCAAATAATATTGTAGTGGACGCATAATCAAAAGGCTTTATATTATAAATCAGTTTATCCAAATTGCTTGGTTATACAAGGACCAGAGCCTTAATATTGTATTCCTGGTGTTAACTTAAACCATCACTTAAAACTGATTAAACTTGGTATGTAAAGGGAAATTGATGCTAAAAGTGGGCAAATGTTTTATCAAATGTGTTAAAAATATTAAATGTTAGCCATATTTGTACATTTTAACCAAACATGGAATGTTTACTAAATATTTAACAATTGATCGTGCAATTGAATGTTACATTTCATTTAAGATTAAATATTAAATCTAATATATGAGTATTAAATATAATATTCAGATTTGATATTTATTTGTTGATTCTCATAAACTTCAATGAAAGTCTGTTGGAATCAATATTGAAATATAGCAGCCAAACGTTGTATTTGAATCTTTTCGATATCCAAATATTAATATTGCTTCTGCATTAAAACAATATATAGATAGATGATAGATAGATAGATAGATAGATAGATAGTTGTCAAGGGAAAATAATTCTACCATTTCAATATTTAAATATAGACACTCACCTATCCTAAGTATTTCATTTTAAAGCTAAAAATAATGTCTCTAAATTGAACTCCCCATCAAAAAAAGATATACAGTATGTTCAGAAATTGCAAAATTTAACCTGAACAGAAGCATGCTGATCATATAATCAGGAATAATATTTCTGACAGTAGACATGAAGCAATGACCCCATCTAGTCTACTCATCTGCTTCTATATAAATAGATACAATCTTAATATATCATGACAGATGTCAGAAATAGGTTTGCTGGAGGTTGTTGACAAAAAGCCAAAAGCAAGTAGCAGGCCAGATAAGGTATTGTGGGCATTTTTATATACAAGAAAATGATCAGCACAGATAAAAAAAAATGCTAAATGGATTTGCAAAGGAAAAGGAAGACTAGACAGCTTAGCTCAGCTGATGGCCAAGCATGGTATAGCTATCAGGACAGAAGAAAAGTACATTCAGACTATTGAGCTAGTAATCAATAAAAACATGTTAACTGGCCAATAATCAGTGGTAACTATGACTAGTGAGCAGGTTAGAGGTCAGGAACAGGAAGGTTATCAAATCAATAGAAAAGTAAGGCAAGCAGGCCAGAGATTGAGGTCAAGCACAAGCAGATTAGTAGGTCAGTGGTCAGATATAAGCAATTTAGCAAGACAGTGGTTATGTACAAATAAGTTAGCTGTCTAATTAAAGAGATATTAAGAAATTGGTGGTCAGGCACGGACAGGTTAGCAGTCCAGTGGTTAATTATAGACATATTAGCAAGTCAGTAGTCAGGTACAGACAGGTTAGCAGTCCAGTGGTTAATAATAGAGCTATTAGCAAGTCAGTGGTCAAGTACAGACAGGTTTGCAGTCCAGTGATTAATTAGAGATATATTAGCAAGTCAGTGGTTATATACAGATAGGGCAGCGGTCTAATTAATGAGATATGAACAAGTCAGAGGTCAGTTCAGATAGGTTAGCAGTCCAGTGGTAAATTAGAGAGATAGTAGCAAGTTTGTGGTTGTGTACAGATAGGTTAGCAGTCTAATTAAAGAGATATAAACAAGTCAGTGTTAGCAGTCCAGTGGTTAATTAAAAATATATTAACAAGTCAGGGATCAGTTACAGATAGGTTATCAGTCCAATGGTTAATTAAAAAGATATTAATAAGTCAGTTTTCAGGTACAGAGAGGTTAGCATTCCAGTGGTTAATTATAGACATATTAGAAAATCAATAGTCAGGTACAGACAGGTTAGCAGTCCAGTAGTTAATTAAAGAGATATCCACAAGTCAGTGGTTATGTACATATAGGTTAGCAGTCTAATTAAAAAGATATTAATAAGTCAGTAGTCAGGTATAGACAGGTTAGCAGTCATGTGGCTAATTAAAAAGATATTAACAAGTCAGTGGTCAGTTACAGACAGGTTAGCAGTCTAGTGGTTAATTAAAAAGAAATTAACAAGCCAGTCATCAGGTAGAGACAGGTTAGCAGTCCAGTGGTTAATTAAAAAATGTATTAACAAGTGAATGGTCAAGAACAGGCAGGTTAGCAGTCCAGTGGTTAATAAAAGAGATATTAGCAAGTCAGTGGCTATGCACAGATAGGTTAGCAGTCTAATTAAAGAGATATTACAAAGTCAGTGGTCAGGTACAGACAGGTTAGCAGTCCAGTGGTTAATTAAAAATATATTAACAAGTCAGTGGTCAGGTACCAACAAGTTAGCAGTCCTGTTGTTAATTAAGGAGATATTAGCAAGTCAGTGGTCAGGTAAATACAGGTTTGCAGTCCAGGGTTAAATTATAGAGATATTAGCAAGTCAGTGGTTAGGTACAGACATGTTAGCAGTCCACTGAGTCCAGTGATTACTTATACGCATATGAAACCCAAAGAAAATTCAATTTTATGAAGCGATACCTAGGTAAGTATTTCAGGAAATAGTGCTGACGTCTAATGCTCTTGCAAATAAATAACATTCAAAACTGCTGTGATATAGTGCAATGAGTAGGAAGAAAATTTGATGTTAAAAGTAAATTAGAAAGCTGTTTAAAAATGCATGTTATTTATTATTGGCCTGTAACGTTTGAGCTGGAGTTATCAATATACGATGTTAGATATGATCGATGTTTGTAACACTTAGTACCCAATATGAGTCTTTGCCTCTTTGTATTTAGTGTGTCAAAGAATATTCGTTTGTTACGCTATGTGGCATATAGCTTATAGGCTGTGTATGTCTACCGCGCTTATCCGGCTGTTTAAATCTATGTGTTTATTTTCATTTTTATTTAATGTTGATTAGAGATTGTATTATATTTACTTAATTGTTGTAATACTCCCTATTAAGATGGGCATGTTAAACTTATACACTTTTAAGCCTTCCTCCTTAATAAAGTGCACCAATTCCACCTTAACCAAAGTAAGATTGAAGAAGAGGCTGTAAGGCCGGACAAATTAAAAATCACCAACACGTATATAAAGACAATACTAAATATACTTAAACCATCTTGAGAAAGCCACAAGAAGTGGTGAAACGCGTTGATGGTTGTTGAAACAAGACATACAGAATAATTTTATACCTCATTTGTAAGAAAGAACTGAGGATTACAAAGGATTGAAGTGGCACTACTTTCTTTTCTACATATACACTCTGTGCAGAGTTATTTCAGACGGATCTACTTTCAAGAAGAACGGACGTGCGTGTGACGTCACCGGCTATCCGTGGAGCTGCACAGACACCTGTGCCATCTGGGAAGTGGACGGAGGATACCCACATAAGAGCAGGTAGGCACACTGAGGTGTAGCAGCCGGATAAGTGCGGTAGACATACACAGCCTATAAGCTATATGCCACATAGCGTAACAAACTAATATTCTTTGACACACTAAATACAAAGAGGCAAAGACAGCATATTGGGTACTAAGTGTTACAAACATCGATAATATCTAACATCGTATATTGATAACTCCAGCTCAAATGTTACAGGCCAATAAGTTTGGTTAAACGGACATCTCCTTTGACACATCGAATACCCTAAGGAGGCATACCGGAGAGCAAAGTGTTATATACATCACTGATATTAATACCCTCTACTTAGATTCTACCCATTTGTGGATATTTGTGCAATATTTTATGCAGATTCTTTATATGGACAGTATATGGAATAAGAAAATTGACATTTTAGTTTAAATCTCATTTTCAATCTGGCATTGGTGCACTAATATAATTGATAACAAACTTCTGCTGCTAGCTACTTAATACCAGTATAAGTTTACATTGAACCTGATCTATACCGAGATGTTTTTTGTATTTTTAAAGTGTTTTTAAAGTCGATTGTAAACAGATAGTTTTTTTAGCATTTGTGACTGGTTACAGCATCATAATACTAAGAGTGTATGTTTTAAACAATAAATAGTTATTATTTATATCCTTATTTCTACATGAACTGTATTATTTTTATCTACCAATGAGGAAACTCTTGATCAATAAGATTAACTGAACATTTTTAAATATTGAGTTTTAATGTTTTCTATGTTTTGATTAAATATTAACTGTTTAACACTTTTAATCAGTAATTATTTATTCCCGCTGCTGTGAGCGCACCTACACTAAATTGTACTAGTTTTGTCTTATTTACTAAATATATCTGTTTTTGGGAGCAGATAAGTGTAAGTGCTAGGGAATCCCCATTTGCGCACCAATAGGACACCTACTCCTTTCTTATGTAATACCCCGATGTGCGAGGTGAAATTACGGGTGGCGCGGGCTTCAGCCCTCAGTGGTCAGGAACAGACAGGTTAGAAATCCAGTTATTAATTAAGATAGAATATACAATTTTAAGTAACCTTCCAATTCACTTCTATTATCTAATTTGCTTTGTTCACTTGGCATCCTTTGTTGTAAAGTATACCTAGGGAGGCTCAGGAGATGGGAGCTAGCTGCTGATTGGTGACTGTACAATTATACCTCTTATCATTGGGTTACTGAAGTATTCAGCTAATTCCTAGTAGTGCATGGCTGCTCTTTCAATAAAAGAAAAGCAAGAGAATTAAGAAAAATTATAATAGAAGTAAAGTGGAAAATTGTTTAAATTTGTATGCTCTATCTGAAAAATTAAAAAAAAATGTTGGGTTTCATGTCCCTTTAAAGAGATGTCAGCAAATCAGTAGTCAGGTACAGACAGGTTAGCAAGTCAGTGATTAAATAAAGAGATATTAGAAAGTCAGGGGTCAGGTACAGACAGGTTAGCAAGTCAGTGATTAAATAAAGAGATATTAGCAAGTCAGGGGTCAGGTACAGACAGGTTAGCAAGTCAGTGATTAAATAAAGAGATATTAGCAAGTCAGGGGTCAGGTACAGACAGGTTAGCAAGTCAGTGATTAAATAAAGAGATATTAGCAAGTCAGGGGTCAGGTACAGACAGGTTAGCAAGTCAGTGATTAAATAAAGAGATATTAGCAAGTCAGGGGTCAGGTACAGACAGGTTAGCAAGTCAGTGATTAAATAAAGAGATATTAGCAAGTCAGGGGTCAGGTACAGACAGGTTAGCAAGTCAGTGATTAAATAAAGAGATATTAGCAAGTCAGGGGTTAGGTACAGACAGGTTAGCAAGTCAGTGATTAAATAAAGAGATATTAGCAAGTCAGGGGTCAGGTACATCGGACTTAGTATTAGAGATGTGCATTCGTTTTTGGACGAATGCACATTTATCACGAAAATCAGATTTTGTTTTGTGGTAAATGCACCAACGAAAATAAAGAAAAACAAAAGAATATTGACAAAAATTGTCAGTGTTAATTTGTTTCCTTTATTTTATTTTTAATTAAGCGGTTAAAGGGATACGCTAGTCAAAATTAAACTTTCATGATTCAGATAGAGCATGCAATTTTAGGCAACTTTCTAATTACTCTTATTATCAATTTTTCTTTGTTCTCGGGGTATCTTTATATGAAAGTAAGCATAGGAGCCGGACTATTTTTGGTTCAGCACCTGGGTAGTGCTTTCTGATTAATGTCTAAATGTAGCCACCAGTCAGCAAGCGCTACTCAGTTGTGGAACCAAAAATGTGCTGGCTCATATGCTTACTTTCAAATAAAGATACCAAGAGAATGAAGAAAAATTGATAATAGGAGTAAATTAGAAAGTTGCATGCTCTATCTGAATCATTAAAGTGTCATTTTGACTGAAGTATCCCTTTAATACTTACCTCAGCATGCTCTCCAGAGCACATTAAAGTGAATGTCAATTTTCACGAATGAAAGCCCTGTTTTTAAAAATACTAATAAAAACAGGGGCACTTTCTTTCATGAAAGTTTACATTGAAGCCGTTCTTTTAAAATACTTACCTTTTATTCCTAGCAAGTGTGGAACACCGGAGCAGCGATTCCTCCACCCCCAGGACGTCTCTTCTTTCTTCAGAAATGACGAATCCGGATTCCTCCAATCACAGCGTGGCTTCAGGTAATGTTTGCTCTGGAGGGGGAAGCCGTTATTGGAGGAAGCTGGATTCGTCATTTCTGACGTAAGAAGAGACGACCTGGAGGTGGGAGAAAGATGACATTCACTTTAAGGTAAGTATTGCAGCTACAGGTGAACTTTTCACCTGTAGCTTTGAAATATTTACGTTCATTTTAAAGAAAACAAATGGAAATGTTTAACAAAAATTCAGTATATGTTTCATTTTAAATTTCTCTGAATATTCAGAACGAAAATTTTTGGCTTCACATGTCTACTTAATATTCTTTTAAGGCAAATATATCTGCACCCAAAACAGATTTAGATGTTATATGGTGCATTAACTTAATAAATACTCTCTACCGTCTAAAGTTTGATAAACATCCTTGGACAGATTTTCTTTTAAAAATGATGATTTACCATACTATTTAAATAAATGTGTTTAAATGGAATGTTTGTTACAAAATTTATCTTCCGAGTCACTTGATTATATCTTTAATATAGGCTTTATTTTAACAGTTCAGCAAAATAGAAGTGTTGATACAGTTCATTCTCCACCAGAAGAAGGTGAGTCAACATATCTAAATATAGTTTGTTACTAGGCAGGTAGCAAGATATTTCTTTGCTGAATGATGATAAATAATTACATTATATAAACTGTTGTAGTCAATGTTGCTTATTCCTGATTTGTGACCATACAATCTTGACGTCACATTTAGGGCTAAGGTCAGTCTTATTTTAGTAGGGAAGAGTGAAGACTTTCTGTTTGCAATGTGTTTTCTCTTGAGTATTTAGTATATTTTCTGTAATATAATTTATTGTGGATCACTCAGAGTACCTGGGGTGGTGAATGAGTCTAAAGTGAAATAAAAGAATGCTGTTAGAACAGTGTCCTCATCAGACTGTTTATTAAGAGTGATGTTATTAGATTTATTATCTGAAAAAATTCATACTTAAAGGGAAATGAAACCCAATTTTTATCATGATTCAGATAGATCATGCAATTTTAAGCAACTTTCTAATTTACTCTGACTATCAATTTTTCTTCGTTTTCTTGGTATCTTTATTTTAAAAGGCAGGAATGTAATCTTAGGAGCCAGCTACATTTAACCATCAATAAGCAAGCGCTACCTAGGTGCTGAACCAAAATGGTCCGGCTCCTAAGCTTAAATTCCTGCTTTGTCAAATAAAGATACCAAGAGAACAAAGAAAATTGATAATAGAAGTAAATTAGAAAGTTGCTTAAAATTTCGGAATCATTAAAGAAAAAAATTGGGTTTCATATCCCTTTAATATTATTAAGATTGTAATCGTGGTCAATTTTTTTTGTGTGTTATGTTAGAAATGTCTGAAATAGTTTGTACTTTTTTCTTCCCAAGAACAACATTTCTTTACCATTGGAATATCCTGGGTAGAAATTTAGGATATGTATTAAATTAGATTTTTTTTTTTTTTTAAATAAAGACCTGAAAGTCATTGTTTTGGACTTGGTCTCAGACAGTGATGACCCCATTAGATATAGAAGTGGGGCGTCTGATTTTTCTAGTTTAAGCATTTTTATATCTCAAAAGCCTCATTATAGGGCCCAGGATAAGATGAATTCAAAAGAATTAATGAGAGATGAAACACATTTGTTTTCTTTCATGATTTAGATAGACCATACCAGTTTAAGAAACGTTTTTAAATTGTTCCTATTATCAAATTTACATTGTTCTCTTGGTATTCTTTGTTAAAGAGAATACCTTGGTAGAGTGTACATGTCTGTAGAACTATGACAGCAGTTTTGCAATAATGCTTTTGAGCACTAGATGGCAGTGTTTGTGCAATGTATAAAATTGTTGAAAGTGTTGCCATTTAATTATCCAGACATGTGCGTGTTCCTGAGCCTACATATCTAGTTTTCAACAGAGGGTACCAAGGTAACAAGGTAAATTTGATAATAGAAGTAAATTGGAAACTTTATTAAAAGTGTATGCTCCATATGAATCATAAAAGAAAAAAAAATGGTTTCATGTCCCTTTAAATTAGATATTTGACATTAGATAACATAGGGCTAGATTACAAGTGGAGCGCTAAATTATTGCGCTCCTGCAAACATACAAATTTGCCTGTTTGCGGGAGCGTAATAATTACCCAGCCAGATTAGGTCTCTGGTTAATTTTCTAAAAGTGCCCCAAATGCCATCAAAATAGAGGGCATTGTAGTTTTTTTATTTTTTTTAAAATATGTAGCTTTTTTTATTATTAAAAACAACTGCACTAGGCAGTTTTTGGGGTCAACATTGGTGGGAGTGGGGTGTTAGAAAAAAACAGCACTGAAAAGTGCCTTTACATTGCGGTCTATGGGAACTCTATGTTCCAACAGACCGCAATGTAAATATATATGTATATGCTTATATACATATATATTTATGTGTTAATATGTGTTAATATGTGTATATACATATAATCATTTACATATATATTTTAAAATGCTGCCCATCGCTGCACTTCTTACCCCCTTTGCTGCTTTATGTTCTGATGGGGAGCCAGTGAAGGTTTCTTAGGTGTTCGGTGATGTGGCATTGAAGAGGGATGTCGAGTATTGGAGAGGGATGTCGAGTATGAGTCTGGCTGAGACATTCTGGATATGTTGGAGTTTTGTTTGGAGTTTGATGGTGGAGCAGGCGTAGAGTGCGTTGTCGTAGGCCAACCATCTGCTGACGAGGGCGTGGGTGACTGTTTTCTTGGTTTCGGTAGGGATCCACTTGAAGATTTTTCATAGCAGGTGGAGAATGTGGAAGCATGTTGAGGTGATGGCATTGATTTTTCGGTCCATGGAGAGTAAGGAGTCTAGTATGAAACCTAGATTTCGTGCGTGGTTGATTTTGTCTGTGTTCAGTTTGAGCCGGTTGTCATTTATCCAGGCAGCGACTGCTGTCAGGCCTTTGTGGACATTCTTTTTGGTGGTGGGATCTCGGGTGAGTGAGATGATTAACTGGGTGTCGTCGGCGTAGGAGACGATGTTGAGGTAGTGGCGTTGGACAATGGCGACGAGAGGGGCCATGTAGATGTTGAAGAGGGTGGGGCTCAGTGAAGAGCCTTGGAGGAGAAGGGCAGGAGTTTGACTTTCTGGGTCCTGCCCATGAGAAAGGAGGTGATCTATTCCAGGGCTATGTATGCTACATGTAATAGCCAGTCATTCTAGTTGTTACAAAGTTTCCAGCTTCTGTGTATCAACTTGGGTGTACTCCTCCTTGTGACGATGTGATAACATAGCTCCACCCCTTTGCTCCGTCGCTGACATACATTTCACCTCTCGGCTTCGTCAAGGATGGTGATTGTCTTGGAGCTATAGCAGCTCCTGTATATGTGATTACCACTTTGGCTTCTTGCAAAAACATATTTACAGTTACGCACCATGGAAGTCTCACTTTTTCTTTTGAGGTCAAAAACAAAAAACACCTATCTTTGAAAAGAGAGCCTATCTTCCATACCTTAAATAGTATTAACCCCTAATCTGCCCTCCCTAACATCTGCGACACCTAACTTCAAATATTAACCCCTAACCTGCCGACCGGACCTCGCCGCTACTCTAATAAATGTATTAATAAACCCCTAAAGCTAAGTCTAACACTAACCCTAACACCCCCCTAAGTTAAAATTTAATTTTTATGGGGGCGTGGCCTAACTACATCCATGATCAGCAGCAACTTCGTGAAGCTCCTCAAATGAATATATAAATGCATTATTTATCTCCTTTCAAACTCAGACTCTATCCAAGTAGAGTAGTATTTACCTACTATACTTTACTTTGTGTACAGGAATCTTCATTAAAGCTGTGAATATGGAGGACATGGGTGAGATTTTAAGAGACAAACTGGAGGCCTTGGGACACTTGATGGATCATAGATTTACAGATCTCCATGCCGCATGCAGGGAAGCCATGAGCACATGGGGCTTGCTACCGGAGGTCCCTGAGTATCTCGAGATAGCTGTAAGCACAGTACAGACCTTGCAATCTATGGATCCGAGACCATCCATAACTCAGAGGATGGCGCTAAACAATCCTGATCGAGAATGCAGATACATTGGGATCCGGAGCATAGAGCAGCCTAACCTAACGCCGCATGGGGTGTGCGACTCGAGGTATGTGCTATTACCATTGGATCCGTTAGAGGGGGATGCGGCCGGTCCCCTTGGCGGTGAGGAGGGATTCGTTATTACTCAGGCAGCAAGATGGTGGGAATGTGCTGGAAGCTTACCTTCAGCTTGAAGCCCGGCTTGCGACTTACAGCGGAGCAGCAGTAGACGAACGTCATCTGCGAGAGAAGTATTCCAGACCCAGTCCTCCATTCTAACAGAGGTGTTGCTCCGGATCGACAGTTATATGGCTAGAGCCACATCTCGCATGAGTCATCTGGTCCCTCATTTCCCCAGACAAGATATCAGCTGCTACTTACCCAGGGACTTGGTTGAGCATACCGGTGACCACTGGTGTTGGGTCCGACTCGGAATCGGATAGTGTGGCACCTTTTTCAGAGCAGATGAGGGCTGGTGTATTACAGGCCCACACTCCGGACGCTATGCTGTAGAGGCCATGCTCTTTTATTTTCACATCAGGCTGCTGGATGCCTGGAACTCACAGGCCTTATAGTTAGAATTATACTCTCAGATATGTAGACACTTCTGTCTTTACACTTAGCCATATTATTCCTATTGCCTTTCCATAACTCTGCTTGGTGTTTATTTTATACAAATAATAGGAAATCATTAATGTTGGTCCCGTTTACTATGCAAATAACTAAGTCACTTATTATTCTCTACATAATCTCATGTTGAGTGATTGCAGTATGTCAGTAGGGGGCAATGTTATGTATAAGTCTGGGTTTGCTTTTGTTAATGTACATAGATTCGCTTTAGTGTTAGAACTTGTACTTTTATATATAATTGTAGTCGCTGAGTAAGACCATATTTCTTGGCCTCTGGGAGTGGGTGTTTTACCCTTCAGATCCAAGAAATACACAGCATGTAGTTGAGGTATACTAAGTCTCTATAGTAGTCTTTTTTGTAATATGTATGGCTAAAGATATGTAATTAGTGAACCACAAAGTAAATGTTAGCCTGATTAGGGAGAGATGTAGGGACGATATTTCACTATTTGTTATAACATTTTAGGCCTGTTTACTGTTTACCATATACTTGCTATACAGAGTTTAAAGGAATTTAGTGTATATGTGACAATTTTCTAGTAAGCTGTCATATGCCGACATGTCACAAATAGTTAGTATTAACATGGCACAAGTAATGAGTGACACTGTATTTGAGGCTAGGATTATCATTAATGTAGTTTGCAGACCTTACTTAGCATGCTGAAGGGGTATTTTCATGGAGCACCGAGATCACAGAGACAGACTGCAGTTACTAGTCTCTGGCGATAAATATCTAATAGACTAACCCCTTTCTATACGTTATCCTGTCATGGGGATATTCATAGTGTTTATCTTTATCTTACCCTACTAGGAGTCTGCTTGTTCCCAATTATCCTTATATAAGGCATCCGATGTGCTCATATTAAATATACCGGCTAACAGGTTGTCACTTAGACATATAGATACTGAGTAAAAAACTCCGTCTTCTGTGTATTTTTGGAGTTCCTCCTCACACCTGCGAAAAGAAATGGTTCCGGGCATTTTTCCTTTACATGTAGTATCATCAATTAATTTCAATAATCGTACAAACACTGTTAGGGTCCAAGAGAGACCATCTGTGCTAGTTGAGACCCTCCCCAGCTTAGGATTCTATCATCATTGTACAGAAGTGACCCGGTTAAGGTTGGGAGGTGTTACATTATATTATAGTTTTCCATTAGCATTCAAAATTTACCTCTCATCCCTGACTGTATGGTGTTATGCTGAATATCTCAATTGTAAATATCATTCTAGTAGATAGCTTAATTACATATAGAGGTATCACGGTAAATATAAAACATAAAATAAAATCTAAGGTATCATGAAAATAGCTTGAATAAGATAATGTGTGTGTAACTTCATAGACCTGTTATGTTACCATGTTGATATATATGTTGTCATGCATTATATTTTGTATCACCATTTACCTTAATAAAAAACTTTGATTTAAAAAAAAAATAATAATAATTTTTATCTAACGAAATAAATTATTTCTTATTAAAAAAATTAATCCTATTTAAAGCTAAATACTTACCTGTAAAATAAACCCTAATATAGCTACAATATAAATAATAATTACATTGCAGCTATTTTAGGATTTATATTTATTTTACAGGCAACTTTGTATTTATTTTAACTAGGTACAATAGCTATTAAATAGTTATTTACTATTTAATAGCTACCTAGTTAAAATAATTACAAAACTACCTGTAAAATAAATCCTAACCTAAGTTACAATTAAACCTAACACTACACTATCAATAAATTAATTAACTAAACTACCTACAATTACCTACAATTAAATCAACTAAACTAAATTACAAAAAAACCCCACTAAATTACAAAAAAAATTACAAGAATTTTAAACTAATTACACCTACTCTAAGCCCCCTAAAAAAATAACAAATCCCCCCAAAATAAAAAAATGCCCTACCCTATTCTAAAATAAAAAGTTAACAGCTCTATTACCTTACCAGCCCTTAAAAGGGCTTTTTGCGGGGCATGCCCCAAAGAAATCAGCTCTTTTGCCTGTAATAAAAACCATACAATACTCCCCCCCAACATTACAACCCACCATCCACATACCCCTAATCTAACCCGCCCAAACCCCCCTTAAAAAACCTAACACTAAGCCCCTGAAGATCTTCCTACCTTGTCTTCACCCAGCCGGGTACCATCCGATCCGTCCAGAAGAGGGTCCGAAGTCTTCATCCTATCCGGCCAGAAGAGGTCCTCCAGAGGATCCGAAGTCTTCATCCTATCCGGCCAGAAGAGGTCCTCCAGAGGGTCCGAAGTTTTCATCCAGACGGCCAATCAGATTGAGCTTGCATTCTATTGGCTGATCGGAACAGCCAATAGAATGCGAGCTCAATCTGATTGGCTGATTGGATCAGCCAATCCGATTGAACTTGAATTTGATTGGCTGATTCAGTCAGCCAATCAGATTTTTCCTACCTTAATTCCGATTGGCTGATAGAATCCTATCTTGGATGACGTCATTTAAAGGAACCTTCATTTGGTGTTAGGACGTCGGAAGAAGAGGATGGATCCGCGCCGGCTGCTTCAAGATGGACTCGCTCCGCTGCGGATGGAAGAAGATAGAAGATGCCGCCTGGATGAAGACTTCGGACCCTCTGGAGGAACTCTTCTGGCCGGATAGGATGAAGACTTCGGACCCTCTTCTGGACGGATCTGATGGTACCCGGTTGGGTGAAGACAAGGTAGGAAGATCTTCAGGGGCTTAGTGTTAGGTTTTTTAAGGGGGGTTTGGGTGGGTTAGAGTAGGGGTATGTGGGTGGTGGGTTGTAATGTTGGGGGGTATTGTATGTTTTTTTTTACAGGCAAAAGAGCTGATTTCTTTGGGGCATGCCCCGCAAAAAGCCCTTTTGAGGGCTGGTAAGGTAATAGAGCTGTTAACTTTTTATTTTAGAATAGGGTAGGGCATTTTTTTATTTTGGGGGGCTTTGTTATTTTTTTAGGGGGCTTAGAGTAGGTAGGTGTAATTAGTTTAAAATTCTTGTAATCTTTTTTTTTTTTTTTGTAATTTAGTGTTTGTTTGTTTTTGTAATTTAGTTTAGTTGACTTAATTGTAGGTAATTGTAGGTAGTTTAGTTAATTAATTTATTGATAGTGTAGTGTTAGGTTTAATTGTAACTTAGGTTAGGATTTATTTTACAGGTAATTTTGTAATTATTTTAACTAGGTAGCTATTAAATAGTAAATAACTATTTAATAGCTATTGTACCAAGTTAAAATAAATACAAAGTTGCCTGTAAAATAAAAATAAATCCTAAAATAGCTACAATGTAATTATTATTTATATTGTAGCTATATTAGGGTTTATTTTACAGGTAAGTATTTAGCTTTAATTAGGATAATTTTTTTTAATAAGAAATAATTTATTTCGTTAGATAAAAATAATATTTAACTTAGGGGGAGTTAGGGTTAGGGTTAGACTTAGCTTTAGGGGTTAATACATTTATTAGAGTAGCGGCGAGGTCCGGTCAGCAGATTAGGGGTTAATACCTTAAGTTAGGTGTTGACGATGTTAGGGAGGGCAGATTAGGGGTTAATACTATTTATTATAGGTTTTTTGAGGCGGGAGTGAGGCAGTTTAGGGGTTAATACATTTATTATAGTGGCAGCGAGGTCCGGTCGGCAGATTAGGGGTTAATAAGTGTAGGTAAGGTAGCGGCGACGTTGGGGGGGGCAGATTAGGGGTTAATAAATATTATGTAGGTGTCGGCGATGTTAGGGGCAGCAGATTAGGGGTACATAGGGATAATGTAGGTGGCGGCGGTGTGCGGTCGGCAGATTAGGGGTTAAAAAAATGTATTAGTTGGCGGCGATGTGGGGGGCCTCGGTTTAGGGGTACATAGGTAGTTTATGGGTGTTAGTGTACTTTAGAGCACAGTAGTTAAGAGCTTTATAAACCGGCGTTAGCCCATAAAGCTCTTAACTCCGGACTTTTTCTGCGGCTGGAGTCTTGTCGGTAGAGGGTCTAATGCTCACTTCAGCCAAGACTCTAAATACCGGCGTTAGGAAAATCCCATTGAAAAGATAGGATATGCAATTGGCGTAAGGGGATCTGCGGTATGGAAAAGTTGCGGCTGGAAAGTGAGCGTTAGACCCTTTCCTGCCTGACTCTAAATACCAGCGGGCGGTAAAAAGCAGCGTTAGGACCCCTTAACTCTGCTTTTGACGGCTAACGCAGAACTCTAAATCTAGGCGTGTTTAATAACTTTGCAGGAGTTAAACTCATAGTTATATACAAGCAATGGTGCAATAATAAATTGAATAAAATAACATATTAGAGCATTTTCTTTTTGCATTTTTATATAAATTTTGCAGCATGTGTACCTTTGTAGAAAAAGAATAATGTTTATGTTTTAATTGAATGAAAATACCCCTTTTGTGTTATAAATGTTAATGGGATATGAAATCCCTTTTTTTCTTTCATGGTTCAGATAGAACATGCAATTTTAAGCAAATTTCTCATTTACTCCTATTATCATTTTTTTTTTCATTTTCTTGTATCTTTATTTGAAAAGCAGGAATGTAAGCTTAGGAGCCGGCCCATCTTTTTTTCAGCACCTGGGTAGCTGATAATAGGAGTAAATTAGAAAGTTGCTTAACCTCTTAAGGACATATGACAGAATTTTTCCGTCATAAAACAATTGAGCACACTGAATGCTGTGTCCTTAAAGGGTTAAAATCGCTGCTCTATCTGAACCATGAAAGAAAGACAAAAAAATGTGTTTCGTATCCCTTTATGGAGTTACTGTATTTTGTGTCTTCATTTTAGAATTCATTTCTGTTTTATTTTTCGGATTACTAATGTACAAACACAAGATAAAGCATCATTTTCCTGAAAACATTTTGTCAAAAACCCCAGAAGCCCCTTTGGTATTTAGTTCACAAATTAGTATGCATATTCAGCAGTTGCAATCTGTTGGGACCTGAAAATGTCTTATTTTTGATTTACTATTAGTTTAAAAGTCACTAACAGATGTAGTTTCTGCTAAACGTCATTTAGTGGGAAACGTTCATTTTGCTGCTGGTCTAAGGAAGCTGCTATTAGCAGCTTTTTACAAGAGGTCCATTTGGTACAATTAGGCTAGTGGTGTGAAATGTAAAAAAAACCTTGATCAAGCCTTCAATGATCCACAATTTAAAGTTTTCCCTTCTGCCAAGACTCCTGCTAGCTCAGCCTGGGGCAATTGGTACAAGCATTGATGGATCTTCAATAACCATATGTCCAAGTACGCATGCATGCTGAACCTCTATGGGTGTCTTGACCACTCATGGTCACTTTCTTAGGGAATTACTTTCTTTCCTAACAAGGTTACCTAACACTTCACCTGAAATGTAAAATGTTATTGCATAGGGGGCGATATATCAAGCTGAGGCAGACAGGGGCGCATATATGCACCCCTGTCCGCCGCAGCTCGCCTCTGGTGGTCTGAATTTTTCTGGAGAAATTCAGCATTGCACACGAGCACTATTTTGCAATCCCGCTCGCGCACAGCCAATCACGCACGGGCAGGAGCTGTCAATATCCCGGTTGGAAAAGACCCAGAATATTGAATTTCACCAAACAAGAGTTGTCAAAGACTTTAGCTGCTTGTTAAATACAACGTGCGAGAATCTGCAGCCATAGGGGCTTAAAGGCTAGCGAAAGCCTTTGATAAATCGACCCAACAATCTCAAACTATATTTTATTTTGTGGTCTTCATGCATAATAAAGACATTGGACTCCATTTATGAAGCTGCGTATATTGCTTTGAAGGCCCTTTGCTGCTGGGTTCCATAAGCAAGCCTGCAGCCAAAAGTTAAAAAGCAACGGTCATGAGGCTGCTGCTACCAAACATTTACGTCAGCTCTTGGTGGATTAATATCACACCCCTACTCATGCACCATTTGGCTAGCAGGAGCAGGGGGCAGCATTGCCCAAGCGTATTGCCCATTTTCTTCAATCCAGGGGACAAGTTTGCAGAAGCCAACTCTGTCTGTCTGGGCTTTGTTAAATGGAGCCCAATGAATCATGGTTTATACTCTTAGACATGGTTAAAATCGTAAAGTTGAAATGTTATCTATATTATGCATGGATCCAACAAGATGAAATAAAGTTGTTTTTTGTGCAAAGACATGTTGTATTTTTGTATACTTGAGAATTGAGGCAGTATCCATTTGTTTGTTTGCCTTCGCATGCTCCAGATTTTTTAAACTTGTATTTTGCTTTACTCCATTTTGATTAAATATTTCCAACATTTCATATATCTACATTTAGGGTCCGGCTTAAAAATACTTTACCTCACCAATGATTTACCTTGGGCAGCAGCTCCTTTTAATGCTTATAATAATTATGTCAACCTAAATAACAGAATGGTCTTGAAAAGATTTTATAAGGTCCATTGTGTTCAGGCTGGATTTCTTTACAATGTAACTTAGATCTCACATGGCACTAGGAGTTAAACTTATTTATTTATAAAACTGCATATAATACAATGCTGCTGGCAGTGTATTATAAATCATTTTAGATTATCCTTTCACCAAGTATAATGTTGGAAGCAGTTTCATAATTAGAGGATATGTGACAGTTGTTATTTCATAGTAACATAGTAGATGAGGTTGAAAAAAGACAGATGTTCCTCAAGTTCAACTTATACAAATGTTAATATGCTTACAATAAAAGCTCCAGTTGAGCTTAAAAACAAAAGTGAACCATTTAACAAGCAATCCTATCCAGAAATGTATCTCAACCATTTTTTAAATGTATCTAAGGTATTGGCACTTACTACCTCCTTAGATAATGCGTTCCACAATTTGATTGCTCTTACAGTGAAATCTCCTTTCCTCCAGCCTTAAAGGGACAGGCAACACAAAAATTGTTACTGTTTAAAAAGTTAGATAATGCCTTTACTACCCATTTCCCAGCTTTGCACAAAAATATGGTTATATTAACATACTTTATAACCTTTAAACCTCTAAATTTTAGTCCCTAAATACAGCCCCATGATCACATGCTTTTGTATTTGCTTTTCAAATCAAGGGAAGCTAGTTCATGTGAGTCATATAGATAACATTGTGCTGACGCCCGTGGATTCTAACAACACAGCACTAATTAGCTTAAATGCAAGTCAATAGATAAAGTCATGTGGTCAGGGGGCCGTCAGAAGATGCTTAGAAACAAGGTGATCGCAGAGGTAAAAAGTGTATTAATATAACCGTGTTTTCTGTGCAAAACTGGGGAATGGGTAATAAAGGGGTTATATAGCTTTTAACACAATAAAAAAATTGAGTTGACTGTCCTTTTAAATTGTAACCTCTTGTCACAAACAATTTTCTTGGAATAAACAGAGTTTCCGACATCTTTGTATAATTTAGTAGCTAGTATCATTATAGAGGCTCTTTAAAAGCAGAAATATGTGATCTAACTTTCTAATGCTCCATGATAACTTATATTCCCCCCACTAAGGGTAGAACTGAATTATTTGAACTAATTTTTATCTTTTTAAATAATTTCTTTTAAATAATATGCTCCTAAACTCATCATGGTATTTAATCTTCTAACCTATTGGTTGTCAAAAAAATCTGTCATTCATTATGCAAGGATTCTATGAGTAAGCGCTGATAGGGGGCGCAAAACACGTCAGTCTGTATGTCCACTGCTTCTGCTATGTCTGTCTGCCTTTTAACATGTTAAATAAAAAAAAAAATGTGTTTTAAGCTACCGGGTCTTGGTGTAGTGCCTGCTGCTCCTCTTGCCTGATACTGATTGTTGAGGACGTATCCACCGCTTAGGCTACTGCACTCCGGGTGTTAGAGGATTTATGTTTATCCGTTGCTTGGGATTCACTTCCGGGTTGCCCTGTTGCACGCCGTGAGCTGCGGTTGCTCTCTTATTTATTGCAGATTCCCCTAATAGCCATGTACTTAAAGGGACACTGAACCCAATTTTTTTTCTTCCGTGATTCAGATAGAGCATGACATTTTAAGCAACTTTCTAGTTTACTCCTATTATCACATTTTCTTCATTCTCTTGCTATCTTTATTTGAAAAAGAAGGCATCTAAGCTTTTTTGGTTCAGAACTCTGGACACCACATTTTTATTGGTGGATTAATTTATCCACCAATCAGCAAGAACAACCCAGGTTGTTCACCAAAAATGGGCCGGCATCTAAACTTACATTCTTGCATTTCAAATAAAGATACCAAAAGAATGAAGAAAATATAATAACAGGAGTAAATCAGAAAGTTGCTTAAAATGTCATGCTCTATCTAAATCACAAAAGAAAAAGTTTGGGTTCAGTGTCCCTTTAAGGGCAACAACTGATTTGTTCTGCACCACATTAATGGCCATATATGATGACCCTTTGTTCTCAAAGGGATCACACTTAATAGTATTTTGCAGCTGAACAGTAAAACTAAAACCATCCCTGTGTGAGACACATTAAATTAAGGCAGAACAGTCAAATAGTAAGGTGAGATGTTTTAGGTGGTAAAAGATTGTATTAAGGTAAATTATGTATGCAGCAGGTATTGTTTCAGTGGGTTTGGTGAAAAAGACTTATAAGGCTGCATACATCCAGAAGGCATGTTATCCAACAATGGTTTGCAGCACTAGTGGGTAACTGGTGATAACACTGCTTTACATGGCACTCAGAAGCTTGACTATTGCTGGATTCAGTGACGTGCGGTGAGGTCAGAGGCTGGTGAGGCACTAGATATGCCTGGATTGTACTAGAGATCCCAACCAGCTGGCATTTTTTTCATGGGTCCAAATTTCCTGCTGCTTTCACTAAAGTGTTTTGTCCTGGCTTCTTTAAATGGAAACTTTGACCACTATTGCCACTCCATAAAATCCAAAATTACCACTAATCCCTACCCGTTTTCTGCACTCAGGCTTCCCAATTTCCCACATCCCACTCAGATTGTCTCTGAATCTCCATAAACTATAGCAGTGGGATACAATTGTTTCCCTGTCGATGATATATGGCTTCTATATTTTTTTCTCACTATCCTATTTCTACTGGTTATTATGGCCCTTCAAACCCAGGACATTTTATGTCTAACAAAGTGGTCCTTTCATCAGTTTTAATGACTAATTTAATCCATTTAAAAGTAAAAATCACAAGATGACATCACCACAACCATCCCACACTGCTAGACAAGTATTAAGATTTTTCCCCACAAACAGGCCATTCTTTAATCTTTTGTTTCCTCAACCTCTCTGAATTATTTTATCATAGCTTGTGATTCTTCACAGCAGGCTCTTAAACCTTCATAACTAAGACAAGTTTAAGATAGAGACAGATTTTTATATAACAGTTCAATATATATTTTCTAGTAGTAAAAATACATTAATCAAATTGTATATGTTTTATATATGTTATTAATCAAATTAATACAAAGTCCACAGGTGGTTCACTCACCACAACCATAGCAGCTTAAACAAGAATAAGCTAATGCAAAGCTCTAACCATCATTCATTTTGCATGATTGTCGCTGTGTGGTATTCTTCTTCTTCTGCCCTGCAGCTTTCTCCTTAAAAAGCCTACATTCTGCCCAGAGATGACAGTCTATGACCACAAACCAACCCTCTTTATTTCCATATGTCTGCTGCCACATATTTCAAACCTCTCAGCTATGCCCCAAACCCACATTTTTCACCCTGTCACTCCCTCCTGGTCCTATGAGTAATAAAAGAGCATTATAGTTAGACATATGTGAGCAAAAGCTATTGCCGCCATATATGCCCAGTGACAGGTATTAATCTTCAATGACAAGCCTATGGCATTCACTGGGCATGTTTGAGGGTAAAAGCATAGGCACCTATACCCATAATTCCAGGTTCATGGACTTGGCAGTGGATGATATTCAAATAGAGAAGGGTTGGCCAAAAAGAGGAATAAAATAGTATAGTTATTGCAGTTTACAGGGGACATATACTGATTTTTATATCCCTTTAAATTATAAATATGTTGTAGAAACAAGAAATTCATAGGACCATGAACATCTTAATAGTAAATGTAATTATGGTCATTTTTATATCTTTAGGAGAGCAAATTAATTTGCCAAATGGTGTCACCACATTTCCTTCTGCAGAAGAGATAATCACAATGGATAAAGGTATGTTGTTTTTTCTTTATGTACATTTTTCTTTAGATTGTTTATAAAAAAAAATATAAGAAAGAAACAAACAAAACTTTATCAACTTGATAATTCAAAGGCTTCCAATAAAAACAATAATGTTTTAGTTATATACTGCTTTGTCCTATACCACAAGTACAATCTATCTGGCACTGTCATGCTATGAAGAGTCTATATTATTTGACACATACCTGACCTGACCCGACAAGTTTTTTGTTTTTTTTGCATTGTTGAATGTTGCAATTCAAAGTACTGAAATGCACTAGATCAAATGACTAAATTATTAAAGGGACATAAAACCCAAAATATTTATTTCATGATTCAGATAAAGAATACAATTTTAAAAAAACTTTCCAATTTACTTCTATTTTTAAATTTTTTTTGTTCTCTTAGTGCAGTCACCAATCTTTCAGTAGTGCTTTGCTGCTTCTGAGCCTACCTAGGTATTCTTTTGCAACAAAGGATAGCAAGAGAACAAGGCAAATTAGATAATAGAAGCAAATGGAAAATTGTTTATAATTGAATGCTCTACCTGAATCATGAAAGAAAAATTGTGGGTTTCATATCCCTTTAAGTTTAGAGAAGTGCAGGAAGCTCCACAACAAATACCAGACTGTTAAAGAACATAAAACATCCAAAGATGGTATAATCCCAATAGGAAATCAGAGCTGTGTACTTATGACGCTTAAGAGTCATTTATAAAACCAATATTAATGTATCCTATTTATTATTCTGTAGTATTTCCTTCTAGTATGTAAAGTAACAAACAAATAACAAACAGTGAAGTTTATTGCTGGACCGGTGGCCTCAAAATATTGCTTATAGAATAACAGAATGATAATTGAATTTAACAAATAGGTACAACTCAGCTCTACACATTTTGACAACCAGTTGTCTTCCTTGCGAGAGTTAAAACAATATATTATATTTGTATAATATATAAATGTACTATTTTTCCCATAATAATAGTAATAATAATAATAATAATAATATATTCTCACACTCTGCATTTAAATAAAATAACATTTAATGAATTGTAATCTAATATTTTTATTGTATTTGCTTTTTTAATAGCTACACCTCATCTGGTCAGCACAGAAGCCCCTGTTGTAATGTGTAAGTACATATAAATATATCATACTTAAAGGGACATGAAGCCCATTTTTTCTTTCATGATTCAGCACATACAATTTTTTAAATGTTTCAAATTTACATCTATTATGGAATTTGCTTCACTTTCTTGGTATCATTTGTTAAAGGAGCAGCAATGCACTACTGGGAGCCAGCTAGCTGAAAGTTCACGTAAAGAGTTTGTCCGGTGGAAACAGTTGTACTAAACTACACTATTAACCCCTAAAACACCACCCCCAGATCACAAACTACCCATCTACACTATTAACCCCTAAACCACCACACACCCACATTGCAAAGTAAACTTCTACACTATTAACCGTTAAGCCGCCACATCCCTCACCACTAAGTAATCCACTAACATCTAAATCCCCTAATCTAACACCTAAGTTACCCAAATAGACTAACAAAAAAAAAACTAATTAAAAAAAAAACACTTACCTGAAAAAAAACAACTAACCTTCCCTTTACAAAAAAACCCCTAACATTATAAAAAATAAAAAACCTAACATTAATAAAAAAAAATAAAACCCTAACATTACAAGAAATAAAAAAAAAATAACATTGCTCAAAAAAAACCACACTTTACAATAAATAAAAACCCCTAACATTACAAAAAAACAATTCTAACACTAAACTACAAATATAGCCCTTAAAAGTCCTTTTGTAGGGCATTGCTCTTTTGCTGCCCAGAAAAAAAAAACTAATCTAAAACGAAACAAATAACACCCCCCCAAAAAAAACACTAAACCCTAAAGATGGTACTCACTAATGATGAATCTGGAAGGCATGCCTGTGGCGGTCCACCTTCCTATCTTCTTCGCAGCAGCGGTGGTCTTCATCTACCTTCTGAACATCAACACAGACGTCCTCTTCATGCAGTCACCAGCTGCACACTGAATTTTGAATGAGAGGTACCCCTTTTATATGTGGGTACCCTTGCATTCATATTGTCTTATTTTTATGTTTAAATTCATATCAGCCAATAGAAAAAGCTTTTAGGAATGCAAGGGTAGTTTAGTGTTAGTTTGTTTTGGGTGTTTTTTTGTTTTCTTTTTGTGGGCTGCAAAAGAGCCAAATGCCATTTTCAGGACACTTTTTAGAGTAGTTTTTTTTTAAGATAGACTTTTTTATGGGGGGGGTTTAATGTTAGAATGTTGTTGTGCTTTTTGTTTTGTTTTTTAAGTTTTTTAAGTGCTATATTTGTAGTTTAGTGTTAGAATAGGTTTTTATTTATGTTAGGATTTTTTACTTTTTAATTAATGTTAGTTGTTTTTATTTTTGGAAAGGTAAGGTTAGTTATTGGTGGGGTTTTTTTGGTAAGGTTTTATTTTTTTAAAGGTAGTTAGATTTGTTTCTTTGTAAAAGTTAGTCTATTTGGAGTAACTTAGGGGATGTTAGGATAGGGGGTTCAGATGTTAGTGTGTTACTTTGCGATGTGGAGGGTGGTGGCCGTTTAGTGGTTAATAGTGTAGAAGTTTACTTTGCAATGTGGGGGTGGTGGTTTAGGGGTTAATAGTGTAGTGAGAGTAGGGCTCTTATGGCGATTCGGGTTAGCGGTATGGGTGTTAATTGTGCACAATATTCTAATTGCATTAGAAGTAAACTGTGCTCGTCAAGTTAGCACAGGAGCAATATATTTTTACTTTCAACATGGAAAACGCGTGCTAACCTACGAACGCAAACAGTTTACTTCTAGCGCAATTTCTAGTGAAGCGCTACATTGCGCTCCACTCGCAATCTGGCCCTAAATAGATAATTGATAGAATGATGTATTAGCCTAAGAATAATATATACATTTATTTATTTATTTTTACATTATATTAGTTGTTTAAATATTGAACATTGAAAAAAAAAAAAGGGTAACATTCTAATGTCCGTAAAGCAGTGGGCGCCACCATATTGTAACTTAGGTTATCTTTTTTGCTGAGGCCAATTAGGGACAGTTATAAATGGCTTACTAGAGTGTGCAGCCAATGACTGTGTGTAATACAGCTGTATCTGCGCTTCTACTTTTAACGGGAATTTGGGAAGCCCACAATATTCCGAATTAAATTACAGGAAAAGGAAACAAAATAAAAAATAAAAGTATATTGCAAAGTTCTTTTACTACATTTCATTAAACATTTTATATTAATATCTCAAAGTCCCTTTAATATAGAATGTTTGGTGCAGTGTGATCGCGATATTAGGACTAAAACACGTACAGTACACTTTGAACTTAGAGCAGCTATAAAAATATGTTAAGAAAGCCATCAATTGCTAAAACTGTTTTACATAGTGCAAAGTTAAATAAAACAAAAAAGCTGTGGAAACTGTCTTCGATAGGATATTAATATACCGTACAAGAAATCTTCTTACACCTCATTACACCTTCGCTACAAATGGCAATACTGCTTTTATCATTCCACCATTATCAGAAAAGCATCACCTCCCAAAGAGAAGTGTAGTAAAACGTATTTATAACATTGCACCCGCAATCTTGATCACAATGCGGATACCTACGTAACATAGCGTTATTGTGACAATGCTTACAACATTAGGGCCTAAGTACTGATCTCCCTGTTTATAGAGAGATAAGATAAGGATGAATGTGTAATATTTTTTGAATATTTATTTTATTTGTTTTTTTGTGTGTGACCAGTGCAGCTTTGCTTATCCTTAGCCTTCTTGGAAATTTCAATTTCATATGACATTGTTAAAGCTGAGACTCCAGCTGAACTTTGAAATGTTGAGGATATTGCGGAATGTTTGATGCACAGTACAGTAAACCCCAGCGATCCGTACTGGCTACACTTTGTTCTCAGCATGTAGATACCTGCCTTTGAAGCGTTCTTTTCATACATTTCCTACAAGGAACACACAGCAACATTACCTATTTGTTCCAAAGACTTCATTGTGTGCTTGTATATGTTTATTATCTTTGATAAAATGCTAGCATATCCATTTCAAAAAGGTGCCAAAAGACCTGTACTCCATTGTTTAAAGGACCACTCAATGCAGTACAATTACATATATAACAAGTGCATAATAAAAAAGACAATGTAATAACACCTACTCTAAATTTCAAATAAACAGTAGATTTTTTTTTTTCTGGCAAATTTATTTTTTCTCCCATGTTCCGGCCCCCTGTTTCACATGACAGCCATCAGCCAATCACAGACTAGTATACATATACCCTGTGAAAATGTGCACGTGCTCAGTAGGAGCTTTTTCCGCAGAAAGTGTGAATATAAAAAGAATGTGCAACATTTAATAAAGGAAGTAAAACGGAAAGGGTCTTAAAACTGCATGCTCTTTCTGAATCATAAAAGTTTATTAATTGTCCCTTTAATATAATTATTTGTTTATTAAAACTATTTTTGTGCAACTGTCATTATTAGGTTATCAGAGCTGAAGTCATGAACGCAAATAAATGAGCTAATAGTAAATCCTTTATTTGTCTGATTTCTTGATAAAGATATACAGTATATATATATATACATATATAAACTCATGTACTATTATTCACTTGTTACAGCAACAGACAATGCTATAGGAGCCAACATTCTTAAATCTGGGGGTAAGTGAAACATATTTTTTTTTTAGGAGCATTGAACTAATAAACCTTCTGAGATCGATATGAAAGAGCACATTTGTACATGTAGAATGCTATGTGTTTATATATTGTTGTAGGTTTATTAAAGGGACATTATACACTAGATTTTTGTTTTGTAGATTATCCATTTATATAGCCTACACAGCTTCTTTTTTTTTTTTTTTTTAAAAAAGTATAGTTTTGCTTATTTTTAAATAACATTGCGCGGATTTTCAGACTCCTAACCAAGCCCCAAAGTTTTAGAAGAATACTGATGTATACCTACTCCAGCTTGCTCCTGTTTGTGTAAAGAGTCTTTTCATATGTAGGGGAAGGGGGATGGGGGAGTGTCTGCTGTTTTTGCTATAGAACCACTTGCAGTAGGCTGTTAAGGCTAACTTTTCAACAGTGCTAAACTGGAAGCTTCTTAGTAAGTTTTTAAACAATTTTATACTGGATTTTTATATTAGTATCTGTGCATCTTATTCTTTATTGTTAAATGAAAATGAAAATTGGTGTATACTGTCCCTTTCAGTGAAAGCTGTTTTGATTTAAATAGAAACTTATACAGCAGTATCATGCTCATTGGCTGATAAATATTTCCTTTTGTGTTTTTTTATTGTCCTATAGATTGTGTTATGTCATGCTAATTACTTGTTATGTACCAGTGCTCATTTTACTTTAGGATGTCCAATCTCCATTAAAAAGAAATCCACAGCACATCTCTTTTAATCAATAGAGTGGACATTTGTTGAGAAAGATGCTTTAGTCACTGATAACTATAACATGATCTGCTTAAAAACATTTTTTAAAGGGACAGTAAAGTCACAATTAAGCAATCATAATTCAGATAGAACATACAATTTTAAACAACTTTCTAATATACTTCTATTATCAATTGATCAATTGTACTTAGTTCTCTTGGTATCCTTTGTTAAAGTGTAATTCTAGATGAGCTCAGAAGCGTGCACGTGTCTTTAGCTATCAGCAGCAGTTTGCAACAATGTTTATAGCAATGTTAAACATAGTTGAAAAAAGAGCTGCCTTAGAATGCAACCGACACTCTAGTTTGCAACTATGTATAACATTGTTTTAAAAATTCTTGCACACACTTTTTGCCAGATGGCTTAAGACACTTGCATGCTCCCCTGAGCTCACCTAGGATTACTCTTTTACAAAGGATACCAAGAAAACAAAGAAATATGAATATGGAAGTAAATTAGGACGTCTTTTAACATTGCACACTCTATCTGAACCATGAAAGTTTGATTTTGACATCTGTGTTTATTTAACACCCCAGTGTAATTCAGCAAATCTCTGTGCTGTAATACAGTATATGTCTCAGATGTTGCAACATTAGACTAAAAAGTCAACATATTTCCACATATTTTTTTCTGTGACACTCTAAATGCTGTGGTTAAAGCTAGAGTTAGGAATAGGTTTAGGCCAAAGCTATGTGTAGGCTAGGGTTAACCTTAAGGATGGGGTTAAACAGTGGTTATCAAACCTGTCTTCAGGCCTCCCTAACTGGCCACATTTTGAGGATATCTAGAATAGAGCACAGGCGAAATAGTCATCTGATTAGTAAACATGGTTATTTTACCTGCTCTTATCCAAGGTTATCCAGAAAATCTGGAATGTTAGGGAAAAACAGTGGTTTCTAGCAAAGGCTTTGGCTTGGGGATAGAATGGGCCTGGCCTGGACTGCTTTTAGTAGATGTCTGTCAGGTATGCATGAATTGGACCCCATAAGATTTTGAGTCCAAATAAATGAAACTCAGAATTTCACAATGTAATTTGTTAAAAGTAAACCTATGAGTCCAAAAGTGCCATATATTTACTAGTATTATGTCATTACTATGCTTCTTTTTATAGTATATCTGTAAAGGAATAAATTACAATGTTCATGCCCACGTGTTTATTTTTAGGTCATTTTCAGTTAATAAAACACATCTGTATTTGTTGTCCCTCTATATTCATGAAATATGCTTATCTGGCCTTTTTAGCAACTACCATCAGTAACAATGACCCTGGAACATCGTCAGCCAGTGGAAAGAGTAAGTATTGACTGACTATAGGATATCCTAAGTTTTGTTTTTTTTCTGGGTGTGTTAATTGGTATTTCCCTAACAAATTTGTCATAGAATATAATGGTTACTGTTCACACATTTATTACAAAAAATAACAGCCTAGGAATAAACATAATTAATACCTTAGACGCCAATAAGGGCTGAAACCTGCTGTGCAGTAATACACAGTAATGTTAGTGCAGTCATTGCTTATTCTTTGTATAATGAGAATGAAAAGTTCACACTTTAAACTATACAATTGTTTTCTAGAGATCTACTTAGCTTGGTACATCATGGGTTGGCAAATTGAGATATTGATGTGAGGGCTTGGGAGTGCTGTTGCAATTTTGTTTTGTTTTTGTTTTTTTTTATTATTATTTTATTGTCCCAGTTTAGTTTATTTAACTTAATAAGGCTTTTTCTGTTGCTTATAACTAGTTCTCCAATATGTGTTCTACACATTATGTTTTTTTTATCCATCTGATGGGGAAAATATATTTTTTATTTATTTATACTTCACCATTAGATATTAACTGCTGGATTGTTCTCATTATTATTTTATTATTATTATCGGATATTTGTAGAGCGCCAACAGATTCCGCAGCGCAGAGACTTATTATATATATTTTATGAATGCATTGAGGCTATACTAGGTGAATTTATCAATATTGTCTCCATATCACCTTGTCTCTATATTTTTCTTGGTTCTCCTCATATATATTGGCCTTTGATATCAGTGGGATCTTGTTAAACCATCTATCATTTGTACTTTCTAATAATAATTTTTAATAATAAAATAATAAAAACAAAAGATGAAAAACAGTCATCAGATCAGTAGCCTACCCCTTTTTCTTCCACCAGACATCTTCTCTTGAATTACTTTGCCTGACGGTGTTTTTTTACCTAGGTAATTGGTAAATTAGTGTTATGAGACCAAGCTTCGCTATGATTCTGTTGCTGCTGACAACCACTATAGTGATCAAATTAGGCTGATAAAAATATTCCTGTTATCCGCAAGGGTCACACAGCTGAAAAACCCCCTATTGCCATTAAAATACCAGCTAACTACATTTGAAACATGAAAGAAATAAATTTGGTTTCATATGTCTTTAAACTTAAAGGGCCAGATTACAACTGTAGTGATCATTTATCACGTGCCTGCAAACTGGCAAATTTGCTGGTTGAAACCCGACCTGGCAGTAGCAATTAGTGCTCAGAAAATTAACCAGAGATAAGATCTCTGGTTAATTTTCTGAAAGTGCCCTAAATGCCTTCAAAATAGAGGGCATTATAGTTTTTTATTAAAAAAAAAATTAAAAAAATTCAATAGGTAGTTTTGGGGAATTAAAGTTAGCGGGTGTGGGGTGTTAGAAAAAACAAACGGCACTAAAAAGTGCCTTTACATTGCGGTCTATGGGAACTGTGTGTTCCCAATAAATATACAGTATATGTATATGCTTATATACTACATATATATCTATGTGTTAATATGTGTATATATACATATTAACACATAAATATATATGTATAAAAGCATATACATATATATTTAAAAATGCCACAATTGCTGCGCGACTTACCTCCGCTGCGCTTAGGTTCTCATGTGTCTTTGACGGCATCAGAATAAGGCTCCTATTGGAGGCTGTGGAAGAGCGCTCTTGTGAGTGCAATCCTTCCTAGCAATGCAAATGCGAGGTCGCATCTGTATTACACTTAACTTGTCATACCAGCGCACATTAGCGTGCGCTGGTATTACAAAGTGGATCGCTAATATCGCTTGCATGCAAGTGATAATTTAGTGCTCCACTTGTAATCTAGCCCTAAATATGTATTCTGTATTGTTCAACATTTAAAGGGACACTGAACCCAGTGTCCCTTTAATGCAATTTTAAGCAACTTTCTAATTTACTCCTATTATCAATTTGTCTTCATTCTCTTGATATCTTTATTTGAAAATTAAGAAAAGTTTAGAAGCTGGCCCATTTTTGCTTCACAACCGGGGTTGTCCTTGCTGATTGGACAAGATCAATAAACAAGTGCTGTCCAGGGTCTGAACCAAAAATTGGCTGGCTCCATAGCTTGCCTTCTTTTTCAAATAAAGAGAACACAGAAAAATTGATAATAGGAGTAAATTAGAAAGTTGCTTAAAATTGCCTGCTCTATCTGAATCATGAAAGAAAAAAATTGGGTTTAGTGTCCCTTTATTCTTAAATAGAATTCAATATTCCTACATAATATTCAATAAAGTGAAATGTATGATTTGCTTGCAAAAGGTAACATTCATTCTAAATAAGTATGTTTAGGACAGGACAAAAAATAATTGATTGTCTACTAAATATTCTGCAATAACATCTGCTATACACACACTTCAATTTTCTAAGAGAGAAATAGTTTGGTACAATTTTCTTGGCTGTCCCTAATTGCACAAAATAGAACCACTACTAAACACCATTTTGTAAATACTGTTCTAACAAGGTCTGTGACTGTTTTGTGATCTTTATATTGATTTAATAACTGTAGTAAATTGTGTATGAGTTTTGTATAACATTTTGTGTACATAAAATATTCGTATAAACAGCACTTCTAGTGCAATTCTAGCTTCTATAGTTTCTTTGTCAACACATCCTATTAGCTTCACTGTAAGCTGTAAGCTGCATTTTATGTCATATTTGTGTGCAAGGAAAAGCTTTAGACATTTGAATGGAACATTATTTAATGTTATTACTTTGCAATGTAGGAGCACTGGAAATAATGTGCAACGTAGGAGCACTAAAAATTATAATATAAGACTTTATTTGGTTAAAAAAATATTTATAAAAAGAGTTTGTGTATGAAAAGGGCTTCAATAGCACCTTTAAAGGTATATGCAACACAATCTTTTTTCTTTCATGATTTCATGAGCATGCTATTTTAACCCCTTGAGTGCTAACGACGGCTCTGAGCCGTCACAGAGTTTCCCACTCTGGTGCTAACGACGGTTCAGAGCCGTCGCTAGCACTCTCCCACCTTGAGGGAGATCTGGGGGCTCCCACCCGCTCCTACCCCAGTGATTGGGCCTGCATAGTGACAGGCATCGCCGGGGCTTCACGTTTTGTACAGTGACGTCACGTGTAATGACGTCACCGCGCAACTTTATTAAAAATTTACTATACAAAGTATAGGGAAAGGGGGCATGCTGCTTAGAAGTCTGTATCTCAGGCATCTAAGCAGCTACAGACCCCCAAGACCCATTGTTGGAAAGGTAAGCTGGTAACATTTCCAACAGTGTAAGTCTTGGGGATCTGGAAAAAAAAATACAAAAGTTAAAAAAAAAAAAATGATTAAAAAAAAAAATCAAATCACTTTAGCACCCAGGTGGGAAAGTGCTTAGCACTTAAAGGGTTAAACAACTTTCTAATTTACTTCTATTATCAATTTTCTTCATTCTCTTGGTATCTTATTTTGAAAAGCAGGTATGGATGCAAATTCGATAATAGAAGTAAATTGGAATTTTTTTAAAATGGGTTTCATACCACTTTAAATAAAAATAAATATTTTTATGACTACACATACAATACAGTTCCACATAACACAAATCAGAAACAAATAAAAATGAGTCTAAAAGTATCATGCTTATTCTATGCAAGTGTTTTTGTTATATCTTTGATAAATGTCTTCAATTTAAATTAAATGAATAACATAAAATGACACTAATTGCATTTTAATTGCCACTCAGTTCAGTTTGTATCCAGTTTAAACATTTAGTTTATCATATTATGTCATTCTGTGCTTATGCACTATTCACATTGTCCTAATTTATCTTATAGATCCTACACTCAAAGAAAGCACAAGTCTGACTCCAGAAGGTAGTATCATGAATGACTATGTATTGGAAGTATCTGAAGATTGTATCAAATAGTATCTAATTTGTAAAGACAGTCACAACCAGAGGCCTAACTAGAAACCACAGGGCCCAGGTGCAAGAATCTAAGAAGGGCCCCCCACCCCCAAAAAAATGTGAACTTGATACATTTTTTTTTTTTTTAACATTTAACACAGAAAAAAAAATGTGAATCAGATTACATGTCTGCAAAAGGAGGTACCCTGTGCCCACAGTCTGTGAGATGGTCTGACCCCCTATTACAGTATATAGTGACACTGTTTAACCCATTAGGAATGTATATAGTGAGTTAGTGTTATCGTCTGTAACCTGCCGGTGAGATGGCTGGCCTGACCCTACCCCCCAGTACTTTATAAAGTGACCACAGTAGTCTGTGACATGTTCAAGCCCCCCCATACTGTATATAGTGGTACTGTATAGTGACACTGTTTACCCCCCATCCCCCATGCTGTAGTAACAAGGTCTGTAATTTGCTGGTTCCAAAAACACACACACACACACACACATACAAACGCATAAATACACACACAGACACATACATACATGCACACACACATAAACACAAATTGGTAAAACAGAAACACTAACCCCTGTAGTCAGAGACAGAGACACTAGTGAAGCATCACGGCACACTCACATAATATCAGTGCAGGCAGTGGCAGGTCAACGTTTTATATTTAAAAATAAAAATTAATACTAAAGTTATTAACCCCTAAACCTAACCTTAAGTCTAACCCTAACACTAACACCCACTAACTTTAATATAATTAAAATAAATCTAAATAAAAATTACAATTAATACCTAAATAATTCCTATTTAAAACTAAATACCAGTTACTAATAGTTTCATTGTAGCAATCTTAGGTTTTATTTTTATTTTACAGGTAAGTTTGTATTTATTTTAACTAGGTAGACTAGTTAGTAAATATTTATTAACTATTTACTAACTACCTAGTTAAAATAAATACAAAGTTACCTGTAAAATAAAACCTAACCTGAGTTACACTAACACCTAACCTTACACTACAATTAACTAAATTACAAAAAAAACCCACTAAATTTAACAAAATAAAAAAGAAATTATCAAATATTTAAACTAATTACACCTAATTTAATAGCTCTACCAAAATAAAAAAGCCCCCCAAAATAAAAAAAACCCTAGCCTAAACTAAACTACCAATAGCCCTTAAAAGGGCCTTTTGTGGGGCATTGCCCCAAAGAAATCAACTCTTTAACCTGTAAAAAAAATACAAACAGCCCCACAACAGTAAAACCCACCACCCACACAACCAAACCCCCCAAATAAAATCCTATCTAAAAAGCCTAAACCATTGTCCTGGAAAGGGCATTTAGATGGACATTTAGCTCTTTTCCATTTCCCAAACCATAAGCTAAAATAAGACCCACCCAATAAACCCTTAAAAAAACCTAATACTAACCCCCGAAGATCCACTTACAGTTCTTGAAGACCGGACATCCATCCTCAACGAAGCCGGGAGAAGTCTTCATCCAAGCGGCAAGAAGTCCTCAGCGAAGCCGGCAGAAGTCTTTATCCAAGCGGGCCGAAGTCTTCATCCAAGCCGTCAGAAGTCTTCATCCAGACGGCATCTTCTATCTTCATCCATCCGGCGCGGAGCAGCTCCATCTTCAAGACATCTGGTGCGGAGCATTCTCTTCTTCCGACGTCTTCTGAACAATGGAGTTTCCCTTTAAATGATGTCATCCAAGATGGCTTCCCTTGAATTCCGATTGGCTGATAGAATTCTATCAGCCAATCGGAATTAAAGGTGAAAAAATCCCATTGGCTGATGCAATCAGCCAATAGGATTGAGCTTCAATCCTATTGGCTGATTGGAACAGCCAATAGAATGCAAGCTCAATCCTATTGGCTGATTGGATCAGCCAATAGGATTGAAGCTCAATCCTATTGGCTGATTGCATCAGCCAATAGGATTTTTTCACCTTTAATTCCGATTGGCTGATAGAATTCTATCAGCCAATCGGAATTCAAGGGAAGCCATCTTGGATGATGTAATTTAAAGGGAAACTTCATTGTTCAGAAGACGTCGGAAGAAGAGGATGCTCCGCGCCGGATGGCTTGAAGATGGAGCCGCTCCACGCCGGATGGATGAAGATAGAGGATGCCGTCTGGATGAAGACTTCTTTTTTAAGGGTTTATTGGGTGGGTTTTATTTTTTGCTTAGGGTTTGGGCTGAAAAAGAGCTAAATGTCCTTTTAAGGGCAATGCCCATCCAAATGCCCTTTTCAGGGCAATGGGGAGCTTAGGTTTTTTAGATAGGATTTTATTTGGGGGGTTTGGTTGTGTGGGTGGTGGGTTTTACTGTTGGGGGGTTGTTTGTATTTTCTTTAACAGGTAAAACAGCTGATTTCTTTGGGGCAATGCCCCGCAAAAGGCCCTTTTAAGGGCTATTGGTAATTTAGTTTAGGCTAGGGTTTTTTTTTATTTTGAGGGGCTTTTTTTACTTTGATAGGGCTATTAGATTAGGTGTAATTAGTTTAAATATTTGATCATTTCTTTTTTATTTTGTGTAATTTAGTGTTTTGTTTTTTTTTCGTTTTTTTTTTAAATCATCTTTATTAATGATATCGAAATTGACAGCAACATTATACATTACAAACTGAGTCAAGTAAAAGTAGCCTTTACAATTGAATCTATGTATACACGTAATGTAATAATAATATAAAACATTGCTTAACCAAAGTTGCCACCATACTAGGCATAAAAAATAGGGGTAACAAAATGGTGGTTCAGAAAAATATTATCAGGTGAATCATGCCCCTAAGAACAGAACATTTTAAAATTATTATTATTTTTTTTTTTTTTTTTTTTAAAGTCAATATACATAGTAGTTATAAAGAACCAAGATTTGAATTGGAGAAGAAAAGAAAGAAATATCGTAAATATTCGTAGGGGGAGGAGGGAAGGGGTATTTGGGTGAATGAATAGGTCGAGATTAGAATGAGGGGAGGAAAGAAGAAGAAGCGGGAAGAAAAAGGGGAGAGTAAGGGGGAAAAAAAAAAAAGGGGGGGAGGGAAAGTCGCCCACGCGCCCAGGAAATTGGATGGACAATTGGTCACGTCCTTGTAGGTGTATTCAGATTGTGTGATTCCAAAGTGACTTCATCATTTCGTATGTTTCTAGTTTGCTTGTTTTAAGATAATGGTATCTTTCCAGTGATAGGAGGTCTGATACCATCATTTTCCAATCCTCCAAGGAAGGAATTGTTTTAGTTTTTCAATATTTAAGTATTAGCTTTTTTACAGCCGTAATCATTATCAATAGTAGAGGTTTTTTTGCCAAGGCCAATCGTCTTAGGTAGGGAGAGGAACAGAATGACCCTTGGATCTGGGTTGATCCGTACTGAAATTATCTCTGAAATGGCTAAGAAAATGTTTGCCCAGTAGTTGTCTAAAAATGGACACGTCCACCATAGGTGTAGTAAGGAGCCCTCCGCCCCACATCCCCTCCAGCATGAATTGTTTAGTGAAGGAAAGATTCTGTGTAACCTAGATGGAGTTAAGTACCATCTACATGATAGTTTCAGATGTACCTCTTGTATCTGCGCTGAGACAGAAGATTTCTTGGATAGTTTGAATGCTTTCAACCACATCTCTTCGTCAAGATTTCATCCGAGATCTCTACACCAAGAGTGTGCATATGTAGGGAGGTTTGAGACATTAGGGTTGTTTAAAAGTTTGTAGAGTTTGAAGATAAGATGGGTTGGAGTTGATGCCATTAAGCAAAGTCTCTCAAATACTGTTGGTCCCCTGCCCAATTCGGATTTGTGCTTATTGTGGGTGATGAAGTGAATTAGTTGATGGTAGTGGAGCCATGAGGAAAAAAATCCCCCATGGGTTTCCATCAATACCTCTTGAGATTTAAATCTTCCATCCTCAGTAACAAATTGTATTGAGCCTACGTTAAGGTTATAGGGGTGTTTTAGAGTGAAGCCTAGCCGATGATACGGCAGATCCACATGTTCTATTAGTGAAGTGGTTGGGGCTAACCTTGAGGAGATGTGCGTTGTGGAGGCTAAAATCTTATCCCACTCTGTGAGGATATTTGTTGTGAGAGAGTAAGAGTTTAACATTATGGGTCTTTGTATAGGGATAGTCCATGCCAGTGTTGCTACGTTATTAAGTTTGAAAATGTGCCTGTCAATTTGAACCCAAGCCTTGGCGTCTGTATTATGGGCCCATTCAACTATGTGCTGTAGCGTTATTGCATATTTGTAAGCCTGCAGATTTGGGACGCCCAGGCCCCCATTATCCCTGGGAAGGAACATGGTTCTTTTAGGGATTCTTGGTTTGGATCCAAGCCAAATGAATTGCTCAAAAGCTTTCTGTAGTTGAAATATATAATTATCAGGTAGTCTGATAGGGAGTGTCTGGAGGAGATAAAGAAATCTCGGGAGGATATTCATTTTTAAGACTCCAATTCTCCCCAGGCATGATATGTGCTTATTTTTCCAGGAGGAAAGGTCTCTTACAATTTCGTTTTTTAAATTAGCATAGTTGAATTTAAATAGGTCCTGCATGGAGGGGGTTAGAAATATTCCTAGGTATTTAAGTTCTTTTTGGGCAATAGGGATACCAAATCTGTCTTTTATATATTTTATAACCCTCGGGTTTGTATTAATATTCATTATCTCTGATTTGGAGATATTTAGTTGGAAGTTAGAAGCTCTACCATAACGGTCCAGCTCAGCTAGAAGTTCTGGGACTGAAGTCTCAACTTTCGTAAGTGTGTACAGAGCGTCGTCAGCATATAGAGCCTGTTTGTGTTCGGTCTCACCTACCACTAACCCTTTGATTCCTGGATTTTGTCTAATTTTTTGTGCTAATACTTCCATCGCTATAGCAAAAAGCAAGGGAGATAATGGGCATCCCTGCCTAGTGCCATTATAGATGTTAAATGACTCCGACAAGGTGCCATTGACTCTGATTGGGGCGTTAGGGAAAGAGTATAGAGCCAAGGACATGTTCAAGAAGGGAACCGGGATTCCCATCTCCTCCATAACTCTTCGCAAAAAAGTTCAGCCCACCCTATCAACCACCTTTTCTGCGTCGGTGGCGAACAGGGCTTAGGGAGTGTTTGTGATTTTAGCATGATTTATTAACTGTAGCACTCTGATAGTATTATCCCGGGCTTCACGTCCAGTGACAAAGCCTACCTGATTGTTATAGATTAAAGTGGGTAAGTATTTATTCAGGCGGTTGGCAAAAATTTTGGCCAATAACTTCATGTCGGTGTTGATGAGTGAGATTGGTCTGAAATTCTCTGGACATGTGGCAGTCTTGCCGGGTTTGGGGATTACTGTTATATGAGCCTCTAAAAGTGAACTAGACAATCTGGGGTTGTCCCTTAAATTATTAAAAAGTTGTAGGAGGTGGGGGGATAGAATATTTTTAAATGTTTTGAAGTATTTGGCGGAGAAGCCATCTGGTCCCGGGCTTTTACCAGAGGGAGTATCTTTAATAGCCTGATGTAGCTCCTCTAAAGAGATAGGGGATTCTAAGTATGTCTTTGCGTCATCGGTTAGGGAGGGAAGATTCAGATTTTGGAAGTACATCTCTAAGCTAGTCATGCAGTCTAATGTATCGTTGTGTGAATGTGTTGGTTTGTCAGGTTTGTCAATGCCATATAGGGAGCTATAGTAAGCGCGAAAAGTAGAAGCAATGGCTTTACTATCATGTATGACTGATCCCTCTTTTGTGGTTAGGGAGTGAGTATATGCTGACAGTTGTTTCCTATGAAGGGTTCTGGCCAGGATTTTCCCTGGTTTGTTACCTCCTTTATAGTAGAATTGTTTGAGGTAAAGTGCATTACGCTGGTGTACTTCAGTTAGGAAGTGTTTGAGCTCCCCTCTAGAGTGCAAAAGTGCCTGTTTCAGAGTGTCATTCCCAGGATTCTTTTGTGTTCTTTTTCGAGGGAGTCAATTTTATCTAAGAGGTTAGAATGCATTTATCTTGATTGTTTGGAGACCCTAGCTCTATGTTTGATAAATAAACCTCTAATTACAGACTTGTGAGCCTCCCATTCCATTAATGCGGAAGAAGCGGTATTCACATACATCAGGAAATATTCCGATAACTGTTTTCCCACATCTTCAAGTATCAATGGGTTTGACAACAAAGTGTCATCCAGCTTCCAAGTACGGGACGTGATTGGAAGATCTGGCCATGTGACTGAACAAGTGATTGGGGCGTGATCTGACCATGTTATGTTCCCTATTTTACACTGATTGATAAGTGTAAGGCCGTTAGTATCTGTAAAAATGTGATCTATACGCGTATAGCAGTTATGTGGAGAGGAGAAAAAGGTATAATCCTTCGCGGAAGGATGCAGTGTTCTCCAAACATCGTGGAGCGAGAGACTCTGTAGGGAGCTCTTCACGGACTTAAGTACAGATCTGGGAGTGCTTGAGGAGCCTCTAGAGGCGTCTATGGCGGGGTCAAATGAGACGTTAAAATCCCCGGCTAGTAGAATTACTCCTTTGGCATGATCTAAAAGTAAGTTTGCTATTTTTTTTAAAAAGCAGTTCTGGTTTTGGTTGGGGGCATAGATATTTAGTAGTGTAATGTTTTGGCCAAAGAGCGAACCAACCAAAAGGACATAGCGACCCTCCGGGTCTTTTATAGTTTGTGATATCTGGAGAGGTAGGGATTTGTGAATTAGAATCCCCACTCCCCCTCTTTTGCTAGGCCCAGAGGCAAAACAGGTGATGGGATAAAGCATAGGGGACCACCGGGGCTCCTTACCTTTTTGGAAATGTGTTTCCTGTAACATCAGGATTTGGCTGTCAAGTTTATTTAGCTCCCTTAGAACAATGGATCTGTTACCAGGGCTATTCAATCCCTTTACGTTTATTGAAGTCACTTGGAAAGAGCGGTCTTGAAACCTACTGGGTTTGATAGACATTGTTTCGGGGAACTGTGGAGCAAGAAAGGAAAAAAAAAAAAAAAAAAGGGTGGAGGAGGAAGGAAGAGGAAAAGAAAAAGAATGAAGAAGCAGAAGGGGTTAGAACAGAGATAGGGAAGCAGTGGGGTGAGACGCTATGGATGAGTAAGGAGAAGAAGGAAGAAAATAAGTTTATTGTTTGAGAACAATAAGCTTATGGAGAACACTTATTCAAATACAAGTATTGCAAGATATATACCTAACACAAGACAAAAGTGGGGGGAAGTATCTCTATAACCAGTTTAGTCAGATAAATTTAAAATAATCTTAGTTTTTCAAGGACATGACTAAGGGAATGGGGAGGGAGGGGGAACCCGGGAAGGGAGGGGGGAAATGGGGAGGGGGGGAAAACCTGCCACAGGGAGGGGAGGAACCCCATCGGGAAGGTAAAAGGGGAACACAAAAACACTCTCAACCCATGGAGGAGAACATGCAAATGAGGCATAGGGGTCTATCCAATAGAGCCACTTTAACATGAAGTCAATTGAAGTCAGCATATATCAAATATTGACATATTGATGTTTAAGATAAATGAAAATAAGTAAGCGAAGGAGGCAACAATTAAATAAGGCAATGTAGACCCCATACAACCCTATCCTGTGTATCCACTAAGAATCTCAGAAGGAGAACTAGTTTGGTAAACAATATTTAAATGATTGCTTAGAACTATGAACTCAACCTCAAAACAACAGATATTACAAACATTAGTTACATAAGAGTCCATTGTGCTCCGCTAGTGAGAACAAAATTATTTTGAAGCAAGTGGCCCCACATTTTCTCTTCACATGTGAAAGTTCCCAGAAGAGGGTTATAATATAGTGTAAAACAGCATTAATTTCCCTGTAAAAGAAAAGAAACATATCGCTCTTAACATTAATGAAGGTAACTCTCAAAGGATACAGGGCTGTCGATGTTTGTGTCCGTTGGTATCCCCAAAGGGGGAGATCGAATCTTAAAACACAACAGAATACAGGACCCAAGGACAGTCACATGGGACATTGATGCGCATGCATTGCTGAAAAGTGATACCAATCAGTTATCACTTGGGCCCCTTCCCTGATAGGAAAAAGGATGTAAGTTACCCAACTGGAGAGTGAAAGTCTGCTTCATCTCAGAGCTGTTAAAATAGTTCAGGAAAAGCATATGTCTCATATTGCCTCTCTGCTGGTTGAGGCAGGTGTAGGGCCTTGTTGGTGGGTGCTGTCATCTGGTGTCCAAGGTAGGGAGAGTTCTCTATAGAAGACACCGGGATCCGATTCTGGCCTATAGATCGCCGTTTTGTTTCTGAACATTGCTATTATGGAAACCGGGAAGCCCCATCTGTAGTGTATCTTGTTATTTTTTAGAATGGAGGTAACATGTGACATATCTCTCCTCTTCTGTAGTGTTATGGGAGATAGGTCCGAGAAAAGTTGAATTTCTTCCCCCACATGCGTAATGGAACTTTTTTCTCTGGCATAGCGAAGAAGTTCCTCCTTATCCTTATATCGAAGGAATTTAACTATTATGTCTCTCGGAGGTGCTTTTGGGGGGGCTTTGGCCGGATAGCTCTATGAGCCCTCTCAATTTGAAGATCTTCTGAATCTGGGCTATTCTTTATGACTCTGAAAAGGGCTTGGAGATACCCCTCTATTGCTGGAGGTAGAACAGTCTCAGAAACTCCCCTTATCCGGAGGTTATTCCTCCGACAGCGGTTCTCCAGGTCCTCCAACTTATCAGAAAGGGCCTGTATCTTGCCGTCTTGGACAGTAATGTTTGAGGAATTAGTTTGAATCTCCTTCTGTAGATCATTTTGAGTTTCTTCAAGGGAAACCACTCTTCTGTCAATTGCACTGAGGTCCTTCCTAAGATCCCCAAAGAGGGTTCTCATTTCGTGTAATACCACTTTGATGTCGTCATTTGATGACAAATGTGTAATATCCCCCTTAGTAACATAAGAGACAGTCTCAGGATTCCCCTTTCCTGCTGGGGTAGCCATTATAGGTTCTTCTTCTGTTGTGTTTGATGTATCAATGAGGGATTGTTGTTCCTTAGGCTTTAGGTACTGCATTAAGGACTTAGTGGAAGAGGATGAGGCCTTGTCTCCTTTGTGTGTTTTCTTGCAAGGCATCACCTAATGTCTGTATCAGAGTAAGGCAACAATTCCCTGACAGTTGTACAGTCTATAGGTATATTGAGGAGCAAGGGCTGTAGTTATAACTGTGTGTCCCTGCGTTAGCCTAGATATTTCCTGAGTTATTTGTTTTTTATACCTTTTTTAATTTTAGGTAGTAGATCTACTATATAGCTTAAGGGATAGTGCTCTAAGTCTGCGCCAGTCTAACGTGGTACTGCTTAGCTTAAGGAGTTGCCATATAGCTGTGTTCAGAAGTATGGAGAAACAGATGCTTAGTAGCCCAATTACCTTCTTTTATTGTCTTCTATGAGTATGCAGTCTGTGTTGCAGCCCGGAGGCATCAAGCGGCAGCTGTTACACTCGGTGCGCTGCGTGGTGCAGAATCAGTGTCGCATGTTGTGATGAGCGTTCCGTCGTTCCCCCGCCTCACACGGTCCCTCTCCCCCCTGCTGCGTTAGCGGAGAAAGATAGTCTGTTTCTTGCAGGTAGGTGTGGGAACACTTGTTAACTTGCACGGAGATGAGGCAGGGTACTTGTTGTAGCGCTCTTTGAGATTCCTCGAGGCAGTGGAGTTAGGCTCTATCTTTGTTGCAGCTCTAGGCCTCAGCAGTGAAACTGAGTGAAGTGAGAGGGTTTTACACTCGGCAATGTGAATTCTTAACCGGGAGGCTTATTGTAGTGTTTTGGGAGGGGGAGAGGGTAGGGGGAAAGGATCACGTCCCTAAAATGTGCTAGAAACTGGCATAGGAGATGGGAGCCCTTCTAACTAGCAGCCATCTTCCAGCGTGGCTAGACTCCGCCCCCCAGTGTTTTTTTTTTTTGTAATTTATTTAATGGTATTTAATTAATGTAATTTATTTAATTGTACTGTAAGGTTAGGTGTTAGTGTAACTCAGGTTAGGTTTTATTTTACAGGTAAATGTGTATCTATTTTAACTAGGTAGTTAGTAAATAGTTAATAACTATTTAGTAACTAGTCTACCTAGTTAAAATAAATACAAACGTGCCTGTGAAATAAAAATAAAACCTAAGTTAGATACAATATAACTACTAGTTATATTGTAGCTAGCTTAGGGTTTATTTTACAGGTAAGTATTTAGTTTTAAATAGGAATTATTTAGTTAATGATAGTAATTTTTATTTAGATTTATTTTAATTATATTAAAGTTAGTGGGTGTTAGGGTTAGATTTAGGGTTAGGTTTAGGGGTTAATAACTTTAGTATAGTGGCAGCGATTTTGTGGGTAGCAGATTAGGGGTTAATAACAGTAATGTAGGTTGCGGCGATGTTAGGGACAGCAGATTAGGGGCTAATAATATTTAACTAGTGTTTGTGATGCAGGAGTACCGTGGTTTAGGGGTTAATATGTTTATTATAGCGGCGGTGATGTCCAGAGCGGCAGATTAGGGGTTAATAATTTTATTTTAGTGTTTGCGATGCGGGAGGGCCTCGATTTAGGGGTTAATAGGTAGTTTATGGGTGTTAGTGTACTTTTTAGCACTTTAGTTATGAGCGTTATGTTACGACTTTGTAACCCATAACTACTGACTTTCAGTATGGTACGGTATGGATCTTGATGGTATAGGCTGTACCGCTCACTTTTTGGCCAGACAGACAAACTCATAATACCGGCGCTGTGGAAGTCCTATTGAAAAAGGACTTTTTGAAAGCTGTGGTAGTTACGTTGGGTTACGACCAAAAAAAGTGTGCGAGGCAGCTATACCTGCAAGACTTGTAATACAAGCGATAGTGAAAAAGAGCCATAACGCTGCTTTTTCACCCATAACTCGTAATCTAGCCGATATTTATTTATTTTTTCAAAGCAGCTCGATCACAGCAACTTGCATAAAATGTAGGCTGAGCTATTTGTCACAGGACAATTAAATTATAACTTATGTATGTAAAAAATCATAATATATATATATGTGTGTTTCTGTCCCCTACCACTAAGAAAGATTATACGTTTTTTAATCAGGGCCTTCAACAAAACTGTGTCAAACCATACATCTTATTGTAGTCACTGTGTTCCTACAACTGCATAGCCAACATATGTGCATTGCCAGCAATCACCAGATAGCTATAGTAGCGAATTCCTGCTTGAAAAACATACCAGGGTATGTTTTTCAACAAACAATGTCAATAAAACAACATATATTATTATGTGTCTATGCTGTTTTATGTGTCAGTGATTTTCTATATATCTGTACTACTGTGTCATGGGTCTATGCTGTAACATGAGTCAGTAAAATTCTCTAGGCCTGAGCTGTGTCATGTTACTGTGCTGTGTCATGTGTCTATGCTGTGTAACATGAGTCAGTGATTTCCTTTATGTCTGTGCTGTAACATGAGTCAATGATTCCTTATATGTCTGTGTGTATTATGTGTCTGGGCTGTAACATGAATCAGATATTTCCTATGTGTCTGTACTGTGTTATGTGCCTGTACTGTAACATGAGTCAGTGATTTCCTATATGTCTGTGCTGTATTATGTGTCTGTGCTGTAACATGAGTCAGATATTTCCTATGTGTCTGTACTGTGTCATGTGTCTGTGCTGTAACACAGGTCAGTGATTTTCTATATGTCTGTGCTGTATTATGTGTCTGTGTTGTAACATGTTTCAGTGATTTCCTATATGTCTGTGCTGTCACGTGTCTGTGCTGTAACATGAGTCAGTGATTTCCTCTAGGTCTGTGCTGTGTCATATGACTGCTGTAACGAGTCAGTGATTTCCTAGCTGTCTGTGCTGTATTATGTGTTTGTGTTGTAACATGAGTCAGGGATTTCCTATATGTCAGTGCTGTATTATGTTCCTGTGCTGTAACATGAGTCAGTGATTTTCTATATGCCTGTGCTGTGTCATGTGTCCATGCCGTATGGCTATGCTGCAACATGTGCCTGTGCTATAACATTAATTAGTGATTTCCTTTATGTCTGTGCTGTATTATTTGTCTGTGCTGTAACATGAGTCAGTGATTTCCTATGTGTCTGTGATGTGTCATGTGTCTCTACTGTAACCTGAGTCAGTTATTTCCTATATGTATATTCTTATGTGTCTGTGCTGTGTCATGTGTCTGTGCTGTGTCATGTGTCTGTGCTGTAACATGAGTCAGTAATTTCCTATATGTCTGTGCTGTATTATGTTTGTGTTGTAACATGAATCAGTGATTTCCTATATGTCTGTGCTGTGTAATGTGACTATGCTGTAACATTAGTCAGTGATTTCCTATATGTCTGTTCTGTGCCGTGTGTCTGTGCTGTAACATTAATCAGTGATTTCCTATATGTCTATGCTGTATTATGTGTTTGTGCTGTAACATGAGTCACTGATTTCCCCTATATGTCTGTGCTGTGTCGTGTGTCTGTGCTGTAACATGAATCAGTGATTTCCTATAGGTCTGTGCTGTATTACGTGTTTGTGCTGTAACATGAGTCACTGATTTCCCCTATATGTCTGTGCTGTGTCGTGTGTCTGTGCTGTAACATTAGTCAGGGATTTCCTATATGTCTCTGCTGTATCGTGGGTCAGTGATTTCCTATGTGTCTGTGATGTGTCATGTGTCTCTACTGTAACCTGAGTCAGTTATTTCCTATATGTATATTCTTATATGTCTGTGCTGTGTCATGGGTCTGTGCTGTAACATTAGTCAGTAATTTCCTATATGTCTGTGCTGTATTATGTTTGTGTTGTAACATGAATTAGTGATTTCCTATATGTCTGTGCTGTGTAATGTGACTATGCTGTAACATTAGTTAGTGATTTCCTATATGTCTGTGCTGTGTCGTATGTCTGTGCTGTAACATTAATCAGTGATTTCCTATATGTCTATGCTGTATTATGTGTTTGTGCTGTAACATGAGTCACTGATTTCCCCTATATGTCTGTGCTGTGTCGTGTGTCTGTGCTGTAACATGAATCAGTGATTTCCTATAGGTCTGTGCTGTATTATGTGTTTGTGCTGTAACATGAGTCACTGATTTCCCCTATATGTCTGTGCTGTGTCGTGTGTCTGTGCTGTAACATTAGTCAGGGATTTCCTATATATCTGTGCTGTATTATGTGTCTGTGCTGTAACATTAGTCAGGGATTTCCTATATGTCTGTGCTGTATTATGTGTCTGTGCTGTAACATTAGTCAGGAATTTCCTTTATGTCTGTGCTGTATTATTTGTCTGCGCTGTAACATGAGTCAGTGATTTCCTATATGTCTCTGCTGTATCATGGGTCAGTAATTTCCTATGTGTCTGTGATGTGTCATGTGTCTGTACTGTAACCTGAGTCAGTTATTTCCTATATGTCTATTCTTATATGTCTGGGCTGTGTCATGTATCTGTGCTGTAACATGAGTCAGTAATTTCCTATATGTCTGTGCTGTATTATGTTTGTGTTGTAACATGAATCAGTGATTTCCTATATGTCTGTGCTGTGTAATGTGACTATGCTGAAACATTAGTCAGTGATTTCCTATATGTCTGTGCTGTATTATGTGTCTGTGCTGTAACATTAGTCAAGGATTTCCTATGTGTCTGTGCTGTAACATGAGTCAGTGATTTCCTATATGCTTGTGCTGTGTCATGTGACTATGCCGTATGGCTATGCTGCAACATGTGCATGTGCTATAACATTAATCAGTGATGTCCTTTATGTCTGTGCTATATTATTTGTCTGTGCTGTAACATAAGTCAGTGATTTCCTATATGTCTGTGCTGTATTATGTTTGTGTTGTAACATGAATCAGTGATTTCCTATATGTCTGTGGTGTGTAATGTGACTATGCTATAACATTAGTTAGTGATTTCCTATATGTCTGTGCTGTGTAATGTGACTATGCTATAACATTAGTCAGTGATTTCCTATATGTCTGTGCTGTGTCATGTGTCTGTGCTGTATCATTAATCAGGGATTTCCTATATGTCTGTGCTGTATCATTAATCAGTGATTTCCTATATGTCTATTCCTATATGTCTGTACTGTGTTATGTGTCTGTGCTGTAACATGAGTCAGTGATTTCCTATGTCTGTGCTGTATTATATGCCTGTGCTGTAACATGAGTCAGTGATTTCCTATGTCTATGATGTATTATGTGTCTGTGCTGTAACATGTGTCAGTTATTTCCTATATGTCTGTGCTGTATTATGTATCTATGTTGTAACACGAGTCAGTGATTTCCTATATGTCTGCTGTATTATGTGTCTGTGCTGTAAGATGAGTCAGTGATTTCCTATGTCTATGCTGTATTATGTATCTATGTTGTAACATGAGTCAGTGATTTCCTATATGTCTGCTGTATTATGTTCCTGTGCTGTAACATGAGTCAGTGATTTCCTATATGTCTGCTGCATTATGTGTCTGTGCTGTAACATGAGTCAGTGATTTCCTATATGTCTGTGCTGTATTATGTGTCTGTGCTGTAACATGAGTCAGTGATTTCCTATTTCTGTGCTGTATTATTTGTCACTGATTTCCTATATGTCTGTGCTGTGTCATGTGTCTGTGCTGCAACACAAGTCAGTTAATTCCTATATATCTGTGCTGTGTCTTGTGTGTGTGCTGTTTTCTTTATGTCAGTGACTACTTATATGTCTGAGTCTATGCTTTGTCAGGTGTCTGAGTTCTGTATGTTGGGTCATGGGTCTGTGCTTCATCATATGTCTGTGCTTTATCATATCTGTGCTGTCATTGTCTAATCAAAGACAAATTGAACTACAAGTCATGTGGTTTACCTAGGGTTGTTACCTTTTGCCCAAAAATTCCTGGACACTTTTTAAGTGGGCGTGGAGAGGGTGTGGCTTGGGGTGTGGCCTCAAATTCATTATGAAATTAATTTATATATATATATACACACACACACACACCAAGTTGAAACCCCAATACCAAGTAAAATAGTGCTGTAAGTATAGCCGAGAAAATTATTTAGAAAAGTTAAACTCAAATTAACAAGTTTAAGAGAAAATATAATTGACACTAACTTTTGGGCGACAACTTTACAAAATTATTGGAGCAGTGTTTGGAGATGAGAAATATGGAGATGAGACCGCGCATTACCTGGGATTGCTAAGCTTGGGGGCATCGTGAACCTGTGTGACTGGACTTGGGTAACTGGTGGGCGGGTAACTGGTGTAACGGGCGGGCGGATACGTGCAATGTCCTGTCTCTCTGCCACTCTGCTGCAGGATGTGACGACTCCCCTCCTGGACCCTGTTCCCCCCTTCAACTGTCCCACTCCCACATCATCCTCCGTCTCTCCTGCAGACTCCACCTACCTGGTTAGTAACCCCGGGATAAGCCCTCCTCTGGCCAGCTTATTTTTTGTAAAGTCTGTGCTCACTGCTGCGCCAGGGGAGCACTTAGCCCGGGGCATTTGAGGCTAATTCCGGGACACGGGACACAGAGCCTCAGACCGGGACTGTCCCGGTGAAACCGGGGTGGGTGGCAACCCTAGGTTTACCCCAGGCGCTACAATGCATTTTCATGTCTATACTCACATAGAATAACATTGGGCAGGTTTCATGTTGATTAGCCCAGGTGGTACATCGGGGTAGGTTTATTAAAGGGTGAGCAGACATGATTCACTGTAGCGAATCATGTCTGCTCGACCTCGCTAAATGCAGACAGCATACATTGTCTGCATTTAACAATGCACAAGCATTTCTTGTGAAATGCTTGTGCAATGCTGCCCTCTGCACACTCACAGCCAATCGGCCACTAGCAGGGGGTGTCAATCATCCCGATTGTATTGGATCGATTCAGGATGATTAGGGATCCTAAGGAACTCATCAGTACTTAGTTTCATGCTGATTTTGGGGCCTTTTTATGTCCTGTACTATACTTGTGGAATATATTGATTCTGTACTAGCGCAACCTTGCACTGCTTGCACACTAATTTGATTTGATACTCTCAATCCTAAATTTGGGGCATTCTACTTCCTACGCACAAACACACAAACACATTCACACACAAACACACACACAAACACATGCAAACACACACATATATATACACCTTTGAGCCCTTCCCAGTCAAACATTTTGTCATATACCATATCAATTTCAAACATTGTTAATACCACTTTTTGTTAATTTAAAAATAGAAATAATTGAAATAGTTTTGTTCCTCACTAATTTAAAATAAATCTCTATCTGATGTGTATATATATATATATATATATATATATATATATATATATATAATTTCTTCTGAGTTATTGAGTTAGTATTTAAACTATTTCTTAATGCACTTTTCATCTCTATGGCCACTTAATGATCTTGTTAGCACATCACTAATTACAAAAGTGTAAGAGAAAAGTATGGACGCGTAGTGAGTGAGATAAAAGAAACCCTTTAACAAATATAATACAAATAAAAATAGCTTATATATCGTATATTCTACATTTCTGTATCGTTGCTTGAAATGCTTCATTTTCTCTAGATTGCGTTCTGTGTTCTTGTTTACAGGTATAACCTATAAAAGAAGTGTGACAACTGCAGTTCACAGTAAGTACTGAATTAATTTGTCCAATGCTCAAACAGAGGTAACCAAGTTTTATACGTATTTTTATGTTTATGTGCAAACAGCATATAGGAATATTTTTTGTGTGCTTTATAGCAATTATAATACTTTGTCTTTTCAATCAGTCATTTAAAGGGATGTGAAAACCAAACAAATTATTTCATTATTCATATAAAGCATACAATTTTAAAAAATGGCCAATTTACTTCTATTATCAACTTTGCTTCATTCTCTTGGTATTCTTTGTTAAAGGAGCAGCAATGCACTACTGGTAGTGAGCTGAACACATTGGTAATTCAATGATAAGAGGTATAAATATGCAGCCACCAATCAGCAGCTAGTTCCAGCTCCTGAGCCTACCTAGGTATGCTTTTTAACAAAGAATACCAAGAGAATAATAGAATAAATAAGAAATTTGCTTAAAATGGTATTCTGTATCTCATCATGAAAGTAATTTTTGGGGTTTCATGCCCCTTTAAGGTGTTTCAGTACCTGTTATTGCTACCATCCTTACCATGTTTTAAAGGAGATTGTTTTGTGAATCCTTACACTATGTTTGTACATAAAACAAGATAGATTTAAACTATAGTTTTAAAGCATTGTTTCATGTACTGTATGTGTTTGGCGTCTGAATTCAAACAAACAGTAAATTATGAATATTTATGCTTAGAAGCATATTCAAATTGTCTGGGAGTTATTTTGCTATCACCAGAAATAGTCCTGCTTTATAGATTCTATCGCCTAGATTTAGAGTTTTGTCGGTAAAGACCCGCGGTGCTAACGCTGCTTTTTTTCCCAGCGCATCCTTTAAACAACGCTGGTATTTAGAGTTGTCTGAGTGGCTGCGTTAGGCTCAGAAAAGGGAGCTTTGAGCATAATTTAGCTCCATTTCAACTCTCAATACCAGCGTTGCTTACGTTAGCGGTAAGCTGGAAAAACATGCGCATGCACGATATCCCCATAGGATACAATGGGGCTGAGCTGGCTGGAAAAAAACCTAACACCTGCAAAAAAGCAGCGTTCAGCTCCTAACGCAGCCCCATTGTTTCCTATGGGGAAACACTCTCTAAGTCTGCACCTAAAACCTTAACATGAACCCCGAGTCTAAACACCCCTAACCTTACACTTATTAACCCCTAAACTGCCGCCCCCGCTATCTCTGACACCTGCATTATACTATTAACCCCTAATCTGCCGATCCAGACACCGCCGCAACCTACATTATCCCTATGAACCCCTAATCTGCTGCCCCTAACATCGCCAAAACCTATATTATATTTATAAACCCCTAATCTGCCCCTCCAATGTCGCCGTCACCTACCTACACTTATTAACCACTAATCTGCTGCCTCTAACATCGCCGACACCTATATTATATTCATTCTAACCACTAATCTGCCCCCCCAATGATGCCGCCACCTACCTACACTTATTAACCCCTAATCTGCCGACCGGACCTTGCCGCCACTATAATAAATGTATTAACCCCTAAACCGCCGCACTCCTGCCTCGCAAACACTATAATAAATTTTACTAACCCCTAATCTGCCCTCCCTAACATCGCCGCCACCTACCTACAATTATTAACCCCTAATCTTCCGCCCGCAACGTCGCCGCTACTATAATAAAGTTATTAACCCCTAAACCTAACTCTAACCCTAACATGCCCCTAACATAAATATAATTTAAATTAAACGAAATAATATTCCTATAATTAAATAAATTAATCCTATTTAAAACTAAATACGTACCTATAAAATAAACCCTAATATAGCTACAATATAACTAATAGTTACATTGTAGCTATTTCAGGATTTATATTTATTTTACAGGCAACTTTGTATTTATTTTAACTAGGTACAATAGCTATTAAATAGTTAATAACTATTTAATAGCTACCTAGTTAAAATAAGTACAAAATTACCTTTAAAATAAATCCTAACCTAAGTTACAAATACACCTAACACTACACTATCATTAAATTAATTAAATAAATAAACTACAATTAGCTAAACTAAAATACAATTAAATAAACTAATCTATAATACAAAAAAAACTAAATTACAAAAAATAAAAAAAAATACAAGAAGTTTAAACTAATTACACCTAATCTAAGCCCCCTAATAAAATAAAAAATCCCCCCAAAATAAAAAAATGCCCTACCCTATTCTAAATTACAAAAGTAATTTGAAAATAAAAATACCCCCCCAACATTACAACCCACCACCCACATACCCCTACTCTAACCCACCCAAACCCCCCTTAAATAAACCTATCGCTAACCCCCTGAAGATCATCCTACCTTAAGTCGTCTTCACCCAGCCGAGCCGAATTCTTCATCCTAGGTGCACAGAGGAGGTCCTTCATCCGGTAGAAGTCTTCATCCAGGCGGCGTCTTCAATCTTCATCCATCCGGAGTGGAGCCATCTTCAAAGGAGCCGACGCGGAGCCATCCTCTTCAACTGACGACTTCCTGATGAATGAAGGTTCTTTTAAGGGACGTCATCCAAGATGGCGTCCCTTCAATTCCAATTGGCTGATAGGATTCTATCAGCCAATCGGAATTAAGGTAGGAAAAATCTAATTGGCTGATGCAATCAGTCAATCAGATTGAAGTTCAATCCGATTGGCTGATCCAATTAGCCAATCGTATTGAGCTCGCATTCTATTGGCTGTTCCAATCAGCCAATAGAATGCAAGCTCAATACGATTGGCTGATTGTATCAGCCAATCAGATTTTTCCTACCTTATTTCTGATTGGCTGATAGAATCCTATCAGCCAATCGGAATTGAAGGGACGCCATCTTGGATGACGTCCCTTAAAGGAACCTTCATTCGTCGGGAAGTCGTTGGTTGAAGAGGATGGCTCCGCATCGGCTCCTTTGAAGATCGCTCCACTCCGGATGGATGAAGTTTGAAGACGCCGCCTGGATGAAGACTTCTACCGGATGAAGGACCTCCTCTGCGCACCTTGGATGAAGAATTCGGCTCGGCTGGGTGAAGACGACTCAAGGTAGGATGATCTTCAGGGGGTTAGCGATAGTTTTTTTTTAAGGGGGGTTTGGGTGGGTTAGAGTAGGGGGTATGTGAGTGGTGGGGGGGTATTGTATTTTTATTTTCAGGTAAAAGAGCTGATTACTTTGGGGCAATGCCCCGCAAAAAGCCCTTTTAAGGGCTGGTAAAACAGCTGATTACTTTTGTAATTTAGAATAGGGTAGGGCATTTTTTTATTTGGGGCAATTTTTTATTTTATTAGGGGGCTTAGATTAGGTGCAATTAGTTTAAACTTCTTGTAATTTTGTTTTATTTTTTGTAATTTAGTGTTTGTTTGTTTTTTGTATTATAGATTAGTTTATTTAATTGTATTTTAGTTTAGCTAATTGTAGTTTATTTATTTAATTAATTTAATGATAGTGTAGTGTTAGGTGTTAGGATTTATTTTAAAGGTAATTTTGTACTTATTTTAACTAGATAGCTATTAAATAGTTAATAACTATTTAATAGCTATTGTACCTAGTTAAAATAAATACAAAGTTGCCTGTAAAATAAATATAAATCCTGAAATAACTACAATGTAACTATTAGTTATATTGTAGCTATATTAGGGTTTATTTTATAGGTAAGTATTTAGTTTTAAATAGGATTAATTTATTTAATTATATGAATATTATTTTGTTTAATTTAAATTATATTTAAGTTAGGGGGGTGTTAGGGTTAGAGTTAGATTTAGGGGTTAATAACTTTATTATAGTAGCGGCGACATTGCGGGCGGGAGATTAGGGGTTAATAATTTTAGGTAGGTGGCGGTGATGTTAGGGAGGGCAGATTAGGGGTTAATAAAATGTATTATAGTGTTTGCGAGGCGGGAGTGCGGCGGTTTAGAGGTTAAAGGGACAGTCAACCATAGAATTGTTATTGTTTTAAAAGATAGATAATCCCTTTATTACTCATTCCCCAGTTTTGCATAACCAACACAGTTATATTAATGTACATTTTACCTTTGTGATTCCCTTGTATCTAGGAACCTTCTTCCAGCCCCCTGATCACATGACTGTGACTGTTTATTATCTATTGTCTTAAGTTTAGCATTGCATTGTGCTAGATCTTAAATAACTTTCTGTGCCTATACACAGTGTTATCTATATAGCCCAAGTGTACTTTCTGTCTCTTTGTGTTGAAAAGAGATTTAAAAAGCATGTGATAAGAGGCAGCCCTCAAAGGCTTAGAAATTAGCATATGAGCCTACCTAGGTTTAGTTCAATCTAAGAATACCAAGAGAAAAAAGCAAATTTGATGATAAAAGTAAATTGGAAAGTCAATTAAAATTAAAAGTCCTATCTGAATAATGAAAGTTTAATTTATACTTGACTGTCCCTTTAATACATTTATTATAGTGGTGGCGAGGTCCGGTTGGCAGATTAGGGTTAATAAGTGTAGGTAAGGTAGCTGCGACGTTGGGGGGGGGGGGCAGATTAGGGGGTAATAAATATAATATAGGTGTCGGCGATGTTAGGGGCAGCAGATTAGGGGTTCATAGCTATAATGTAGGTGGCGGCGGTGTACGGTCGGCAGATTAGGGGTTAAAAAATTGTATTATAGGGTTGGCGATGTGGGGGTGGCTCGGTTTAGGGGTACATAGGTAGTTTATGGGTGTTAGTATACTTTGTAGCACAGTAGTTAGCAGCTTTATGTTCCCATGTTAGCCCATAAAGCTCTTAACTACTGACTTTTTTTGGCGGTAGGAGTCTTGTCGGTAGAGGCTGTACCGCTCACTTCTTCCAAGACTCCAAATACCAGCGTAAGGCAAATCCCATAGAAAAGATATGATACGCAATTGACGTAAGGGGATCTGCGGTAGCCTGGAGTCGCGGAAAGGAAGTGAGCGGTAGACCCTTTCCTGGCTGACTCTAAATACCAGCGGGCGGTAAAAAGCAGCGATAGGAGCCCTTAACGCTGCTTTTGACAGCTAACGCCAAACTCTAAATCTACACGTATATCTTTCTAACAGGACTTTGATAATTTGGATCCATATTTCAGAACTCTGGTTAGCTCCTACCTCAGTGCCATTGAACTATGGCTCTTTTTCTGAGATAATAAACTGCATCTAAGGATACTTTCAAAGTTGAATTTTTTGTCCATCCTTGTAATGCCACTGTTCCTTTATAGAGTAAGGAGTATATCTGAAATTATGAAGGTATATATTATAAAAACACTTTGTGTGGCATAAAAATATAGTGTAGGTGTTACAGAGTCAACCTGTGCGACTGGTTTAAATCTAATATCCAAGCAACTAAAATGAATCAAATATCAAAGCAGTATGTATATCAAAATAAAATTTATTTATCTTAATTAAAATAACAATGAAATATTGTCTACTTATACTGTGATATTATGACCGGTCATATATAGTAACAAACTCTATGCTAAAACATAAAAAATAAGCTAAAAATAGCTGACTGTTTGTGAATGGCTTTATCAAGATCTTGATAAAGCCATTCTATATGGTGAAACGCGTTGATGGACCTAGAAGAACAACTACAAAGTGAGAATATATAATTATCTACAAGGATTGCAAAGGATTCGTTGGGATTATTTGATCCACTTCTAATACTCTGCGCAGAGTTTTTTCATCGAGACCGGACCTACATTCGACACGCATCCAGCGTTCCTGACGTCACCAGCTGTAGTGAGCCGCGCCGGACACCTGTGCCATACCCTGACGGAGGATTCAGCTCGACTAAAGAGCAGGTAGGCACCATAGAGGTGTAGCGGTCCTGCAGCGTGGTTGTCAGTGGGTATTCCTAAAAGAAGGTATCAACCTATTTTCACAGAAACTGCCAATTACGGAACTTTCAATATCTCCATACGGGACTTTTACACCTGTTTACTCCTATAACGGAGCCATAACAATACTTCATCCTTAGGTAGTTTGATATCTACCTCTTTCCCAAACGGAACTCTCACTGTTATAGAAGCCTAGATTCCATAGGGGGATTTACTCTTTCATATAGGGCTACTATCCCAATATGATTTTAGACTGAGCTGCACAAACAGTCAGCTATTTTTAGCTTATTTTTTATGTTTTAGCATAGAGTTTGTTACTATATATGACCGGTCATAATATCACAGTATAAGTAGACAATATTTCATTGTTATTTTAATTAAGATAAATAAATTTTATTTTGATATACATACTGCTTTGATATTTGATTCATTTTAGTTGCTTGGATATTAGATTTAAACCAGTCGCACAGGTTGACTCTGTAACACCTACACTATATTTTTATGCCACACAAAGTGTTTTTATAATATATACCTTCATAATTCATATCTCTAAATATACTAATATATATTTATAGATTATTCATCATCCCCATAGCTGTTTAGCGCATACACACATCTCTCTTTTTCTTTGTACCAGTTCTTGCATCATCTGCTTTATGGGAGCAGATTAGTGTGTATTGCAAGGGGCAGATTTGCGCACCATATATCCACCACTGTTTTAAGTATATCTGAAATTAGTAGAACCAATATCTTGAGCAAACATTGAATATATAGATAAATGTAATAATTTAAAGTATATAGTATACAACTATGTGGCATCTAATAATGAACTTACATAACACAATGCGCGGAATCTGAAACCTAAACAAATAAACATAAAACTCCAGTAGTACTATTCATTAACTTAATAATGTGCAATTAAATATCTCCACTTCTGAAAGAATAAAACTGACATCATAACTCAGCCCTGGAGCATATGCAAATTAATAGGAAGCTTTATCTCTTCCTTTCAACTAGTAAACAAGTGGATGCCTTAAACACCATAAAATAAATTACTCCATAAAGTAGTAGCTTAAAAATGTTAAAGAACACTGAAGTCAAAATTAAACCTTCATTATTCAGATAGTGCAGGTAATCTTAACAAAATTTCATTATCAATTCTTGTACATAGCCTTTGTATATGCATACTTTCTGAGGCACCAACTACTACTGAGCATGTGCAAGAGTTTAAAGTGTATACATATATAAATCTGTGATTGGCTGTCACATGATACAAGAGTGGCAGGTAAATTGAAATAAATTTGGAAATTTGTCAAAAAAAAACTACTGCTCATTTAAAATTAAGACAAAGGGGTAGATTTATCAATGTGCGGGAAGACGTGATCCGCTGTAGCTGATCATGTCTGCTGCATATTGATAGATGCCAACATCATGTGAAATGCTTGTGCAATGTCGCCCCTTGTACATTCGCAGCCAATTGGCCGCTAGCTGGGGGTGTCAATCAACCCGATCGTATCCGATCGGGCTGATTGCTGTCCTCCACCTCAGAGGTGACGAACGAGTTAAGGAGCAGCTGTCTTATGACTGCTGCTTCTTAACTTACATTTCCTGCGAGACGGAAAGTACGGGTGTAGATAGCAGGATCGGCTGCTTGGTAAATCTAACCCAAAGTGCTATTGCATTGCATTTTTACTATGCATTAATTGATTATACAATTCTACTGTATTTAATAGTAATAAAAATGCTGTGTACATTAAAAACATTCGGCTAGATTACAATTTTTGCGTTGTGGTTTTAACGCTGAAAAAAATGGCAATTTCAGCGTAAAAGCAGTAATGCACTATGGAGAGTCGTGTCGGTATAGCTATACCGCAAGCATTTTAGCCTGTAACACAACGTCAATCCCGCACTCAAAAATAATTGCATTTTTGCATGGGATTTCCATAGCGCCGGTTTTACGGTGAGGCTAAAACGCTTGCGTTACAGCCTATACCGACACGATCCATACCACCATCTGAGAGCAGTAGTTATGGATTTTGTGTAACAAAATTGTTTCACAAAACTCATAACTAAAGTGTTACAAAATACACTAACACCCTTAAACTACCTATTAACCCCTAAATCGCTACCCTTCTGCATCGCAAACACTATTTAAAACGTATTAACCCCTAATCTGCTGCCCGCCCACATCCCCGCCACTATAAGTTATTAACCCCTATTACGCCGCTCCTCGACATCGCCGCCACTAACTAAACCTATTAACCCCTAAACCGCCAGCCCCCCACATTGCCACTACTAAATAAACCTATTAACCCCTAAACCACCAGTCCCCCCACATTGCCACCAATAAATTAACTATTAGCCCCTAAACCTATCACCCCCTAACTTTAAATTAAAATGACAATATCCCTATCTAAAAATAAATAAAAACTTACCTGTAAAATTAAAAAAACCTAAGTTTAAACTAACAATTAACCTAACATAACTATTATACTAAACTATTATACTACAATTAAAATAAATACAAATTGGGGGACGGAGCCTGGAGTGACTGAGAATGGCCGCATAATTTGTCTGCTCTGACTCTGGTTGTATTATATATGTCTTTACCTGCTACTTATGGAAGAGATGAGCCCTGTAAAGCTACCTAAATATACCCTGGACTTTGGTCTAACAGCTGTTAAAGCTGAATTTACAGTTCATCTGATTTTTTTTTTTTTTTTTTTTTTTTTTTTTTTATTGAGGTTATAAATAAATGAAACAGGCACATAATACCACATTTCCAAAAGTAAATGGAGATCACAACAAGAATATACATGGTAAATGTCAGGATAAAGATACAGATAGTAGCCCAGTTATACAAAAACAAAATGAACCTCAAGTTTTTAATAAAGATAGATCCCCTTAAAAATTGATACATTTCAGAGAAAATTATTTCCCTTAATGAAAAATAGAGGTCTCTCTTGGACCCCCCAGAGGAGAATTCAAATCAGGATAGGGAATGTTGGGGGAAAACAACAAAATAACAAAGTGGGCCACTTTTGGACCCCAAATAGAAACTGTTATTATGCGACACATATGTGCTTAAACAATATAAGTAGAATATTAACATAAGTACAAGGATGTATGGGTTAAGGAGATACCCTAAATATTCCAACAGAGAACTAATTTGGTTAATGACATATGGACAGATACACAGAAAATGGCGATATTATAATGTGCTATATGAAGAACAAGTGACTAGGTAACGCTGTACTACTCTATATGTGATAGCAGTGACTGCAGAATAGGATCTTAGGGGAGAGGAACGGGGTACCGACTAAAATGCTGAACAGCAGTTTAACCCCTTAATGACCACAATGTACCCTGTATGTCACTGGTCATTAAGGGTTTTTTCAGGACATAATAGCACAAGTCTAGCAAGAACACGCTATTAATGCCCTCCCTCCAGAAGGCTTTGTGGAATAGAGCAGTCTCAACGCTGGTGGCAAGACCGCGCTATAAAACAATCAAGTCCCAAAAAAAGGCCAGCGACATACAGGGTACGTCGCTGGTCCTTAAGGGGTTAAACATTAAATGCAGACTATGGGCTGGCTATTAGGTAGGAAAGAGTATAATTGATTGATGGGTAACAGTGGCATTAACAGGGAGACCAACATAGTGCTGTCTCAGTATAATCAGGGAGGGGGCTGACCTAACCAGAGGGCTAGAGATATTAACAAGAAAACCAGAAAACAAACATTGGACCCACGTGAACCTCTGCCCTGCTATAGCCTACCCTGCAATAAAATGTGCACTCTTGAACAATAGAAATTGTCTTCCTACAGCTTATAAATTATATGTGGAAAAAAAAAAAAAAAAACATGGTTGAAGGTCTATCTAGCATCTCAGCCACCTACTAAGAGGTGAATATAATATAAATACATCTAGACCTTATGACACGATCTTGCAGATATCTGGTGGCATGAGGGATGTCTACTTCATAGAGGGATGCTTTCAGTCTTTAAGGTTTATTCCCAACTTTCTGATGCTAAACATTCACTATTTAAGTAACCCCTAGTGGAGAAAGGAGAATAGTACCCTCTCCCAAGGCATTTAGTGAAATATGGTGTCAATATGATTAAATATATATCAGTCAAGCATAGATATTCACTATAATGGGGAAGGAATTCTCAAGAATATGTATCTGTGACATAGTATTTAGTAGTTGCAGCTGTTGTGGAGGCGTTCAGTAGAAAGACTACAACAGAAAAAATTGGAGAGCTCACAGTGAGGTTTTCTATTTAGTCCCATAGCAAGATATTATATAAGGGGGTGTATAGCATTCCTTATATGGTCATGGGTCTTAGATATAATACATCATATAAGCACTCCCATTACTTCCTATCCATGATCTTATTTAGGTGTGTGATAGTTCACATAGGAAATGTGTGCTTTAGAATCTATTGCTAAATAGTTGGAGTTAATATCCTGCACATATGATGTCTCATTGTCCCAATCTGTGGCACATCCAAACATTACACAACAAAACAATCATGTGCAGGAGTCAGGTTAGACAGAAACCAAATGTCTCTAGCCTAAAACAATTAATAGTATAACATCCTTACACACAAGCCAAATTATATGTCACCTTATACCTAAGTATGTAATCAATCTCAGCAAGTAGTAAAATGGATTGTGCAGATATTACTCTATATTGTGTTACATAAAGGACAGGTACCTGTATATTGTGGGCTAAACATATTCAGGGCAACAACATAAAGATTGTAAACAGAAAAATACTACTCGGAACAGGAGAAATAAGTATAAAACCTTATAGTGCAGAGTACTTTTTAAGTAGCCAGCAGTTCATAATAATATCCCATTCATGACAGTAAGAGTTTGTCCGTTCGTGGAGGGACCTGTATAGAGCCACTGCTCTACACCATTGACCATTTATACCTTAGTGTCCTGCCAGGGTCCCATGTTTTAAATTGATGTTGGAGAGATTGAAGACGGATCAGCAACCGTGCTGGCCGAAATGAAAAAGCAATGTCCTCATTCAGGGCTTCCAATGCGGTCTGCGACTTTGCTGAGAGACCTGCCCCTCCATAAACTTCTACTTGTTTTGTTTGGGACTCAGCTAGGGACAGGATAAGGGTTAATGCTCCAAATTCTGTCTCCGCTCCCTGGGTGTTATGTACTTGGTACGGAAGCCTGTTAGAAAGTGCTGCATTCAAGTCAGAAGGCATCCTCATGCGTGATTGTGTGGGGCGGTTTAGGCCAGTCTCGTTTCCCATGTTATGAGGTCTCAGCTGGACCGGCAATAGATGCAGCCCCTCCAGAGAACGCTCACCTTCCTGGTGCAAAGCAAATGCGAAAGGGCCTCCAGACACCTCAGGCAGGATCCCGTCCGAGATCAGCATGCCTCCGTCAGCAGGTACATCTCTTTTTATAATAGGGGATTGAATACCCACGACGGCTAATGGACTTGTGACTACCATTATGTTTTTGGGTAGAGATGGGTCAATTCGCGATTGCGGAGTTTTAGCTTCATAATCCGTGTCAGCGCAACACGGCTGTCCATGAAAGTCACTTGTTTGGCCCACAATATTGAAAATGGAGGCGGTATTGTCCGAAAAGAGTTCCTCTTGTCTTAGTCCAATACCGTGATTAATACTGCAGTCCTGTAGAGGTAGCTTGGTTCCCATCCCATGTTGTTGCAGGATTGATGAAATGTCACGTTCTAAGGCCTCAAAGTGTTCAGCAATCAGTTGCGTCATGGTAGTTTCCCATTTAGTGACTGCCTCCATACTAGCAATCTCTGGTAGCGCAGTTATTATCCTACTGGAGGATATCGTAACCCCGGAGTTCGGGGGGGGGGGGGTAATATCACGGCAGCCCCAGACCTATGGTCCATAACCTATACAGAGACTTCTTGGCTTCTTCAGTTTCTCAAATTGCTGCGTAGTTGCAAAGATGGCCTCCAGTCCTGAAAATAAGTCTGTCCCGTAGCTGACTCAAAGAGCATAGGCATGTACTCAGTCAAAACATCAACTCTCAGAATATGTCCGTTCACCTTAATGGATATCCAATGCATAGCAATAAATATTAAAGGTTTCACTATGTTTAACTTGTAAAAATAGAATCAGGTTCAGAGAGCTTCACTGTGACACGTCCTGCCGCATTGAGTGTAGGCTCCGCCCCCTTAAAGCTGAATTTAATGCAGGGTTTCACCTTTTCGACTTGAGACCGGAGCTTCACTTTGAACTTATATGAGCGGTGGCCATCTTACTGACCGCATGGCTTTCACATTTTACAACTACAACCAGGCTTCCAACTTGTGAGGATTGTTACCATCATTAAAACCCCCCCGGCGGGTACCCTTTGGGGGCCTGTCGTTAGGACACAGTGATACCTCACCACTCACTGCAATATTACAAAGCACAAGAGTGTGTACATCTGCATGATATCATTCAGCGTGCTGACTTGCATATACATACAGCACCACCATGGACGCTAAGGATGTTGTCGCCTTTATGGAAGCATTGAAGGGCCTTTTGACAGCTCACTATTCTGCTTTTGAAGAAACGCTAATGGCAACAGTCAAACCTGGAGCTCTCAGTGTACCCCAGCAATCTGCGCCACCCGGATCTGTTCTAAAGACACATGTTAGCGATAGCACTCTGGGGCCCCAGTGCTAAGCACCTATTACTGTTCCGGGACTGATAACTACTGTTGGGAGGTTTGCAGAAGTTAATGCCGACCAAGTAATTTTAGAAGACGCAACCAGCATGGAGATTAGCAGCACAACAGAGGCCCATCCAATCTCTCTGCTTAACACGGAAAGTGCCCCTGCTGAGAGCTCAGTCCTGAGCCGAGAAGATAGGAGGCTAAGATCGCAGTTCTCCTCAACAGCTAAGAGAGCCCCCGCAGGACGATTACCCAGAGATTGTGGAGACTCATATGCACAATGTGGGGGACTGGTGTTGACTTTATCAGGCTCTATTAAGCTCTCCTGTTACACCGTGACAAGGTTGGTAACTTGGACCATTACTCAGAGACAATTCCCTATCGTTACTGCCTATGTAAGGCTCGGGCTCTGGGCTACTCGGCAGGTCTCTAGCAAACATGACTCTAGCAAATGGTCTCGCATTGGAATAGGTTAGGTTGGTGGGTTTGGCTAGGATTATGTTCAGTACTGTATTTACACCCATCCAGTTACGGTTACAAGTTCTTCTGTTGCTATTTTCAGCACTTATATTATGTGGTATGACTGGTCTGGTTTAGTAAATTTCTATATTTGTGCCCTCTCATCTAGGACTGTATATCTGATGGCCTGTTTTTTTTTAGTGAAATGTTTTAGTTGCGCTTTTTTACCAATGACTGTACATATGCTATAGCTTCTTTCTGTAATTGTGCTCCAGCATACAGGCGCATATTACTTCATATAATCTACTGATATTGATATTGAGACCACCCTATTAAATTCCATTTAGCTGCTTCCCTTTATTTTAGCCCACTAATGCACTTGCCCTGCACAGTTTTATTCAGTCAAAGCAAGATGGGGAAGTCTCTCACTATTACCCCATAGACTGTAATCTTCCCCTAGCAACTGCCCAATGACAGTATCTTCAGCTCCATGGAAGCTATTCTCTCCAATAACCTCAAGGCATATGTTTGCAAAATGTCTACTTTATTGCTACGGTAAACTCAGGGTGGGGTGTTGTATTGCCTGCGGCCGGGGTGATGCACCACGCACATACCTATACAACTAGCACTTACAGTTAGTAGCACATAGAAAACAAATTTAGATCTGTATTGAGGTAGCTCATACCAGTAACTCTTGTTACTCGTTTTTCCCCTGTCTGATTATTATATGATGAGTCCTTTGGCTGTCCCTTTTTTAAAGTAGGTCAGCACAGAAAATTCACAACATATAACAATGTACACTAGCATTATTTCACCTAGTTGATACCCACTATTCTAAAATCACTTCCTCTCTTTATTATTGTTCACAGCTATGTCAATAACGGATCATTTCTATTATGAGGTATACCATTAACATTATTGTTCTTAGCCTGTTTTAGTACTCTAAATTTATCTAATTTGTTCATATGTCCGTTTTAAAATTGATAAAAACTTAAAATAGAGGTTTAACAGCTGGGACCCAAGAGTGGCCCCTTACGGTTTATAATTGTCTTCTGTAACTTCATGTCATCTCCAATACAGAGAGGTCCAAAAGTGGCCCTTGGTGCCATCTAGAAGGCATACCAACTTAAGAGCAAGCATGATGTTTATTGATCTTTTTTTTTCCCTTTTCTAGCAATGCCATGGAGTTATGTTGAGTATATTATGGTGTTATTACTGTATAATCTGAAACAAATGTATATATTGAATGTCTTAAAAGGCACTTTCTGTAAGCTCTGAATTAAACCTCAATAAAAATATTAAAAAATAAATAAATAAATAAATAAATACAAATTAAAAAACTAAATTACACATTAAAAAAAACCTAACACTACTAAAAAATGTAAGTCTTAAAATTACAAAAAAATAAAAAAATACTAAATTACGAAAAATAATAAACAATAAATTACGAAAAATAACAAAAGAAAAAAAACAAAAAAAAAAAAACAAATTACACCTAATCTAATAGCCCTATAAAAATAAAAAGCCCCCCCAAAATAAAAAAACATAGCCACAATAAACTACCATTAGCCCTTAAAAGGGCATTTTGTAGGGCATTACCCTAAGTTAAACAAAAAATACAAAGACCCCCCAACAGTAAAACCCACCACCCACCCAACCCCCTGGAATAGCTCTAAAAACAAAATAAGCTACACATTGCCCTGAAAAGGGCATTTGTATGGGCATTCAGCTCTTTTACATTGCCATGAAAAGGGCATTCAGCTGTTTTACCTAAAGCCCAAACCCTAATCTAAAAAAAAGAACACCCAAAATTTAAAAAAAAACAACCTAACACTAACCCCCGAAGATCAACTCACAGTTTCTGAAGTCCAGACATCCATCCTCATCCAGGCGGCGAGAAGTCTTTATCCAGGCGGCGAGAAGTCTTCATCCCGGCGGTGCGGAGCGGATCCATCCTTGAAGACATCCGGCGCAGAGCGTCCCCTTTATACGGTCACCGCTGTACACTGGATCTTCAATGGAAGGGAGCCTTTTCAAAATTACATCCCTTGCATTCCTATTGGCTGATTTGATTCTTGAAATTCAAATCAGCCAATAGGATGAGAACTACTAAAATCCTATTGGCTGCTCAAATCAGCCAATAGGATGAGAGCTACTGAAATTCTATTTGCTGATTTGAATAGCCAATATAATTTCAGTAGCTCTCATCCTAGTGGCTGATTTGAACAGACAATAGGATTTCAGTAGCTCTCATCCTATTGGTTGGCTTGAATTTCAAGAATCAAATCAGCCAATAGGAATGCAAGGGACGCCATTTTGAAAAAGACCCAGTGTATGGCAGAGACCGTATGAAGAGGACGCTCCGCATCAGATGTCTTCAAGGATGGATCCGCTCCACACCGCCGGGATGAAGATAGAAGATGCCGCCTGGATGAAGACTTCTCACTGCCTGGATGAAGACTTCTCGCTGCCTGGATGAGGATGGATGTCCGGACAAATGCCCTTTTCAGGGCAATGTGTAGCTTAGGTTTTTTTTAGAGTTAGGTTTTTTATTTTGGGGGGTTGGTTGGGTGGTGGGTTTTACTGTTGGGGGGTCTTTGTATTTTTTCCAGGTAAAAGAGCTGATTTCTTTAGAGCGATTGGTAGTTTATTGTAGGTTAGGGTTTTTTATTTTGGGGGGAGGCTTTTTTATTTTTATAGGGCTATTAGATTAGGTGTTGTTTTTATTTTTGATAATTTCATTTGTTAATAACTTTTATTAGTGGCGGCGATGTCGGGAGCGGCAGATTAGGGGTTAATAACTTTATTTTGGTGTCAGCGATGTTGGGGGCGGCGGATTAGGGGTGTTTAGAGTTGGGGTTTATGTTAGGTTTAAATGTAACTTTTTTTCCCCATATACATCAATGGGGTTGCATTACGGCGATCGCCATTCTGCACTTCAGGTGTTTTTCTAACACTCTCTCCTCATTGATGTCTATGTTTTTATTTTTGATAATTTCATTTGTTATTTTTCGTAATTTAGTGTTTGTTATTTTTCCTAATTTAGTATTTTTTATTTTTTGTAATTTTAGATTGAATATTTTTAGTAGTGTTAGGTTTTTTTAATGTGTAATTTAGTTTTTTTAATTGGTAGTTATTTTAATTTTAGTATAATAGTTTAGTATAATAGTTATGTTAAATTTAGGTATATTTAATTGCACAGGTAAGTTTTTATTTATTTTAAGATAGGAATATTGTAATTTTAATTTAAAGTTAGGGGGTGATAGGTTTAGGGGTTAATAGTTTCATTTATTAGTGGCGATGTGGGGGGGGGTGGCGGTTTAGAGGTTAATAGGTTTATTTAGTGACGGTGATGTGGGAGGCCAGAGGTTTAGTGGTTAATAAATTTATTATAGTGGCAGTGAAGTCGGGGAGCAGTGGAATAGGGTTAATAACTTTTATTAATGGTGGCGATGTAGGGGAGCGGCGGGATAGGGGTTAATAACTTTTATTAGTGGCGTCGATGTCGGGAGCATCAGATTAGGGGTTAATAACTTTATTTTGGTGTCAGCGATGTCGGGGGCAGCAGATTAGGGGTGTTTAGACTTGGGGTTTATGTTAGGGTGTTAGGTTTAAACTTAACTTTTTTTCCCCATATACATCAATGGGGTTGCGTTACAGCAATCGCCATTTTACACTTCAGGTGTTAGTTTTTTTTCTAACACTCTCTCCCCATTGATATCTGTGGGGAAAGCGTGCACAAGCACGTCAAAGCAGCCCTTGGCTTTTGTGCGGTATGGAGCTTAACGCCACCATATCGCACGCACAAGGAGGCTTTACAGAAACTCGTAATGGCAGCGCTATGCAGGGTGAATTAACGCAACTTTTGTTGCATTCGTTTCGCACCCTCTATAGCGCAAAACTCGTAATCTAGGTGAATGTGAAATACATAGAAACAAATTAGCCCATACTTTTGAATGAAACAAAAGTCTTTGACACTTCTGGTTTTGTCCTTGAAGCACCATATTTGTTCTCAGAACTCTCGCTGTCGCTTTCAGTAGATGTCACCTCTCACCTCACACATATTGCATTCTCCATCTGGGGACAATTCTTGCTATATTGGCTGTTTAAGAAGTATTTCTGCTTTTGCCATAGTTAATAGCAATTTACTGAAGAAAATGCATCAAAAGGACCAATGTCATTAACATACATATTTATTATACGGTAATATGTTTCTTTTATACAAGCTTCACTGGCCTTATATGGAGATCTAAAGTTATTATTTTTTTCCCCAGATACTACTCGCAGAACCAACCTAACCTTAACATCTGAAAGTAAGTGTTAAAGCTATTACCTAGATGGAGAAAACACAGAGGCATATCTAAGGGATTATCTAAGATATTACCTAAGGAAAGAGTTATGCATTTTGCTATTGTACCACATGACATGTACTGTTGCTCACACTATATGAAATCATAATATGCAAGGAAATTATATTATAAAATGCATTACAGCTTGTTATTATTGCTTGGCTTTAACTATGTGTTTAACACCTGCTATATGAATAATGTTATTTTTATATGGATTGCAGTGTCTATATTGTTAACATAGGTATTAAATCCAAAATCTGCCTTTGTGTTTACTTTAGCTTCTTGTACATTGCTTTGTGAAAGTATGTAAAAAATATCCCTGAAAGGCCCCTGAGATATGTTTATGATATACAGGTAGCCCTCAGTTTACGCCGGGGTTAGGTTCCAGAAGGAATGGTTGTAAATTGAAACCGTTGTAAATTGAAACCCAGTTTATAATGTAAGTCAATGGGAAGTGAGGGAGATAGATTCCAGGCCCCTCTCAAAATTGTCATATGTAACACCTAATACATTATTTTTAAAGCTTTGAAATGAAGACTTTAAATGCTAAACAGCATTATAAACCTAATAAAATAATCACACAACACAGAATATATAATTAAACTAAGTTAAATGAACAAAAACATTTGCTAAACAGCATTATAAACCTAATAAAATAATCACACAACACAGACTTCACTTGCATTTTTCTGCAAACAGTTCGTTCTATGCATTCCAATCTGGACTGATTTATAGACAGGAAGATCTTGTTCATTTGAAATCTGCTTGATAGCTCAGGTCTGGTTAAACTGATTAATTTCAGCTTGCTTGGCTTTGCTGCAACACAAGCGGACAGCTCCACCTACTGGCTATTTTAATAAATGCACTGCTTCTCAATGCTTTTCAATAGCAGTCACATGACTGGAAAAAAGGTTGTTATTCTGAAACAGTGTAAATTGAACCGTTGTAAAACGAGGGCCATCTGTATTAAATTTCTGTTTGTTTCCAGGTGCTTAATTAGAATTTGTTTACTAATTTCAGTGATTTTTATGAATTCAAAAATGATGTCCTTTTGTTAACAGTAAAAATACAGTTTTCAATAAGTAGAAGGTATCTGAAAATGGTGCTTCGAATCAACTGTGTTTTTATGTCCATTATAATTATTTCTAGAGTAATAGCAAGGGATTAGAAAGTCAAATTTTAACTTCAGATAGATATTGTAGTTGTAAAAAACTTTCCAATTTGCTTCTAATATAAAATTGACTTTGTTCTCTGGGTATAGTGAAGAGCATACCGATATAAGCTCAGGAATGTGCACGTGTAGAGCACTATACGGCTGTCTTTGAAACTATATTTGTAAAAAAAAAATGTGATTATTGTTGCAATTACCGGTGCTATAGGGTGCTCAGCAATTCATACAATTGCTAAAAGCACTGCTACCATATAGTGATCCAGATACGTGCACACTGCTAAGCTTATAATAAGAATAAGCTCTAAATCCTTATTGTATCCTAATACAATGGTACACTCCTAAGCTTACCTAGATATGCTCTTCAACAAAGGACGCCAAGAGAATTAAGTACATTTGTTAAAAGAAGTAAAACTGGAAAAGTATGAGCTCTTTTTTTCATGTACTTATAATTATTTAAATTCCATAGCTTAGTACATTCCTTGATTAGTCCAAGATGTTTTTTTAAAACTGTTCACATGAAAAAAAAAAAAAAAAAAACTGTTCTTCAAAGCAAGATAACTATGTGAATACATTTGTATATATTTAATATACCTTGAAATATTTTTCAGGAACAGGTTTTAAAATGGCAGAAGATAGTACAGTTCGCTCTGATGTTTTGCCAGTGACAGAAAATGATCCTGAAGAATCAGTTGAGAAAGGTGAGCACAAAATTTACTTGTTTTTTTCCTGTCTGCACTGTCTTGAGGTTCCAATTATATATTATGGGACAGATTATGAGTGGAGCACTAACGTTTGCGTGCGATCGATATCGGGTTTCTGCGTTCGTTTGCATGCAAGTTAAATTGCGCTCATATTACAAGTTGAAAGTAAATGCTAACATGTGAGCACACTAGAATAATTACCGCAACCTCAGAGCTGTGGTTAACTGTATCGCAAAACTAAAAAGTGGCATCAAAAATACAATGCAAAGTACAGTCACAATCATAGTGACAACATCTAATAAAATGATTTCAAAAAATATTGCACACAAAAGATATAAAGGCTCAAAGATATGAAATCTCAGGTCAAAGGGCTTTAACATAGAGATACATACATTTACATGTCTAAAGATGTATGTATATATGTGTGTGTGTCAATTCAGCTAGGAAGTGCACTCTCGCTTAGTCAATCAGCTGCCAGGGTGCAGGCGAAGCAATACCAAAAAAAGCTTGCACTCTCTGGTCTTTACTTAATCCAACAGACCTGAGGAAGGGGAGAGTTATCCCCGAAACGTCACATTAAAGACTGTTTAAGTAAAGACCAGAGAGTGCATGCCTTTTTTTGGTGTATATATACATATACTGTATATATGTGTTTACATATATATATATATATATATATATACATACATATGTATTTATATGTGTATTTATGTATTTACAGTTATATATATTTTATATATAAAAATATAAACACATAAATACATATGTACACACACGTATATATATATATGCAATATTCATATCTAGTAAAGTGTTATACTGTGTATTTACTGTAAATATTTGACATTCTAATGTTCTTCACATTTCTAATTAGATATTTATATATATCTGTCTATAGCTATACCTATATATAATATTATATATATATATATATATATATATATATATATATAGGGATATATATATATATTGTACTAAAATACCATCAGATATATACAGAAATGTATTTATCAATAAATAAAACATATTCTTCTATGTGAAGAACATTGGAATGTGAAATATTTATATTTTCATGTCGAGTTAGCACCCTTGAGAATATGCAATTGGGTTTACGCGAGAGTGGGGTTTTTTTTTCATTTTTTTTCTCAATTGACTTCTATGGAGGAATAGATTATTGTGCCCGCGATATTCTAAGTTCGGCTTTTGCGTGCGTCAGGTTAGTGCGTGAGTGAAAACTCATATTAAAAGTGCAACCCAATGCATGCAAAAAATTTACTTATTGCGCAATTAGTGTTCTAGAGAGTGCTAAACAGCTCTCCACTTGTCATCTGACCCTATATTATCAGTGTTTCACATATTTTTCATAATGTACTTATATATTATTCTGCTTTATAAAAAGGGATAATTGTTGTATAAGGTATTTGAGAAAATTTTTAACCCCTTAAGCCAAATGGACGTAGGTATTAAGTTATAGAGCAATTTGCCTGGTGTACCCTATGTCTAACACAATTTTGACAGTGGAGACTGCAGCCAGGGGCAGAAGACATCTTTACCACATGAAGGCAGATTGCCTATACAGTGACACGCTGTGTCACTGCCTGCATCGACTTGCGGTAATGCTATGGGTAGTGTGCGAGGGATGGAGGCAGGTGGGTGGTGCATCATGGGAAGGGAGGAAGGGGATGGTTCCATGAGCTACAGAAAAAAAAGATTTGCTGATGGATACGCTATGCTACAGAAAAGGTATATGACAGAGGGGAGGGGGCCCTATTGATAATCGGTAGATTATATGGAGGGGAGGGAGTGAGGGTGAAGGGGGACCCCTACACTACAGAAATATAGTTTTTATTAAAACATTTTAAAAAATGTAAGACAAATACTACAAACTGGGTACTGGCAGACAGCTGCCAGTAACAAAGATGGCGGCTTCAAGGGAGAGGGTTAGAGAAGGCTGAAGAAGTAGCCCTACAGTGAAAAAAACAACAGCCCTAAAACTGCATACTGACAAGACTGTCTGCCAGTACCTAAGATGGTGGTGACCAGTGGGAGTGAAGGAGGGAATAGAACTGTTTGGAAGGGATCCGGTAGAATCAGGGGGTGGGAGGGTAATCTCTATAATACAGCTCAAATTAAAGAGTTTCTAATTTACTTCTATTATCAAATTTTATTCGTTCTCATCTTATTCTTTGTTGAAGAGATACCTAGATAGGAAGTGTGCACTTGTCTGAAGCACTACATGACAGGAAATAGTGCTGCCATCTAGTGCTCCTGCTAATGTATAACATCAGTGCAAAACTGCTGCCATATTGTGCCACACAGCACATGCACACTCATGAGCCTACCTTCCTGCTTTTCAAAAAAGAATAACAAGGAAACTAAGAAAAATTGATAATAGAATTGCATTGGAAAGTTGTTTAAAATGATATGCACTACCTAATTCACAAAAGAAAATGTTTGGGTTTTATGTCCCTTTAACTTTACAAGCTACCTGATTAACCTCTTCACTGCCGGGAATATTAGAAGTGTGGTGCACAGCTGCAATAAGCAGCCATCTAATTACTAAAAAAACAATGGCAAAGCTGCATGACTGCTATTTCTGAGCAAAAACTACCGCACAAGTTGTGTGTAATTAATTTCAGTCAGAAAGTTTCTGAAAAAGTTTACAATAGTTTCAATATGTTTGCATTTGGCAGCAAAACAGTGGCTTTTAGAGTATATAGAGGACTGTGGACCATCATCATTTTACAAAAGAAATGGCTTTGGTATCCTAAAGGTGTGGGGGGGGGGGTATAGGCAACAGACCTTTCAGAAGTTTCTACCACTAGGTGATAATAATTGCTGAAATGAGTATCATTGTTTTGTTTGAAGTATGTATTGTTTTTTTTTCCCCTCCTGCTCATTTAATGGTACTATTTTGCGTAACAGAGTATAGAAATTTGACATATTAATCTAAAATTAAGATTGGGTGGGATTTGCTAAACGAATGATACGAAGAGAGAAAAGGAGGCGCCTCATAGGGTGAGTATGTACAAACAAAGCGTGGTGTGAAGACAAGGGGCAACTCACAATTTGTTGAACACTATAGGTAGTGTACGTGAAACAAACTGAGGCACACCGATCCCCTAGCGAGACAGGTACAGGCAAGGTCTGTTGACTGATGGTAGCCGCATACAATCTCAGCGCTGGTAACAAGCTGCTCACACAGCGTGGGTGCGGTCCTGCACATCCCGGTCAGGTGATCGGTTCTGGCTTAAAGGAGATTCACAACGTATCGCCAATAACAGATACAAAGACCCTATCAGAAGGGTAATGTGCTCAAAGTGTGTTCACACAAAGGGAGCACACAATTCCTCAGTTAAAAGATTTATTAAAATCTTTATTAACTTTTAAATATTTTTTTTAACTGAGGAACTGTTTATTGTTTGCTCCATTTGTGTGAACACACTTTGATTACATTACTCTTCTGATAGGGTCTTTGTATCTGTTATTGGCGATACATTGTGAACCTCCTTTGAGCCAGAGCCGATCACCTGACCGGGCTGTGCAGGACCGCACCCACGCTGTGTGAACAGCTTGTTACCATCGTTGAGATTGTATGCGGCTACCATCAGTCAGCAGTCCTTGCCTGTACCTGTCTTGCTGGGGGGACCGGTGTGCCTCAGTCTGTTTCACGTACACTACCTGCAGTGTTCAACAAATTGTAAGTTGCCCCTTGTCTTCTTTCGAGGTGACCATGCTTTGTTTGTACATACTCACCCTATGAGGTGCCTTCTTTTCTCTCTTCATATCGTTCTAGTCAATCTGGGACTCAGGATCCCTCTCCTGGAGTGACGACTCGTGGGGCTGATTTACATTTGGATTACCATTACCTCTGCCTTTATTGACTTTTTATGTGTTTTTGTTTTTTGTTCGTATGTCTAATGTTTTCTTGTTCTCTGTATTTGTCCGTTTGTCTTGCTTATGTTTTAACCCTATTTACCGAATCTGATTTTTTACATATCAACTTTTTGCCTTAATTGCATTACATATTCGTTTGTTTATTTTAGGTACTACCAACACTATTGTGTTTGTCATATTGTGCAGTCACGCATTTTTATATAGTGAGCGCCCCCTTTTACTAATTGTGACTGGGGCTTTAAACCTTTCACACATATTAATAACTGTTTGCTAAACGAATGCCAAATATGGCTGCAGGAAGCAGCATTTGTTTCATTTCGGCACCAGATTTTTTTATGAGCAACTACAGAGATTTATGCAAATCCAGATCTTTGTGTTTTGCACTTTCACACTGATATATTCGGTGTTCTGTTGAAAGTTGCTCCCTCGTCGAGATCTGCTACCTCAATGTGCGCATGCGCAACATTAAGTAATCACACTCCACATACTGTACATTTGAAAATAATTGTGGAATGTGATTACGTAATTAGAGACATGCGCACATAAAGGTAGCAAATCTCAACGAGTGAAAACTAAATTACTCCTTGTATTTATTAAAGCGACCATGAAGATGCGTACCAGCACAGTTAAAACATGCTTTAAAGACATAATGTGCATATTAAAAACCGTTGTAGGAGGGGCGTGTCTCTGGGCGGCACCTTGAATGGAAGCAATATCGGTTGCTCTGAGTGCAGCATCAACAGTTTGCCTTCTATTGTTGTTCTTGAGGACCATCCAACTACCTCACCCTGATATCTAAAACCTACTCATCAAGCTGATTCGATTGATATAAAAATATTGGGACTACCACACTGAGCAACCGATCCAGAACGTTGAGGCCTAAGGCAGTCACTAGAGTGAGAGGCTCTCAACACCCCCCCCCCCCCCGGTATCTTGCAAGCCGGGTATGCAGTGCAAAGACACTGTCAACTATAGTTCTTTCTGAAAAAAGGGAGAATAGCTTGCAAAATAACTACAGCAGAATTTCATTTGCCTTCAGGGATAAGGGACATAACGTTTCTACATACTATTAACGCATTATCCCCCCCAACATGGCGCTGGACTCTAAATGGATCGTCCGGGAAGTAGCAGCCATGCTCAATTCTCAATACAATGAGCTGTGTGCACTTATTGACGAGGAGTATGCCTCTCTAAATGAAATTTGTACAAAGGCTAAGGGAGAATCGCAAGCTTCACAGAAACCACAGGACGAATCTATTATGTGCCCGCTCCGGACACCCTCTGCAACTTCACCTGCTGCTTGCATACAACCTTCACTCCATAGTGAAGACTACTCAAGTGGTGACCAAAGCACTCTGGTTGGACCGCTGGGCGAGCTGCGGGAGCATCTGGCCAGCCTGGAGGGGAGAACCATGTTGGTGGATGACTCCGGACATAAGGGGGAGTGCACTGCAGGGGGAGCTGGGATACCGACACAGAAGCAGAACGTAACCATTGGCCTAGACCCACGGATGATTCGGCAGACTTTCGTTACAGAGGCACCTGTCTATAGCGAGTGTGATCTGAGACCTGCGAGTACAATTCTCCAGTTTTGCGCCACCCCTCCAGAGGACTCAGCCGTGACCTGTGGGCCCCCATCAGGGGAGACAGATTTGCCCGGAGAGGTGCCGCATCCTCTTTGCAGGAGCCGGTGTCAGCAGCGCAGAACTGGTGTGGGCTGAAATTATCCCTAAGCCGCCGTCGCCTAGCAGATTCCGTGTAGACAGTTCAGGTATGGCCACATAAGTCTGCTAAGCGATAAAATACCGGCAATCTATTACAAATTGGCTGTGGGGACTGGACTTTAATGAAGTGAGATACCATAGGCGCCCACTTAGTTAAACTTGCGATCACTGAGAGGAGCCAAACGTTTTATACAAAGTACTTTGATCAGCACTCCACTAGGAATTTGCCTCCAGCTTACCTTGGGCCCCATGTAGAGTGCAGAACAGACATTAGACTCATACGGTGCATAAGAACTGAAGTTTAGCGTTAAAGATATAACATTAGACTGCTTTCTGTATGTAACTCTAGCTATGTTCTCACACTGGTATGGCTGCAGGAGATACAACAGGGTAAGAGGTCAGAATAGTGATACGGAGTACAAGCAGCACTACAAGTCTCAACTATGGACTCTCCAGCTTAGATTATTCATTAGTTCAACGTGGAATGTTACCTATGTATTTATTTTCTTGAACCATTCTCAGGGCTCTGCTATGTTCATGCAGCATGTATTTCTCTGCTGGTGGTGTGATGTGTGTGCACCCTAAGACTATTAGTTAATGTACATATTTTCATAGGGGTAACTTACTCAATAACAACTGTTTCCCTGTCATTACCTTGCCATAATCCTGATTGCCATATATGGTTTGAGGAGCTAATGTAGTAGAGCCAATTAAGTCGCTATTAGCTCCTAGGTTCACCTCTCCTTAGTTATACTTCCTTATACGAAAAGGCAGGGCCTTTGCATTTGATTTCACATGTTTTTCAATCATATAGTCTAACTAGATAACCCGCCATATCTGTTATTATTCCCCACGGTTAACTGCTATAGATTCCTCCTATAGATAAGGACAGTGGGGAGTAAGTCTGGACAGATACTGAAATGAACTCAGGCCAACTCTAAAAGAACTGTGATCTCTCAAACACAGTCCCGTGGAAGGTCAAGTAGGTCTAAGGTGGATGATAGAGTGGCGCACAAGGCTAAGTTCGTAAATCCAATATATAATAGTGATAAAAACCAATATCCTTACCAAAAATTATATATATACAATATACACGCTGTTATTAAGCACTAAAATAGACGTAAGATCAGTAAAATCATTTAATAGTCAATTCACAAACTTAGAATAAAACAGATATGTTAAATAAATAAACATATGAAAAAACTTAAACTCAATAAATCAATTGGGGCAGTTAATAGTGCATAGAATTTAAATAATCTGTAAGATGTGGCCACATCGTCTAAAATCTAGTATCAAATGCTAAAACCTGTCAATTAATAAGATGTTAGATACAAGATCATAGATACACAATGTACGATAAAAGGTGATACGTTTTGGAGGATGTTAGTACTCTAAAAAAAGACGCTAGATATAAGGCAAGAACGCTCACAAATATAATGAATATATATATATAGTAAAACTTCTGCTTGTACTGTAGTAATAAATGATAAATGATATCAGTCCGGCAAATATATTTGTAAAAATTCAAGTTTCCCTTTTTGTGCACAGACAATGAGTGGCAAATAAACAAATCACCAAGAGCAAATTTGATATTTGGTAGTTCATATATCCTAGAATCTCAGGAATGTGGGTCTTTTCCAAGTACTTATAAGTAAAATGCTGACCGGTCAGATAATTTGAAACTCCAAAAAATGATAAAGTAAAGTTGGAATTGTATTCCACGTACCTGACAGACTTGCGGCTAGGAGTGGCTCCAATACTACTTCCAGGCTCACAGCAGAGTGAGCAGCGAAGAGCACTACACGCTGAGCTTGTTTCCTGCTCCCAAGCGTGACTCCTGCGTCTTCACTGTCTGCGTGCGTGCTGTGTCACCTGATAGTGAGGATCCAATATGGTTTTGTCAAAAGCGGTCCAGATTCAAATGTCACTTCCAAGTGTATAAAGTGAAAATATTCAGTGTGGTGTCCAGAAAGTGAGTAAGTCTCTTCTACGCGTTTCGGCACGTTGTGCCTTTATCAAGATGACTTACTGGATGCCTGGTACTTGTTTTTATAGGGTTATTCCGGATACCATTTTTTGTGTTAACTGTTTGATGGCTTTATCAATAAACTTTATTCAATGCACATTGTCTGTTAGTTCTCTAAAGATCTATGATCGTGACAGTCTCATATTTTTTAAGGACACAGTACTTATTCAAATAAATATAAATTCAATATCATACAAATTATTTATAGTTGTAAAATGGTTCATAATTGATGTGTGAATATGACATTGGAATAAATAGTATCATTAGATGATTCTAATAGATAATAAATAGTCTACAATCCACACTAAGTAACTAACAGGAATACTGCTTACAAAAAATCAAATCTACTAAAAAGAATGATAGACCTAATGCATAAAATTGGCCATAAAACCGTTTACAAAAAATTAAAAATATATTTAGGCAAAATATTTAGTTAAAGGGATTAAGATCAAGTTCAGCGTTCAATCCACCAGGGGTTAAGGTGGCAAAATTAAAAATAAGCTCAGCTTCTATCATTAAAAGTTGTTTTGATATATTTCCTCCTCTATGTTGTTTTGCTTTTTTGACACCCCAATACAACAGGCCATCTGTCTTCTGGCCATGACATTCTTTAAAATGTTTAGAAAGCAGGAGCGCAAACCTCGTACTCATCAAACGCTATATAGATGATTTGTTTTTTATTTGGAAAGGGGGAGAAGATCTACTTAAATTATTCATGGAAGATATTAATAATAATAATTGGGGAATTTCTTTTACTCATGATTTTAATACTAGATCCATTGATTTTTTAGACCTCACTATTGAAATTTTAGATAATAAAGTCCAGACAAGAACATTTTTTAAAAAAGTGGACACTAACAATTATGTACATTTTAATAGTTGCCATCTCGACCAATGGAAGTTAAACATTCCGAAAGGTCAGTTTTTAAGGTTACGAAAAAACTGCTCCACTTTGGAGGACTTTAAGGACCAATCGAATATATTAAAAGAAAGATTCATGGAAAAAGGATATAATGAGGAATTAATAGAACAGTCCATACAGAGCGTAGAGAAAACAGAAAGAACTTCACTTTTAAATAAAAAAGAGAAAAAACAAATGAATTCTAAAGAATTCGAAACTACATTTATTACGCAATACAGTGCAGATTTTAAATTAGTAAAGAGAATTATACACAAGCACTGGCACTTAGTCCAGAAAGACCCCATTTTATCTGATATTACTGATAACAAACCCAAGATCATCTATAGGAAAGCTAAAACACTAAAATCCATCCTAGCCCCCAGTGAGTTTAAGAAAAATAAAAAACAAGATTTGGATATACAGGGTAGCAAATTGGAAGGCTTCTTCCCATGCCATCAGTGCAAAGCGTGTAGTTTTAGTAATAAGTGTAAACAAATAGAGGCTACTAATTCAGATTGTAAAATTAAAATTAGAGACACTATTAGATGCAGTGATAAAAATGTGGTTTATATGATACAGTGTCCGTGCAAAAAACAGTATTTTGGACAAACAAGTAGACCTGTTAGGGACAGAATAAGACAACACCTCCTCAACATAGAGCGGGGATATGAAGACCACCTGCTTTCTAAACATTTTAAAGAATGTCATGGCCAGAAGACAGATGGCCTGTTGTATTGGGGTGTCAAAAAAGCAAAACAACATAGAGGAGGAAATATATCAAAACAACTTTTAATGATAGAAGCTGAGCTTATTTTTAATTTTGCCACCTTAACCCCTGGTGGATTGAACGCTGAACTTGATCTTAATCCCTTTAACTAAATATTTTGCCTAAATATATTTTTAATTTTTTGTAAACGGTTTTATGGCCAATTTTATGCATTAGGTCTATCATTCTTTTTAGTAGATTTGATTTTTTGTAAGCAGTATTCCTGTTAGTTACTTAGTGTGGATTGTAGACTATTTATTATCTATTAGAATCATCTAATGATACTATTTATTCCAATGTCATATTCACACATCAATTATGAACCATTTTACAACTATAAATAATTTGTATGATATTGAATTTATATTTATTTGAATAAGTACTGTGTCCTTAAAAAATATGAGACTGTCACGATCATAGATCTTTAGAGAACTAACAGACAATGTGCATTGAATAAAGTTTATTGATAAAGCCATCAAACAGTTAACACAAAAAATGGTATCCGGAATAACCCTATAAAAACAAGTACCAGGCATCCAGTAAGTCATCTTGATAAAGGCACAACGTGCCGAAACGCGTAGAAGAGACTTACTCACTTTCTGGACACCACACTGAATATTTTCACTTTATACACTTGGAAGTGACATTTGAATCTGGACCGCTTTTGACAAAACCATATTGGATCCTCACTATCAGGTGACACAGCACGCACGCAGACAGTGAAGACGCAGGAGTCACGCTTGGGAGCAGGAAACAAGCTCAGCGTGTAGTGCTCTTCGCTGCTCACTCTGCTGTGAGCCTGGAAGTAGTATCGGAGCCACTCCTAGCCGCAAGTCTGTCAGGTACGTGGAATACAATTCCAACTTTACTTTATCATTTTTTGGAGTTTCAAATTATCTGACCGGTCAGCATTTTACTTATAAGTACTTGGAAAAGACCCACATTCCTGAGATTCTAGGATATATGAACTACCAAATATCAAATTTGCTCTTGGTGATTTGTTTATTTGCCACTCATTGTCTGTGCACAAAAAGGGAAACTTGAATTTTTACAAATATATTTGCCGGACTGATATCATTTATCATTTATTACTACAGTACAAGCAGAAGTTTTACTATATATATATATTCATTATATTTGTGAGCGTTCTTGCCTTATATCTAGCGTCTTTTTTTAGAGTACTAACATCCTCCAAAACGTATCACCTTTTATCGTACATTGTGTATCTATGATCTTGTATCTAACATCTTATTAATTGACAGGTTTTAGCATTTGATACTAGATTTTAGACGATGTGGCCACATCTTACAGATTATTTAAATTCTATGCACTATTAACTGCCCCAATTGATTTATTGAGTTTAAGTTTTTTCATATGTTTATTTATTTAACATATCTGTTTTATTCTAAGTTTGTGAATTGACTATTAAATGATTTTACTGATCTTACGTCTATTTTAGTGCTTAATAACAGCGTGTATATTGTATATATATAATTTTTGGTAAGGATATTGGTTTTTATCACTATTATATATTGGATTTACGAACTTAGCCTTGTGCGCCACTCTATCATCCACCTTAGACCTACTTGACCTCCTATAGATAAGGGTATGTTCACTCCTCCACTCCGTTATTAATTGCCACATCTCACAGAACCCTCCGGTCTCACACAAAGTCCACCTAGAAAGGCTGTGTCTTGATAAGAGAGTTTCTACAATGCTGGGTGTGAGATTTGTCATCTATTCTCCCTAACCATGATTATTTCTATATATTTCTATTTGTTGCTTAAAAGCGGCAATGTTTACCTTATCAATGGTCCATGAGTGGCCATTTGTGTCATCAGATTTCCCCCTCTATAATATTCAAACTTATCAGGGACCACGAGTGTCCCCTTGTGCTGATGGAGGGAATTATATATGTTAAAATGAGGTCCTAACTTTAACATGCTCCGAAACATCAATGATATTTATTTCTACTGTTTAGATACCTAACTATTGTACTACTCAGCGATATATTACTATCTATGTTTTATGTACATGAATATATTATTGTACTTGTTATTACCTCAATAAAAACCTTTTGAGAAAGAAAAAAAAAAACTGTTGTAGAGGTGGAGACATGGTTTATTTCATTTCTATTAGATGTGTGTGGCTGAGCAGTCAAAAACCTTGTGTAATTAAAAAAAACAAAATGTATGCTTACCTAATAAATTTGTTTCTTTCTGGGCATGGAGAGTACATGACTTCATTCCAATTACTAGTAGGATATTCAACTCCTGGCCAGCAGGAGGAGGCAAAGAGTACCCCAGCAAAGCTGTTAAGTGTAACTTCCCTTGCCCATAATCCCCAGTTATTCAGCCAAAGGAAAATGGAAAAAGAAGAGACACAAGGGTATAGAGGTGCCTGAGGTTTATTAAAAAAAACTGCCAAATTAAAATTAAACGAGGGCAGGTTTGTGGACTCTCCATGCCCGGAAATAAATAAATTTATCAGGTAAGCATAAATTTTGTTTTCTTTCCTATGGCATGGAGAGTCCACGACTTCATTCCAATTACTAGTGGGAACCAATACCCAAGCTAGAGGACACGGAATGAAAAGGGAGGAAGAACAAGGCAGGCAGACCTAAACAGAAGGCACAACTGCTTGAAGAACCTTTCTCCCAAAAGAGGCCTCAGCTGAGGCAAAAGTATCAAATTTGTAGAATTTGGAAAAAGTATGCAAAGAGGACCATGTTGCTGCCTTGCAAATCTGCTCCAAAGAAGCTTCATTTTTTTTAAAGCCCAGGATGAGGAGACAGCCCTAGTGGAATGAGCCGTGATTCTCTCAGGAGGGCTGCTGTCCAGCTGTTTTATAAGCTAAACTGATAACACTTCTTAACCAGAGGGAAAGGGTAGTAGAAGTGGCCTTCTGACCTTTACACTTGCCAGAGAAAACCACAAACAGGGCAGAACATTGCCGAAAATCTTTAGTTGCCTGGAGGTAAAATTTTAGAGCACGCACAACATCCAGGTTATGCTCTTTCTGAGAAGAAGGATTAGGACAAAAAGAAGGAACAACAATTTCCTGATTAATGTCTCGATCCGACACAACCTTAAGGAGAAACCCCAACTTAGTATGAAGGACTGCCTTATCTGCATGAAAAATAAGGTACAGGAAATTACACTGCAGAGATGAAAGCTCAAACACTCTGCGAGCAGAAGAAATAGCAAGATGAAATTAAACCTCCCAAGAACAAGGTTAAGACTCCAAGGAGGAGCAACAGGATTAAACAAAGGCCTGATTCTGACCAGGGCCTAAAAGCTTGAATATCTGGCAAATCAGCCAGGTGTTTGTGCCAAAGAATAGACAGTGCAAATATCTGACCCTGCAGTGTACTGACTGACAACCCTTTCTCCAGACCATCCTGAAGAAAGGATAAAATACGGGGAATCCTCACCAGGCTCCAGGAGAAACCCTTAGATTCACACCAATTAAATGTATTTACGCCATACCTTATGGTAAATCCTGCAAATAACAGGTTTACAAACCTGAAGCATTGTATCAATGACCGCCTCAGAAAAACCAAGTCTAGACAAAACTAGGCTTTCAATCTCCAATCAGTCAGCTTCAGAGAATCCAGATTTGGTTGGAGAAATTGACCCTGAAGTAGAAGATCCTCAGAGGAAACCTCCAAGGTGGAAGAGAGGACATCCTCACCAGATCCACATACCAGATACTGCGAGGCGATGCAGGAGCTAATAGAATTACAGATGCTCTCTCCTGTTGGATACAATGACTCGAGGAAGGAGAGCAAACACTAGAGTGTCTATCAGAGCGCCTGAGGATCTCTTGACCTTGAACCGTACTTTGGAAGCTTGGCATTTTTACGAGACGCCATTAGATCCAACTCAGGAACCCCCCACCTGAGGGTTATCCTTTAGAACACTTCCAGAAGGAGAGCCCATTCCGCAAGGATGAAAAGTATGTCTGCTCAGAAAATCCGCCTCCCAGTTGTCCACTTCTGGAATGTGGATGGCAGGTAGGAGACAATCATGAGCTTCCGCCCACTGCAGAATGCAAGTCACCTCCTTCATGGCTAAGGAACTCTGAGTTCCTCCCTGGTGGTTGATGTAAGCCACTGAGGTGATGTTGTCCGACTGGAATCTGATAAACCAGACTAAAGATAATTGATGCCAAGCTGTCAAGGCATTTAAGATTGCCCTCAACTCCAATATGTTTATGCGAAGAGAAGACTCCTCCTGAGTCCACAGGCCCATAGCTTTTAGAGAGCCCCAAACTGCTTCCCAGCTTAACAGGCTGGCATCTGTAATCACAATCACCCAGGAAGGTCTCAGGAAGCAAGCGCCCTAGAAAGATGTTCCTGAAAAATTGACCACGATAGAGAGTCTCTTGTTAGGGGATTCAGATCTATTCTTTGCATTCCATTGACTGAGCATTCGGAATTGCAGAGGTCTCAGATGGAACCGAGCAAAAGGAATGATGTCCATGGAAGCATCCATCAGACCAATCACATCCATGCAGAGAGCCACTGATGGATGAATAGCAGACTGGAGAGAAAGGCACGATGCAAGAAGTTTGATTTTTTGACATCTGTCAAGAAAATCGTCATGGACAGGCAATCCATAAATGTTCCTAAGAAACACACCCTTGTAGCTGGAACAAGGGAACTCTTTTCAAGATTCACTTTCCATCCGTGGGAACGTAGAAAAGACAACCGCATCTTTTGCTAGCTGAAAACATGACGCCTGAACCAAGATGTTGTCTATGTAAGGCGCCACCGCAATTCTCTGAGATCTTACCACCTTTGTCAATATTCTGGGAGCAGTGGCAAGACCAAATGGAAGTGCAACAACTGGAAATGTTTGTCCAAAAAGGCACACCTTAGAAACTGGTGATGATTTATGTGAATGGAAACATGAAGATATGCATCCTTCTGGTCTATGGTCATCATGAACTGACCTTCCTGAACCAATGGAAGAATGGAATAAATAATTTTCATTTTAAAGGACAGGACCCTGAGGAATATGATGAGACAGAAAATTCCCCCACAAATAGATCTTAATAGATCCTTGACCCTGTTCCTCTACGCAAACAGGAAGATCACTCCCAGAGAAGATAGGTCCTTTATGCAGTTTACGAAGGCCTCTCTCTTCACCTGATTCCTGATCCCAGGAAGAACAAAACTTGAACCCTATCCTGTATCCCACGGATACTAATTCCACAAACTCAGGGTCTGGGACATCGTGGATCCAAGCCTATCGACAGACCAAAGACGCCCCATTATGCTGACTAGAGGAAGGAATCTTGTATTGAAACTCTTTAATCCAAGGTTGACAGAATCTTCAAGAAATCCTGGATTGCTCCGGTTTGAAGAGAAAGAGAAAGTCTCTACGAAAATACAAAAATTAAAATTCTGTCGACCCCTTAGGGCTACTCTTCTTGTATTGAGGATGGAAGGAGTCCTTTCCCTGGAAAAAAATTTGGCCAGACCTGGTCCAACTAAAGTCCTGCCCATAAAGGACAAAGACAGAAGATTGGATTTGGATGTTACATCTGCTAACCAAGATTTTAGCTACAGAGCTCTGGTAGCTAAAATCGCAAGGCTAGAATTCTTGCTAAAAATTCTATATTATAGAGAACCAAGTAGGGAACTTGAAATCATACATATAAATGAGGACAAAAGATTTAAAAGTTTAAAAGTCCTCAGTCCTCCTCTTAATGAAGGGAGACGTCTAATAACGATCTCAAAGTCAAAATACACTTTAAGATTAGGAAAACTAAACGACCAAAGTGCAGTAGCTTTCACTTGCACTAACAGAGGCCCATTTATCAAGCTCCGTATGGAGCTTGAGGGCCTGTGTTTCTGGCGAGTCTTCAGACCGCAGCTCCATAACCCTGTCCGCCTGCTCTGATGAGGCGGATAGGAATCGACAGAATTCAACCCGATCGAGTACGATCAGGTTGATTGACACCCCCTGCTGGCGGCCGATTGGCCGTGAGTCTGCAGGGGGCGGTGTTGCACCGCATTCATCGATGTCTGTCGGACCTGATCCGCACTGTCGGATCAGGTCCGACAGACATTTGTTAAATAGGCCTCATAGCGTGGCCTGATAGCACCTTGCAGTGAGCCGAACATAAGTGTAAAAAATAAGGTCTCAATGATTAGCTTTCACTAGCAATTAAGAGACCGGCAGCGAGAAAGAGCAAAAAACGCTGAGAGAAAAACGGACCTATTGCGTTGTACAAAAAAAACACACTGCCACCATAATTACAGTCTGTCTGATTCTCCTTTCTGAGGTAAAAGTGGCTCCATCTCATAAGTAACGGTGGAGGATCGAGCAGCACATGTATTAAATATTAAATAATGTCTAATACTGTCCGCATTATTGCCCCTTAAATCTACAGATAAAACAAAGCGCTACTGAGGGGAGACGAAAGCGCCAAAATCCTCTTTACTTGCACGAATATAATGCGTAAGCTGTCAGGACAGATAAAATGGCGATAAGGTTACAAAATGCGCATTCAGCAGCATTGTCTGTGCCGTACACAGCTGAGGCAAGGCAATACTAAAGGGAAGTACTAACAAGGCCCGACTTCACTTAAACTGAAGTGGCTATATCTTGGTTATAGCCATTTAGTGTACACAGAGTTTCCTTTTGTTTTATTTTTACTTATTTATTTATTTATTTTGTTTTTTTCTCCCATATGCTCTTAAGACTCCAAGATTGGAGCATTGGAGTACACTTGTTACTACACATTTACACATAGGGTGATGAGTACAAATGTATAGGCGCTTGTCCTGTTATCGCTAAAAGATTATTGGGGTTATAGATTAAGGGGTATTCTTTTTTTCTCTTCTTTCGCTTATTGGGCTTCATGAATCAATTTAAGCCTGCACCTACATTTGTACTAAAGTAGCATTAGCAATTTTTCATGACTATAGGTATAACTAGATAAGAACACTTTTTTTGGAGTTTTTCTACCTCTCTCTTTTCTCAGTATATATGCCCTTTTATATGGATAGATACATAGTAAAAAGTACCCAACACTAAAGTTTCTGGCACAATGGCATTGAGAAGTAGGAACCAGGAAAAAAAGACCAGACCAAGTTTAGACTCCGGCTCAGATATAGCATCAGAGGAGACTAGAAATATAACGGTAGGAAATTACATGGTTAAACAAATCACTGCACTCTTTTTCCCTAAATATGATTCTTTACAGGCATCCTTAGACACAATCATGACTGAATGAAACAATTCTCAGTAAGAGTAGCTACGGCTGAGCAGAGAATTTCTGATCTGGAGGACAGGGACACAGAAAAGGATAAGTGGATTACTTACTCCTCACAGATTAAAACTATTAGTGATACGTTGGAAGACCTTGAAAATAGGTCTAGAAGTAACTTAAGAATAATTGGTCTTCCAGAAGGGCAAGTGGATAAAAATGTATTGTACTTTGCTTCTGTTCAACTTCAAACATTACTTATGCCGCCCTTATGTACTCACTTAATTCAGGAAGGCCGAAGACCGCTGCTTCATAACCCTGTCCGCCTGCTCTGATGAGGCAGACAGGAATCCCCGGAATTCAACCCGATCGAGTACAATCGGGTTGATTGACACCCCCCTGCTGGCGGCCGATTGGCCACGAGTCTGCAGCGGGCGACGTTGCACCAGCAGCTCTTGTGAGCTGCTGGTGCAATGCTGAATATGGAGAGCGTATTGTTCTCCGCATTCAGCGAGGTCTTGTGGACCTGATCCGTACTGTCTGATCAGTTCCGCAAGACCTATGATAAATAGGCCCTGATGTATCCAGCCAAAATTCTGTTAGAAACCAAACAAGGAACTAAGTTTTTTGAAAATGTTAGAGAGGTGGAAGATTTCTTAGAAAATGAAAAGGGTTAGATAATGGTTTATTTGAAGAATTTTTCTTTGTTTTTCTTTTTTCTCTTTTTATTTTCTCACTCCGGCTCGGCTGGGGAAAGTGAACATTTTTAATAGAATAATATCATGGAATGTAGGAGGGATAGCCTCCCCAATTAAAAGAAAAGCTATTATGCAACATTTGAGAAGGTTAAAAACAGACATTGGGTTAATTCAGGAAACACATCTGTCTGAAATTGAAAGCAAAAAGTTGATGGGAAGAAGAAGTTGTATTTTCGCCCAGGTGATATTTTTTAGTCAGCTTTTTTACAGCTATGCTGTATCACTTTCAAGTGTTTCAACGTTTGTGTATCATGTCCCTTTAAAATAGCAACATTTCAAACTGAGCATAAACCAAAAATATCCAGGCTGTACTTCAAACTAATATCCTTGTAGTATTTTCTTTACCTTTTTTCTTATGAAATATACATTTGCACTGACATTAATATGAAGATTCTTATTGTTTTCCCCTAAATCATCACTGCCATGTAGAGCAGGTCAAACAGTCAAGGAAATAATATTTTTTCTTCCATTTATTTGTAAGTCTGTGACAGGTTTACTTTTCATCAAGTGAAGGCGAATGGAGAAGATACAAGAGAATTACCACTTCTTGGCGAAATGCTCTTTTGCTTGACTGGGAAATGTCCAGAAGAATTTGAATCACATGGCTGCTACTGTGGGCAGGAAGGCAGAGGGAATCCAGTTGATATATTGGACAGGTAATGAGTGTAAACAGAAACTTAACTATAAATAAGAACAAAAATAGTAAATATTTTACCTAGAACTCAGCATCTTTTACAGATAGTTTTTAAGGTTCCTCTATTTATTGTTACACAAGTGACTGATGATCTATGAGAGCAGCTACACATATATCTAAACAAATTATGAAAATGCTGACATGAAATCCAAACTTTTTCTTTTATGATTCAGATAGACCATACAATTTTTAACAACTTTCCAATTCATTTAGATCTGATTTTATTTGTTCTCTTTGTATCCTTTGTTGAAAAGTATACCTAGGTAGGCTCAGAAGATGCTGATTGGTGGCTGCACATATATGCCTCTTGTTGTTGGCTTTGAGCCAGCTCCCAGTAGTGTTTTACTGCATCTTCGACAAGGGATACCAAAAGAATTAAGCAAATTAGATAACAGAATTAAATTGGAGTTTTTTAAAATATGTAATATCTATCTGATTTATAAAAGAAAATTGTTGGTTTGCACGTCCCTTTAAAAAATTTTAATTTTCTATTTATGAGATATTACTAAATTCTCTGGGGGGATTTTTGGAACTCCTGTGCTAAAAAAGCACATTTGATTGGCAACTGTTATCCTGGTGTTAAGTTTTTATCATATCAAATGTATGTGTGAGAAGGAGGTCATGAGCCCATATATTCCCAAAGTATTGGTCTAACTAACACAAATAAAATTACTCTCCTTCAAAAATTGTGACAAACTGCCTTACACGAAAAGGCTTGAAATAGATATGTGGGGGACTGTAGAACCGAATTACTAAGGGACATATGGGAAACCTTGGTAACCACTTCTATAAATATAATGATTAAAAACAGTTGCAGAAAAGGTAGCAGACAAAAAGGCACTGCTTGGAGACCACTCGTGTCTTTTCAAGAATATGGCATATGATATCTTAGTCTGCATCTATCTGATGGGCATATTCTAAATTGTCAAGTACATGGTCTTATTAGTCCCAGAACCAGGAAACTCTGATGCACACCTGTGCCTACAATAAATAATTTGTGTTGTTATACATGTCTTTGTTAAGCTTTTCAAACTAATTAGTTAGATTTTTTTTTAAATGTGATAGGGTCATGCTGCTAGAATATAAGAAATAATTAAAATGCAAACAACCAAATACAATTGACATGTTTATATTGTATTGTTTTAATTTTAAAATTACACCTATATTTCAGTGTAGTGATTGTATTTTTTTTAAATTATGTCTTATTTATACCCCCCAAAAAGCCCACAACAGTATATTTATATGTACACACACAAACAGTAAATTGTAAACTTAAAGTAACATTTGCAATTTGCCATAGTCAATACTACCAGCTAGTCTAATTACCTGTTGTAAATCTGTAAATGCTCTTAATCATTGGCTGCCAAACAGAGCTGTAATATATTGCTGTGGCAATTTCTGTCACTAGGATTAAACATCAGGTTACAAGCCAGAATCATTATTTTTCTCATATAATGCATTTTGAATATTCTACTCTATTTGTATTGTACTAGCTAAATTACCTAGCCATGCTCTCATTGCTGACATACTATATAAAAAGCATGCACAAAATATTTGCATAATATATCTTTATTTTCCAGCTGCTGTTTTTCTCATCAGTGCTGTATTGAGCATCTGAAGAAATTAGGCTGTCAACCAGATAGGAATATACGATCAGAAGTTATATGTTTGGACCACAAACCTACATGTAAGTCGAAAACCACCATGTAAAATCGCACTATACCAAGCGTGTTCTATTTTAACTCAGCTTCAGTATGCTCAATGGTTCCATGACGGAATAATTCCGTCATCGTTCATTAATGGGTTAAAAACACATATATATTTTTTTTAAAAATAGAACACATTTTGGTACAGTGCAATTAAAATATAAATGTATCAAAGTAATTTTCTTTTGTGATTCAGACAGAACATACCATTTTTAAAAGGTTTCCAATTTAATACTATTATCCAATTTGATTCTTTCCCATAATAATCTGTATTAGGTAGGTATCTGGATCACTATATGGCAGGAAGTAGTGCAGTCACCTAGTGCTCTTGCAAATTGATAACATTTTTGCAAAACAGCCTCCATATAGTGCTTCAGAAAAGGGCCGGCTCCTAAGCTTACGTCCCTGCTTTTTAACAAAAGATACCAAGAGAACGAATTTTTTTTATAAAAGAAGTAAAATAGAAAGGTGTTTGAAGTCACATGATCTATGTAAATCATGAAAGAAAAATTTTGTGGCTACTGTATTCTATTGGATATTGATGTACATGAACAGCTCCTATAGGTTTATTATTCATGGCTTGTTTCATTATTTTATTGTAAAAAAAGAGGTTGAGTTTCAGTTGGCACATGTAAATTGTATCACCATTTAATACTGTCTGAAAGGATCATTTTAATTAGCCCTTCCCTGCAGGTGGCGATACTGAGTTTAACATTCCATCAGTGGCAGAGAAGCATCGTCTCCCACAGTAAAATGCAGTAAAATACCTCTTGGTGAGACGGCCTTCTAACAGTGATTGCAGCCTTTTACAACATTTTACTCACAATCTCCAATGTGACATAGATACATTTATATATACTGATAATGTGACAATGCTTATGACATCAAGGCCTGAGTCACATAAGAAAAAACATAATTTATGTAACAACTTACCTGATAAATTCATTTCTTTCATAGTGGCAAGAGTCCATGAGCTAGTGACATATAGAATATACATTCCTACTAGGAGGGGACAAATTTCCCAACCCTCAAAATGCCTATAAATACCATTTCCAACTCACTCATACCTCAGTTTAATGAGTAAAAAGCATACAAAAAGAGGAACTGAAAAAATAATGTGCTTTATACAAAAAATCATAACCCCCCAAAAATACGGTGGGTTCAGGTAAGTTCTTACATAAATTATGTTTTCTTTCATGTAAGTGGCAAGAGTCCATGAGCTAGTGACGAATGGGATGTGGAAGTCCACAAGTCACTACAGAGGGAGGGATAAAATAAAAACAGCAATTGTTTCCTTAAAAATTAAAAAAAAACTCAAATCAAATGCACTAGAATCAAACTGAGACAGCTGCCTGAAGAACCTTTCTATCAAAGGCTGTTTCTGAAGAAGCAAACTCATAAAAATTTAGTAAATGTATGCAAAGAAGACCAAGTTGCTGCTTTGCAAATTTGATCAACTGAAGCTTCAATCTTGAAAGCCCAAGAAGTGGCAACTGATCTAGTAGAATGAGCTGTAATTCACTGAGACGGAGACTGCCCCGCCTCCAAATAAGCTTTGTGAATCAAAAGTTTCAACCAAGATGCCAGAGAAATGGCAGAGGCTTTCTGATCTTTCCTGGAACCAGAACAAATAACAAATAGACTAGAAGTCTTTCTGAAATCTTTAGTAGCCTCAACATAATATTTCAAAGCTCTTACCACATCCAAAGAATGTAAAGACCTTTCAAGAGTATTCTTAGGATTAGGACACAAGGTAGGAACAACAATTTCCCTATTAATGTTGTTAGAATTCACAACTTTAGGCAAAAATGTAAACGAAGTCCGCAAAACAGCTTTATCTTAATGGAAAATCAGATAAGGAGATTCACAAGAGAGAGCAGACAATTCAGAAACTCTTCTAGCAGAAGAGATAGCCAAAAGAAATAACACTTTCCAAGAAAGTACAGGTGGCCCTCGTTTTACAATGGTTCAATTACACCGTTTCAGAATAACAACCTTTTTTTCCAGTCATGTGACTGCTATTGAAAAGCTTTGAGAAGCAGTGCATTTATTAAAATTGCCAGTAGTTGGAGCTGTCCGCTTGTGTTGCAGCAAAGCCAAGCAAGCTGAAATTAATCAGTTTAACCAGACATGAGCTATCAAGCAGATTTCAAAGGAACAAGATATTCCTGTCTATAAATCAGTCCAGATTGGAATGCATAGAAAGAACTGTTTGCAGAAAAATGCAAGTGAAGTCTGTGTTGTGTGATTATTTTATTAGGTTTATAATGCTGTTTAGCAAATGTTTTTGTTCATTTAACTTAGTTTAATTATATATTCTGTGTTGTGTGATTATTTTATTAGGTTTATAATGCTGTTTAGCATTTAAAGTCAATGTATTAGGTGTTACTTATGACAATTTTGAGAGGGACCTGGGACCTATCTCCCTCACTTCCCATTGACTTACATTATAAACTGGGTTTCAATTTACAACGGTTTCGATTTACAACCATTCCTTCTGGAACCTAACCCTGGCGTAAACTGAGGGCTACCTGTAATTTAATATCCAGAGAATACATAGGCTCAAAAGGAGAAGCCTGTAAAATCTTCAAAACCAAATTGAGACTCCAAGGAGGAGAAATAGATTTAATAACAGGCTTGATACGAGTCAAAGCCTGAACAAAACAGTGAATATCAGGAAGCTTAGCAATCTTTCTATGAAATAAGACAGAAAGAGCAGGAATTTGTCCCTTCAAAGTATTTGCAGATAACCCTTTATCCAAACCATCCTGAAGAAACTGTAAAATCCTAGGAATTCTGAAAGAATGCCAAGAATAATCATGAGTGCAACACCATAAAATATAGGTTTTCAAAACCCGATTATAAATCTTCCTTGAAACAGACTTATATCATAGTTCTAATCACTGAGTCAGAAAATCCTCTATGACTAAGCACTAAGCGTTCAAATTCCATGCCTTCAAATGTAGAGATTTGAGATTTTGAAACAGCCCTTGAGACAGAAGGTCTGGCCTTAAAGGAAGTGGCCAAGGCTGGCAACTGGACATCCGGACAAGATCTGCATACCAAAACCTGTGAGGCCATGCTGGTGCTATCAGAAACACATAAGATTGTTCCATTATGATCTTGGAGATCACCCTTGGAAGAAGAACCAGAGGCAGAAAAATGTAAGCAGGTTGGTAAAACCAAGGAACTGCTAAAACATCCACCATCACTGCCTGAGGATCCTTGGACCTGGAAAGGTATCTGGGAAGCTTCTTGTTTAGACGAGAGGCCAACAAATCTATTTCTGGAAAACCCCACATCTGTACAAGATGAAAAAACATATCTGGATGGAAGACCATTCCCCCGGATGTAAAGTGTGATGGCTGAGATAATCCGCTTCCCAATTGTCTACACCTGGGATATGAATCGCAGAAATTTGACAAGAGTTGGATTCTGCCCAAGAAAGTATCCAAGATACTTCTTTCATTGCTGAAGGACTGCGAGGCCCTCCTTGATGATTGACATATGCCACTGTTGTGATATTGTCTGTCTGAATACGAATGTAAAGTTCTCTCTTCAATAGAGACCATGCCTGAAGAGCTCTGAATATAGCACAGAGTTCTAAAATATTGATTGTTAACCTCACCTCTTGAGGATTTCAAACCCCTTGTGCTGTTAGAGACCCCCAGACAGCTCCCCAACCTGTAATACTTGCATCTGTTGAGATCACAGTCCAGGAAGGACGAACAAAGGAGGCCCCTTGAACAATAAGGTGATGGTCTAACCACCAGGTTAGTGAGAGTTCAGTGTTAGGATTTAAGTATATTAGTTGTGATATCTGAGTATAATCCCTGCACCATTGGTGCAACATGCAAAGCTGTAGAGGCTTCATATGAAAACGAGCAAAGGGGATTGCATCCGATGCTGCAGTCATGAGACATAAAACTTCCATGCACATAGCCACTGAAGGGAATGATAGAGACTGAAGGTTTAGACAAGCTAAAACCAACTTCATTTGTCTCTTGTCTGTCAGAGAAAGAGTCATGGACACTGAATCTATCTGGAAACCTAAAAAGGTGACTCTTGTCTGAGGAATCAATAAACTGTTTTGTAAATTAATCCTCCAACCATGTCTTTGAAGAAACTATACTAGTTGTTTTGTGTGAGATTCTGCTAAATGAAAAGATTGAGCTAGTACCAAGATATCGTCCAAATAAGGAAACACTGCAATACCCTGCTCTCTGATTACAGATAGAAGTGCACAAGAACCTTTCGAGAAGATTCTTGGAGCTGTCACTAGGCCAAACGGAAGAGCAACAAATTGGTAATGCTTGTCTAGAAAAGAGAATCTCAGAGAACGATAGTGGTCTGGATGAATCGGAATGTGAAGATAAGCATCCTGTAAGTGTATTGTGAACATGAAATGACCTTGCTGAACAAAAGGCAGAATAGTCCTTATAGTCACCATCTTGAAAGTTTGACAAAACAATTTAACATTTTCAGATCCAGAATTGGTCTGAACGAATCTTCTTTCTTTTGGACAATGAACAGATTTGAATAAAAAACAAAACCCTGTTCCTGCTGAGGAACTGGAACAATCACCCCTGAAAGCTCTAGGTCTGAAACACACTTCCTAAAAGCCTGAGCCTTCACAGGATTTGTTGGAACATGAGAAAGAAAGAATCTTCCCATGGGAGGTCTTATTCTGAAACCCTTGAGAAACAATATCCTGAATCCACTGATTTTGAATAGAATCTGTCCAAATGTCTTGAAATAATTTCAATATGCCCCCCACCAGTTAAACTGGTTTGAGGGCCGCACCTTCATGCAGTCTTAGGGGCTGGATTTGGTTTCTTATGAGGCTTGAATTTATTCCAATTCGGAGATGGTCTCCAATTAGAGCCAGAGGCCTTAGAGGAAGGAGAGGTCTTTTGTTCTCTATTCCTACAAAAGGAACAAAAATGATTGGGAGCTTTAAACTTACCCTTAGATTTCTTATCTTGTGGCAGAAAAACTCCCTTTCCCCAGTGATAGTGGAGATAATAGAAACAAATTGAGCACTAAATAAATTATTACCCTGAAACGATAGAGATAGTAATCTAGATTTAGACACCATATCAGCATTCCAAGATTTAAGCCATAAAGCTCTTCTAGTAAGAATAGCTAAAGACATAGATTTAATATCAATCTTAAAGGGACAGTAAAGTAAAAAAACATCTTTCATGATTTAAACAGGGCATGTAATTTTAAACAACTTTACAATTTACTTTTATTACCAATTTTGCTGTGTTCTCTTGGTATTCTTAGTTGAAAGCTAAATCTAGGAGGTTCATGTGCTAATTTCTTAGACCTTGAAGACTGCCTCTAATCTAAAAGCATTTTGACAGTTTTTCACCACTAGAGGATGTTAGTTCATGTGTTTCATATAGATAACATTGAGCTCAGCCACGTGAAGCTCCTAAGAGTCAGCACTGATTGGCTAAAAATGCATGTCTGTCAAAAGAACTGAAATAAGGGGGCAGTTTGCAGAGGTATAGATACAAGGTAATCACAGAGGTAAAAAGTATATTAATATAACTGTGTTGGTTATGCAAAATTGGGGAATGGGTAATAAAGGGATTATCTACCTTTTTAAACAACAAAAATTCTGGTGTTTACTGTCCCTTTAATGACATCAACTATAGCATCACAAATTAAATGATTAGCACGTTGAAGTAAAAGAACAATTATAGACAATTCAGGATCTGATAACTGCTGTGCTAAACTATCCGACCAAAAAGTTGAAGCAGCAGCAACATCAGCCATAGAAATAGCAGGTTTAAGAATTTAGCCAGTATGTAAATATGCTCTTCTAAGATAAGATTCAGTCTTCCTATCTAAAGGAACCTTAAAGGAAGTACTATCTTTCATAGGAATAGTAGAACGTTTGCCAAGAGTGGAAATAGTCCCATCAACCTTAGGGACTTTTTCCCAAAACTCTAACTTGGCCACAGGTAAAGAATATAGCTTTTAAACCTAGAAGAAGGATTAAAAGAAGCACCAGGCTTAGACCACTCTTTAGTAATCATAATAGAGATAGCATCTGGAATAAGAAAAACTTTAGGAGTAACCCCAGAAGTTTCAAAAAACAGAATTCAAACATTTGCTAGTTTTGTTATCAAGAGGACTAGACTCCTCAATACCCAAAGTAAACAATACTTCCTTTAATAAAGAACAAATATATTCAATCTTAAAAAGAAAAGTAGATTTGTCAATTTCAGTCTCTGAAGTAGGATCCTCTGAGCCAGAGAAATCCTCATCAGCAGAAGATACTTCAGTATGCTGTCAAGCAATACAAATTTCATCAGATTTATGAGAAGTTTGGAAAGACCTTTTACTTTTATTTGAAGGTGGAATAGCAGTCATAGCCTTCTCTATAGCTGCAGCAATATAATTTTTCATATCTGCAGGAACATCATGTACATTAGACTTTAAAAGAATAACAATAGATGTATTTGTACCTATAGAAACATTATCAGCATGTAATAATTTATCATAACAAGTGCCACATATTTGAGCAGAAGAAGATAAGCTAATTTACAACAAACACACTTAGCTTTGGTAGAATTGTGTTCATGCAGCTTAGTTCCTACAGTAACATCAAAGGCAGGATCAGTTTAAGACATCTAGCAAAATGTAACAAAAAAGAAACAATAACATTTAAACAAAATATCCAATTTCCTCAAAATAGCAGTTTCAGGAATGGGAAAACATTCTTATGATAAAATTCTTATACAAAAATAAAATCAAACATCTTAGTCCTCTAAAAACAAATGAGAGCAGTGAGCAAAAGATGGAGAGACTTAATATAACAAAGTTTGGCACCAGGTATGACGCAAAGATGATGCAAATGCAGAGGAAAAAAGTTTTGGCGCGAAAGCTAACAAAATGAAATGACGCAACTTGCGTCATAACAGGTGCGACTTTGCGGCAAAAAAATTTGCATCAATAAAGACGCAAGAAATTACGCGATTTGTGTCATGACAGATGCGACTTAGTGCCAAAAATGACGCAATAAAAAGTAGCATTTTGCATCATCGTGAGCCTATTTAGGTAAGAAAAAAATACCTAAAATCTCCAATAAACATAATTTTCCTGCTGAAACTGTTAGACTGCAAAGGGAAATACACAGATCTGACTCATGGCAAATATATGCAATATACATTTAAAACTTTATAATATAAAGTGCCAAACATAGCTGAGAGTGTCTTAAAAAATTATATATACTTACCAGAAGACACCCATCCACATATAGCAGACAGCCAAACCAGTACTGAAACATATCAGCAGAGGTAATGGTAGAGGAGTATAATGTCAATCTGAAAGGGAGGCAGCAGATGAATCCCTGCGACCGATTACAGAGAGCCTTAGAATAGATTTACCATAGGCAAAAACATGGTGTCATCAGGCAAAACACTGTACTTTGAGAGTAATTTGGGATTCATAATACTTAGAAGCGCCTATCACAGAAGAAAATCAAGCACATTTTGCTTTACCACCTCCACAGGAGGCAAAGTTTGTAAAACTGAGGTATGAGTGAGGTGTATTTATAAGCATTTTGAGGTTTGGAAAACTTCCTGGTAGGAATGTATATCCCATACGTCACTATCTCATGGACTCTTGCCACTTACATGAAAGAAAAAGTGTGTTTCATGCCCCTTTAAATGACATTATCTCATTTATTTAGTGAGTTACATATTATTTAATTTATGAAAGTAATTTTAAGGAGACAGAAAATGTTAAAAAAGAAGCTATTTTTGCATACAAAAGGAGCACTATTTAAACAAGTAAAAAAATGTTAAAGGTTAAAGTTGTTTATTTTGATATTGAGGCTAACAGGAAGTACAACTGGGCTTTGAGAACTGATTACTCACTGGCTTATGAGAATATTTCCCTCTGTTTTATTGGTGGAGAGAGACATCCCACATACAAACCATTTTATTTTTCTTGGTACAGGGTCAAGTATTTTACAAATAAGAAACTTCTTATACTGTCCTCTTTGAGATGCAACAAAAATAATTACTTATGTGTCCCTTTAAATTTCATTACCTGTGTTTTTTGGGTTTTTCTAAGGTGTTGGATGGAGCATATGTGACAAGTTAATATGTTCATGTGACAAAGCAGCTGCTGAATGTATGGCAGACGCTCCCTTCAATAGTACAGCGAGATCAGTCAGCAGAAATCAGTGTCAAGGTGAGACAGTTCTATGCAGAAATGGAGGAGCCCAGGAAAAACCTGCTGGGGATTCTGGATCAAAGTCTGACAGTTCAAGCTCAGAGGAAAGCAGCGAGGAACACAGGCCAATGCGGGACATTGTGCAAGCAGGAGATGCAATAAAACCATTACCTCTGGAGAGACGGCCACGTTCTGTGTCTACCAGACAGTAACATGCAAAAACCACACTACATATATAATAAAGAATGATCTTTAGAAATAAAATATTTTTAAATAACCAATTCTAACATTTTCTCCATGAATGTGATTTCTCCCGTTTTCAATAATTTACAAATCAGATAGTTGAACATGAATGTAAGAAACATCTCCGTCAACATAAGAATTTGAGTTACTAGTTCTATATTGTCTAGGTGGGAACTTTTTCTGTTGTACTTATTAGTTTTACCTCATTGGGCCCTAGGACAAAATCTGTGGCAGGGACCTCTTATTTCAACAGTACAACAGCACTACTGACTTCTAATATATATATTGTACCTACATAAACCTACACAATGTAGCCATCATACCTGAACAATAACATAACATATATTTAGCAAAATCTGTGGGCTGGATAGTCGGGTCCCCTAGAAGGTCAGGCCCTGTCTGAGACCCCTGTAGTTCCATCCCTTGTTCCAATATTATTGTATGGCCCCTGTCCACCTGTGAGTGTGAGGTATTTGATTAAAAATATCTTTATACCATTATTAATTAATAAATTGATTCAACATTTGAGTTGATTTCCAGTAAGAATAATGTTTTCAAAACATTTAAAACTGTCACTTTGTTCTCAAATTTTACATTGTTTTGCAGTTCTGACATATACTTCTTGAAAAGCCTCTTAATTTTATCTTTTATCAAAAATCACTGTGCAGCATGTTGTGGGGTCGAAGAACTTAATCCTGCTATTTGCTGTGCGGGGGAAAAAACATATACCAAAATATAGTGCATTATTTTTTCTGTTTGCTACACATAATTTAAATTTTAAGGAAAACTAAATTTTAAGATTAAAGAGACATGAAACCCCAAATTTTTATTTCCTGATTCATATAGAAAATACAATTATAAAAAAGTTAGCAATTTACTTCTATTATCAAATTTGCTTTATTCTCATGTTATTCTTTGTTGAAGTGATATCTAGATAGGTAGCGTTGGCACAAATCTGGAACACCACATGACAGGAAATAGTGCTGCCATCTACTGCTCTTTCTAATGTATAACATTCATGCAAAACTGCTGCTGCTGTATATAGTACTGCAGACAAGTGCACACTCCTGAACCTATCTTACTGCTTTTCAATAAAGGATAACAAGAAAACTAAGAACATTTTATTATAGAAGTATATTAGAAAGTTGTTTAAAATTGTATGTTCTATCTAAATCATTAAATACAAATTTTGGGTTTTATGTCCCTTTAATGACCATTTAATTATACCTATATGTAGCACATAATTTAGTGTTCTCTTGTCCAGAAATGCCTCAGCAATTAGTAAAACTAAATTAGCCTAGAAACCAAGTTGTTGTTTCCCTGTAATGTAGCACACTTGAACAAGACTACAGCTGTGTGCTTAATTCTAATGATTCATGTTTAAAGAGCAATGTGGAGTGAGGGTTTGTGCTTTGAGAAACTTTAATCATCAAATGAAAGAGAAAACAATAATAGGTTTTCAAATTTGATGTAATCTTTTTTATTTACACAGCAACCATATACTTGTAGGTATAGATACTACTATGGAATATCATTTTGATTACTTTGGGCTTGAATTTATGTTTTTGATGTGACTTTTTTATTTTTAGAAACATATATTTTTTAGAAACATATACATTTATTTCAGTTTTATTGTTTTTGAAGAAATAAAAACATTTATACAGAAATATTGTGTGCCTTGCAAACAATAAAATTGTACTCTAACATAAAGAATGATTTTGATACACTTTGTACTGTTTCTATGCTTTATTTCATCATATCTAGATGCCAGACTTTTCATGTGTATGTAATTCATTAAAGGGACACTGAACCCACATTTTTTCTTTTGTGATTCAGATAGAGCATGCAGTTTTAAGCACCTTTCTGATTTACTCCTATTATCAATTTTTCTTCGTTCTCTTGCTATCTTTATTTGAAAAAGAAGGCATCTAAGCTTTTTTTATTGGTTCAGAACTATGGATAGCTCTGTTTTTAATGGTGGATGAATGTATCCACCAATCAGCAAGGACAACCCAGGTTGTTCACCAGAAATGGGCCGGCATCTAAACTTACATTCTTGCATTTCAAATAAAGATACCAAGAGAATAAAGAATTTGATAATAGGAGTAAATTAGAAAGTTGCTTAAAATTTCATGCTCTATCTAAATCACGAAAGAAAAATTTTGGGTTCAGTGTCCCTTTAAGTATTGGCTATAGAAAAGCTTTATAAACAAGAGGCAACAGTGTGGGTGGGAGAGCTATACTAAAAAGTTCATTTTCATTAGTTCTCTTCTTGAGCATGAGACACAGCCAGATGAGATGAGGATGCCTGGACCAAAATATCGTCCAAGTAAGACACTACAGAAATTCCTTGTGCACGAACTGCAGTCAACAATGCTCCTAGAACCTTGGTATATACTCTGGGAGTTGTCAGCCAGACCAAATGGAAGTGATACAAACTGATAATGCTTGTTTACGAAAGCAATGTCTCAGGAACCTGACATTCACCTTGTGAATAGGGATATTTATATAGGCATAAATTTATGGTAGAGATAAACTGAGCCTCCTGCACTAAAGGAAGTAAAGTATGAATTGTCTCCAAATTTCAGGAATTTGTTCAACATATTGAGATCCAAAATAGGCAGAAACGTACCTTCCTTTTTGGTAATAAAGAGAGATTGGAATAAAATCCCCAACTTATTCCTGAATCTGTGATCTGAGCAATAACTCCCATTGTTTCCAAATCCTTCATACAAGCCAAAACAGCTTGGGCCTTTAAATGATCTCAAGAAACTTGAGACAGAAAGAATCATCCTTGAGAAGGTTCCGATCAAAAGCTTATTGGATACCACTGAGATCCAAGATAGGCTGAATAGTACCTTCCTTTATGGTAATAAAGAGAGATAGGAAAAAAATCCCTAATTTATTTTTAAATCTGTAACCTGAGCAATAACTTCCATTGTTTCTAAATCCTTCATACAAGCCCAAACCACTAGGGCCTTTACAAGGAACAGCATTCTACAACCCAGGGGAATGGCAGATAAATCTGCATTTCATATGGGCAGGGCTTTGGATCACACAAGATGCTGCACATTGTAGAACAAGGGATTGGCAGATAAATCTGCAATTCACCTGGGAGGCTTGAGCATTTCCACACTGGGACAATATTTTTTCCTGCTTAGCTAAAAACTCATTGTCTGTCCTTCATAGGCCATCTGAGGAGGAAAGGAGTCTCAGATCAGTTAGATAACCCCTTTCAATGATGAGTAGATAAGTTGGAGGAATCTAAAGCTCTGGTAGGTAGGGGTGTTTTTTCCTCCTCCTAGTGAATGGAGGGTAATTCTCCCCTTTAATTTGTTCCCAATGATCCACTTTACCTGCTGGAGTGTATTAAATTGTTTACAAGTATTTCCATTAACCTTATATTGGCATTTGAATTAGTTTATTTAGCCTGTGGTATCCCCACCCATCCTGAAAGTTTTTGGCCTCGAGGCCAAGCTGTGTTAACACAGCCAGCAGAAGAAATAACACTCCCAGTGGGTTATAGAAGAGAAAAGGTAATAAAATGTTAATTTTCTATTGTTCTCTATAAGTATTGGTGATTGGTTTATGGACAGATATAAGATAAAGAAGCAGGTATATTTACACAATGTGATAAAGTAATGAGATCTGATTATACCTACAAGCTCAACCCAATTTATTTGGTTGTGGCTTCAAAACACAAAATCAGCTAATTCATATACACAAATAAGCCTTAAAAAACAAATCTCATACATTTTATGCTCTGCAACTGGTAACAAAAGTAATTGGAAACACATTAAGGGAAAAATAATTTTATAGTATACTGTCCCTTTAAGCAATTGAATCATGGAAACAGATTAGCTCTTGATCTGTATGCAAAAAATACAGATTATATGAATTGACTTTTAACCAGATAAATTACTTGGTCTCTCCGACTTATTACTTGGGACTCTTCCTGAGCCTCTAGCAGAATATCATCCATGTAGTAAAAATTCAGATTCAGATAGAGCATGCAATTTTAAGCAACATTCTAATTTACTTCTATTATCAATTTTCTTCATTCTCTTAGTATCTTTACTTGAAAAAGCAGGATTGTAAGCTTAGGAGCCGGCCCATTTTTGGTTTAACATCTGGGTAGCACTTGCTCAATGTAAAACTGAAAAATCCTTGTAAAGGAATACAGTGAGGTAAACTGACAAATAAGCACTAAAAAAACTATTAAAACAGTAAAGGCTGAGAAGAAATAAGAACATCTGGGTAGCGCTTGCTGATTGGTGGCTAAATGTAGCCACCAATCAGCAAATGCTTCCCAGGGTGCTGAACCACAAAAAAGGGACGGCTCCTTAGCTTACATTACTGCTTTTTCAAATAAAGATTCCAAGAGAACGAAGACAATTTGATAATAGGAGTAAATTAGAAAGTTGCTTAAAATTGCATGTATAGAATAGAAAAGTCCGGAGGAAATCTCAATATGGTAAAATAAAAGACAAGATTTATTCAAATGTTCAAATAGAGGATAGCAAGACCGGTTGGCTGGTCTTACGCTTTCGGCGTTATGCCGTATTCATACACCTATTTCACAAAGAGTCAACCATCTTTAAAAAGAGGCTGCTATGCAGCCATTGGACAAACAATCAGCAATTATGCTAAATTCTTAAAGTGTCTACACGTAATTAACAAACATTCAGCTAGATTTAGAGTTTTGTTGGTAAAAAGCTGCGTAGCTAACGCTGCTTTTTTTGCCAACGCACCCTTCCAACAACGCTGGTATTTAGAGTTGTCTGAGGGGCTGCGTTAGGCTCAAAAAAGGGTGCATTGAGCCTAACTTAGCTCCACTTCAACCCTCAATACCAGCGTTGCTTACGGTAGCGGTAAGCTGGCAAAACATGCTCGTGCACGATATCCCCATAGGAAACAATGGGGCATTTTGGGCTGAAAAAAAACCTAACACCTGCAAAAAAGCAGCGTTCAGGTCCTAACGCAGCCCCATTGTTTCCTATGGGGAAACACTTTCTAAGTCTGCACCTAACACCCTAACATGTACCCCGAGTCTAAACACCCCTAACCTTACACTTATTAACCTCTAATCTGCTGCCCCCGCTATCGCCTGCATTATACTATTAACCCCTAATCTGCCACTCTGTACACCGCCGCAACCTACATTATACTTATGAACCCCTAATCTGCTGCCCCTAACATCGCCGACTCCTATATTATATTTATTAACCCCTAATCTGCCCCCCCAACGTCGCTGCTACCTAACTACACTTATTAACCCCTAATCTCCCGCCCGCACCGTCGCTGCTACTATAATAAAGTTATTAACCCCTAAACCTAACTCTAACCCTAACCCTAACACACCCCTAACATAAATATAATTTATATTAAACGAAATAATATTCCTATAATTAACTAAATTATTCCTATTTAAAACTAAATACTTACCTATCAAATAAACCCTAATATAGCTACAATATAATTAATAATTACATTGTAGCTATTTTAGGATTTATATTTATTTTACAGGCAACTTTGTATTTATTTTAACTAGGTACAATAGCTATTAAATAGTTAATAACTATTTAATAGCTACCTAGTTAAAATAAATACAAAATTACCTGTAAAATAAATCCTAACCTAAGTTACAATTAAACCTAACACTACACTATCATTAAATTAATGAAATAAATTACCTACAATTACCTAAAATAAAATACAATAAAATAAACTATTCTATAATACAGAAAAAAACAAACACTAAATTACAAAAAATAAAAAAGAATTACAAGCAGTTTAAACTAATTACACCTAATCTAAGCCCCCTAATAAAATAAAAAAGCCCCCCAAAATAAAAAAATCCCTACCCTATTCTAAAATACAAAAGTAATCAGCTCTTTTACCAGCCCTTAAAAGGGCTTTTTGCGGGGCCTTGCCCCAAAGTAATCAGCTCTTTTGCATGAAAATAAAAATAGAATACCCCCCCAACATTACAACCCACCACCCACATACCCCTACTCTAACCCACCCAAACCCCCCTTAAAAAAACCTATCACTAACCCCCTGAAGATCTCCCTACCTTGAGTTGTCTTCACCCAGCCAAGGCGAATTCTTCATCCAAGTGGAGCAAGAAGATGTCCTCCATCCGGGCGAATGTCTTCTTCCAAGCGGCATCTTCTATCCGGATCCATCTTCATCCCGCCGACGCGGAACATCCTCCTTCCCCGACGGACTAACGACAAATGAAGGTTCCTTTAAGGGACGTCATCCAAGATGGCGTCCCTTCAATTCCGATTGGCTGATAGAATTCTAATTTAATATAATAATATAATTTAATGATAGTGTAGTGTTAGGTTTAATTGTAACTTAGGTTAGGATTTATTTTACAGGTAATTTTGTATTTATTTTAACTAGGTAGCTATTAAATAGTTATTAACTATTTAATAGCTATTGTACCTAGTTAAAATAAATACAAAGTTGCCTGTAAAATAAATATAAATCCTAAAATAGCTACAATGTAATTATTAATTATATTCTAGCTATATTAGGGTTTATTTTATAGGTAAGTATTTAGTTTTAAATAGGAATAATTTAGCTAATTATAGGAATATTATTTCGTTTAATATAAATTATATTTATGTTAGGGGTGTGTTAGGGTTAGGATTAGAGTTAGGTTTAGGGGTTAATAACTTTATTATAGTAGCGGCGACGGTGCGGGCGGGAGATTAGGGGTTAATAATTGTAGGTAGGTGGCGGCGATTTTAGGGAGGGCAGATTAGGGGTTAATACTATGAGGCCTAGTTATCAACGTGTCAACTTACCTGCCTTCTCCGGCCCAATACGCCCGCCTAAGCTCGCCTACCATTGCCGCCACGGACCTGCAAAATTTCGCCTAAGTTATCAATAAATCTGTCAAAAAGCCACGCACCAAGTACGGGGCGATGAGCAGCGGACTGTGAGAGTTATCACTCATCCGATCTCGCTGCTCTTCGGCTTTTTGACAGCTTTATTGCTAGCCTGTCACTAAGCACCCACACTAAACTACACTGTTCTACCCCCTATACCGGCGCCTCCGGAGCCCCCCGCAACTTAATAAAGTTATTAACCCCTAAACCGCCGCTCCTAGACCCCGCCGCAACTCTTATAAATGTATTAACCCCTAAACCGCCACTCCCGGACCCCGCCACAACCTATATTAAACTTATTAACCCCTAATCTGCCCCTCTTACACCGTCGCCACCTATAATACATTTATTAACCACTATCCTGCCCCCCCCTACACCGCCGCCACTATAATAAATATGTTAACCCCTAAACCGCCGCTTCCTGACCCCGCCGCAACTATAATATATGTATTAACCCAAAAACCTAAGTCTAACCCTAACCCTAACACCCCCCAACTTAAATATTAATTAAATAAATCTAAATAATATTTCTATTATTAACTAAATTAATCCTATTTAAAACTAAAAACTTACCTTTAAAATAAACCCTAATTTAGCTACAATATAAATAATAATTATATTGTAGCTATCTTAGGATTTATTTTTATTTTACAGGTAACTTTCAATTTATTTTAACTAGGTACAATAGCTATTAAATAGTTATTAACTATTTAATAGCGTACCTAGCTAAAATAAAGAGAAATTTACATGTAAAATAAATCCTAACCTAAGTTACAATTACACCTACCACTACACTATACTTTAATAAATTATTTATATTTAAAACTAAATACTTACCTGTAAAATAAACCCTAAGATAGCTACAATGTAATTAATAATTACATTGTAGCTATTTTAGGATTTATATTTATTTTACAGGTAACTTTGAATTTATTTTAGCTAGTTAGAATAATTATTAAATAGTTATTAACTATTTAATAACTACCTAGCTAAAAGAAATACAAAATTACCTGTAAAATAAATCCTAACCTAAGTTACAATTAAACCTAACACTACACTATCATTACATTAATTAAATAAATTAAATACAAATAACTACAATTAAATACAATTACATAAACTAACTAAAGTACAAAAAATAAAAAAAGCTAAGTTACAAAAAATAAAAAAAATAAGTTACAAACATTTAAAAAATATTACAACAATTTTAAGCTAATTACACCTAATCTAAGCCCCCTAATAAAATAACAAAGCCCCCCAAAATAAAAAAATGCCCTACCCTATTCTACATTAAAAAAGTTCAAAGCTCTTTTACCTTACCAGCCCTTAAAAGGGCCTTTTGCAGGGCATGCCCCAAAGAAAACTGCTCTTTTGCCTGTAAAAGATAAATACAACCCCCCCAACATTAAAACCCACCACCCACATACCCCTAATCTAACCCAAACCCCCCTTAAAAAAACCTAACACTACCCCCCTGAAGATCATCAGCCAGCCGACCCACCGATGGAACCAAAGAGGAGATCCGGAGCGGCAGAAGTGATCCTCCAAGGGGCGCTGAAGAAGTCTTCCATCCGATGAAGTCATCATCCAGGCGGCGCTGAATAAGTCTTCCATCCAGCGATGTCATCTTCCAAGCGGCGCTGAAGAAGTCTTCCATCCGGGCGATGTCATCTTCCAAGCGGGGTCTTCAATCTTCTTTCTTCAGGATCCATCTTCATCCCGCCGACGAGGAACATCCTTCTTCCCCGACGGACTAACGACGAATGAAGGCTCCTTTAAGGGACGTCATCCAAGATGGCGTCCCTTCAATTCCGATTGGCTGATAGAATTCTATCAGCCAATCGGAATTAAGGTAGGAAAAATCTGATAGGCTGATTGAATCAGCCAATCAGATTGAGCTCGCAGATTGAAAGATTGAACTTCAATCTGATTGGCTGATTCAATCAGCCAATCAGATTTTTCCTACCTTAATTCCGATTGGATGATAGAATCCTATCAGCCAATCGTAATTGAAGGGACGCCATCTTGGATGACGTCCCTTAAAGGAGCCTTCATTCATTGTTAGTCCGTCGGGAAAGAAGGATGTTCCGCGTCGGTGGGATGAAGATGGATCCTGAAGAAAGAAGATTGAAGACCCCGCTTGGAAGACTTCTTCAGCGCCGCCTGGATGATGACTTCATCGGATGGAAGACTTCTTCAGTGCCCCTTGGAGGATCACTTCTGCCGCTCCGGATCTCCTCTTCGGTTCCATCGGTGGGTTGGCTGGCTGAAGACAACTCAAGGTAGGATGATCTTCAGGGGGGTAGTGTTAGGTTTTTTAAGGGGGGTTTGGGTTAGATAAGGGGTATGTGGGTGGTGGGTTTTAATGTTGGGGGGGGTTGTATTTTTCTTTTACAGGCAAAAGAGCTGAATTCTTTGGGGCATGCCCCGCAAAAGGCCCTTTTAAGGGCTGGTAAGGTAAAAGAGCTTTGAACTTTTTTAATTTAGAATAGGGTAGGGAATTTTTTATTTTGGGGGGCTTTGTTATTTTATTAGGGGGCTTAGATTAGGTGTAATTAGCTTAAATTGTTGTAATATTTTTTAAATGTTTGTAACTTATTTTTTTTTATTTTTTGTAACTTAGCTTTTTTTATTTTTTGTACTTTAGTTAGTTTATGTAATTGTATTTAATTGTAGTTATTTGTATTTAATTTATTTAATTAATGTAATGATAGTGTAGTGTTAGGTTTAATTGTAACTTAGGTTAGGATTTATTTTACAGGTAATTTTTGTATTTCTTTTAGCTAGGTAGTTATTAAATAGTTAATAACTATTTAATAACTATTCTAACTAGCTAAAATAAATACAAAGTTACCTGTAAAATAAATATAAATCCTTAAATAGCTACAATGTAATTATTAATTACATTGTATCTATCTTAGGGTTTATTTTACAGATAAGTATTTAGTTTTAAATAGGAATAATTTATTTAATGATAGTGTAGTGTTAGGTGTAATTGTAACTAAGGTTAGGATTTATTTTACAGGTAAATTTATCTTTATTTTAGCTATGTAAGCTATTAAATAGTTAATAACTATTTAATAGCTATTGTACCTAGTTAAAAAAAATTGAAATTTGCCTGTAAAATAAATATAAATCCTAAAATAGCTACAATATATTTATTATTTATATTGTAGCTATATTAGGGTTTATTTTAAAGGTAAGTATTTAGTTTTAAATAGGATTAATTTAGTTAATAATAGAAATATTATTTAGATTTATTTAATTAATATTTAAGTTGGGGGGTGTTAGGGTTAGGGTTAGACTTAGGTTTAGGGGTTAATACATATATTATAGTTGCGGCGGGGTCAGGGAGCAGTGGTTTAAGGGTTAACATATTTATTATAGCTTGCGGTGGGCTCTGGGAGCGGCGGTTTAGGGGTTAATCATTTTATTAGAGTGGCAGTAGGCTCCAGGAGCGGCGGTTTAGGGGTTAACATATTTATTATAGTGGCGGTGGGCTCCAGGAGCTGCGGTTTAGGGGGTAATAACATAATTTATGTAAGAACTTACCTGATAAATTCATTTCTTTCATATTAGCAAGAGTCCATGAGCTAGTGACGTCTGGGATATACATTCCTACCAAGAGGGGAAAAGTTTCCCAAACCTCAAAATGCCTATAAATACACCCCTCACCACACCCACAAATCAGTTTAACGAATAGCCAAGAAGTGGGGTGATAAGAAAAAAGTGCGAAAGCATAAAAAATAAGGAATTGGAATAATTGTGCTTTATACAAAAAAATCATAACCACCACAAAAAAGGGTGGGCCTCATGGACTCTTGCTAATATGAAAGAAATGAATTTATCAGGTAAGTTCTTACATAAATTATGTTTTCTTTCATGTAATTAGCAAGAGTCCATGAGCTAGTGACATATGGGATAATGAATACCCAAGATGTGGATCTTCCACGCAAGAGTCACTAGAGAGGGAGGGATAAAATAAAGACAGCCAATTCCGCTGAAAAATAATCCACACCCAAAACAAAGTTTAAATCTTATAATGAAAAAAACTGAAATTATAAGCAGAAGAATCAAACTGAAACAGCTGCCTGAAGTACTTTTCTACCAAAGACTGCTTCTGAAGAAGAAAACACATCAAAATGGTAGAATTTAGTAAAAGTATGCAAAGAAGACCAAGTTGCTGCTTTGCAAATCTGATCAACCGAAGCTTCATTCCTAAGTGCCCAGGAAGTAGAGACTGACCTAGTCGAATGAGCTGTTATCCTTTGAGGTGGAGTTCTACCCGACTCAACATAAGCATGATGAATCAAAGACTTTAATATTTCAAAGCTCTAACTACATCCAAAGAATGCAACAATCTTTCCTTAGAATTCTTAGGATTAGGACACAATGAAGGAACTACAATTTCTCTACTAATGTTGTTAGAATTCACAACCTTAGGTAAAAATTTAAATGAAGTTCGCAAAACCGCCTTATCCTGATGAAAAATCAGAAAAGGAGACACAAGAAAGAGCAACTAATTTAGAAACTCTTCTAGCAGGAGAGATGGCCAAAAGAAACAAAACTTTCCAAGAAAGTAATTTAATATCCAGCGAATGCATAGGTTCAAACGGAGGAGCTTGAAGAGCCCCCAGAACCAAATTCAAACTCCAAGGAGGAGAGATTGACTTAATGACAGGTTTTATACGAACCAAAGCCTGTACAAAACAATGAATATCAGGAAGATTAGCAATCTTTCTGTGAAAAAGAACAAAAAGAGCAGAGATTTGTCCTTTCAAGGAACTTGCAGACAAACCTTTATCCAAACCATCCTGAAGAAACTGTAAAATTCTAGGAATTCTAAAAGAATGCCAGGAAAAATGATGAGAAGAACACCAAGAAATGTAAGTCTTCCAGACTCGATAATATATCTTCCTAGATACAGATTTACGAGCCTGTAACATAGTATTAATTACGGAGTCAGAGAAACCTCTATGACTGAGAATCAAGCGTTCAATCTCCATACCTTCAAATTTAAGGATTTTAGATCCTGATGGAAAAAAGGACCTTGCGATAGAAGGTCTGGTCTTAACGGAAGAGTCCACGGTTGGCAAGTAGCCATCCGGACAAGATCCGCATACCAAAACCTGTGAGGCCATGCTGGAGCCACCAGCAGAACAGACGAACGCTCCTTTAGAATCTTGGAAATCACTCTTGGAAGAAGAACTAGAGGCGGAAAGATATAGGCAGGATGATACTTCCAAGGAAGTGACAATGCATCCACTGCTTCCGCCTGAGGATCCCTGGATCTGGACAGATACCTGGGAAGCTTCTTGTTTATATGAGAAGCCATCAGATCTATTTCTGGAAGACCCCACATTTGAACAATCTGAAGAAATACATCTGGGTGAAGAGACCACTCGCCCGGATGTAACGTCTGGCGACTGAGATAATCCGCTTCCCAATTGTCTATACCTGGGATATGAACCGCAGAAATTGGACAGGAGCTGGATTCCGCCCAAACAAGTATTCGAGATACTTCTTTCATAGCCAGAGGACTGTGAGTCCCTCCTTGATGATTGTCATATGCCACGGTTGTGACATTGTCCGTCTGAAAACAAATGAATGACTCTCTCTTTAGAAGAGGCCACGACTGAAGAGCTCTGAAAATCGCACGGAGTTCCAAAATGTTGATTGGTAATCTCGCCTCCTGAGATTTCCAAACCCCTTGTGCTGTCAGAGACCCCCATACAGCTCCCCAACCTGTCAGACTTGCATCTGTTGAGATCACAGTCCAGGTCGGAAGAACAAAAGATGCCCCCTGAACTAAACGATGGTGGTCTGTCTACCACGTCAGAGAGTGTCGTACAATCGGTTTTAAAGATATTAATTGCGATATCTTTGTATAATCCCTGCACCACTGGTTCAGCATACAGAGCTGAAGAGGTCGCATGTGAAAACGAGCAAAGGGGATCGCATCCGATGCAGCAGTCATAAGACCTAGAATTTCCATGCATAGGGCTACGAAGGGAATGATTGAGACTGAAGGTTTTGACAAGCTGAAACCAATTTCAGACGTCTTTTGTCCGTCAGCGACAGAGTCATGGACACTGAATCTATCTGGAAACCTAAAAAGGTTACCGTTGTCTGAGGAATCAACGAACTCTTTGGTAAATTGATCCTCCAACCATGTTCTCGAAGAAACGATACAAGTTGATTCGTATGAGATTCTGCTGAAAGTAAAGACTGAGCAAGTACCAAGATATCGTCCAAATAAGGAAATACCACAATACCCTGTTCTCTGATTACAGATAGAAGGGCACCGAGAACCTTTGTAAAAATCCTTGGAGCTGTTGCTAGGCCAAACGGCAGAGCCACAAACTGGTAATGCTTGTCTAGGAAAGAGAATCTCAGAAACTGATAGTGATCTGGATGAATCGGAATATGCAGATATGCATCTTGTAAATCTATTGTGGACATATAATGCCCTTGCTGATCAAAAGGCAGAATAGTCCTTATAGTTACCACTTTGAATGTTGGTATCCTTACATAACGATTCAATATTTTTAAAACCAGAACTGGTCTGAAGGAATTCTCCTTCTTTGGTACAATGAAGAGATTTGATTAAAACCCCAGCCCCTGTTCCAGAACTGGAACTGGCACAATTACTCCAGCCAACTCTAGATCTGAAACACATTTCAGAAATGCTTGAGCCTTCACTGGATTTATTGGGACACGGGAAAGAAAAAATCTTCTTGCAGGAGGCCTTATCTTGAAGCCTATTCTCTACCCTTGAGAAACAATGTTCTGAATCCAAAGACTGTGAATCGAATTGATCCAAATTTCTTTGAAAAAACGTAATCTGCCCCCTACCAGCTGGGCTGGAATGAGGGCCGCACCTTCATGTGGACTTGGGAGCTGGCTTTGGCTTTCTAAAGGGCTTGGATTTATTCCAGACTGGAGATGGTTTCCAAACTGATACTGGTCCTGTAGGGGAAGGATCAGGCTTTCGTTCCTTATTATGATGAAAGGAACGAAAACGATTAGTGGACCTAAATTTACCTTTAGATTTTTTATCCTGTGGTAAAAAAGTTCCTTTCCCCCCAGTAACAGTTGAAATAATAGAATCCAACTGTGAACCAAACAATTTATTACCCTGGAAAGAAAGGGAAAGCAAAGTTGACTTAGAAGACATATCAGCATTCCAAGTTTTAAGCCATAAAGCTCTTCTAGCTAAAATAGCTAAAGACATATACCTGACATCAACCCTAATGATATCAAAGATGGCATCACAAATAAAGTTATTAGCATGTTGAAGAAGATTAACAATGCTATGAGTATTATGATCTGTTATTTGTTGTGCTAAAGCTTCTAACCATAAAGTTGAAGCTGCAGCAACATCCGCCAAAGATATTGCAGGTCTAAGAAGATTACCTGAACATAAGTAAGCTTTTCTTAGAAAGGATTCAATTTTCCTATCTAAAGGATCCTTAAAGGAAGTACTATCTGCCGTAGGAATAGTAGTACGTTTAGCAAGAGTAGAGATAGCCCCATCAACCTTAGGGATTTTGTCCCAAAACTCTAATCTGTCAGATGGCACAGGATATAATTGCTTAAACCGTTTAGAAGGAGTAAATGAATTACCCAGATTATTCCATTCCCTGGAAATTACTTCAGAAATAGCATCAGGTACGGGAAAAACCTCCGGAATAACTATAGGGGGTTTAAAAACCGTATTCAAACGTTTAGATTTAGTATCAAGAGGACCAGACTCCTCTATTTCTAATGCAATTAAGACTTCTTTAAGTAAAGAACGAATAAATTACATTTTAAATAAATAAGAAGATTTATCAGTATCAATCTCTGAAACAGAACCTTCTGAACCAGAAAAATCAGTATCAGAAACAGAATCAGAATGATGATGTTCGTTTAAAAAGTCATCTGAAACATGAGAAGTTTTAAAAGACCTTTTACGTTTACTGGAAGGAGGAATAACAGACATAGCCTTCTTAATAGATTTAGAAACAAAATCTCTTATGTTAACAGGAACACCCTGAATATTAGATGTTGATGGAACAGCAACAGGTAATGGAACATTACTAAAGGAAATATTATCTGCATTAGAAAGTTTGTCATGACATTCATCACAAACAACAGCAGGAGAAACAGTTACCACAAGTTTACAACAAATACACTTAACTTTGGTAGATCCAGTATCAGGCAGCGATTTTCCAGAAGTAGCTTCTGATTCAGGGTCAATCTGAGACATTTTGTAATATGAAATAGAAAAAACAACATATAAAGCAAAATTATCAAATTCCTTAAATGACAGTTTCAGGAATGGGAAAAAATGCCAATGAACAAGCTTCTAGCAACCAGAAGCAAATAAACAATGAGACTTAAATAATGTGGAGACAATAATGACGCCCATATTTTTTAGCGGCGCCAAAAAAGACGCCCACATTATTTAGCGCCTAAATGCTTTTGGCGCCAAAAATGACGCCACATCCGGTAACGCTGACACTTTTGGCGCAAAAATGTCAAAAGATGACGCAACTTCCGGCGACAAGTATGACGCCGGAAATGACACAGAAAATGTTTGCGCCAAAAAAGTCTGCGCCAAGAATGACGCAATAAAAACATAATTTATGTAAGAACTTACCTGATAAATTCATTTCTTTCATATTAGCAAGAGTCCATGAGCTAGTGACGTATGGGATATACATTCCTACCAGGAGGGGCAAAGTTTCCCAAACCTCAAAATGCCTATAAATAAACCCCTCACCACACCCACAATTCAGTTTAACGAATAGCCAAGAAGTGGGGTGATAAAAAAGTGCAAAAGCATATAAAATAAGGAATTGGAATAATTGTGCTTTATACAAAAATCATAACCACCCCAAAAAAGGGCGGGCCTCATGGACTCTTGCTAATATGAAAGAAATGAATTTATCAGGTAAGTTCTTACATAAATTATGTTTTCTTTCATGTAATTAGCAAGAGTCCATGAGCTAGTGACGTATGGGATAATGATTACCCAAGATGTGGATCTTTCCACACAAGAGTCACTAGAGAGGGAGGGATAAAATAAAGACAGCCAATTCCTGCTGAAAATAATCCACACCCAAAATAAAGTTTAATGAAAAACATAAGCAGAAGATTCAAACTGAAACAGCTGCCTGAAGTACTTTTCTACCAAAAACTGCTTCAGAAGAAGAAAATACATCAAAATGGTAGAATTTAGTAAAAGTATGCAAAGAGGACCAAGTTGCTGCTTTGCAAATCTGATCAATCGAAGCTTCATTCCTAAACGCCCAGGAAGTAGAAACTGACCAAGTAGAATGAGCTGTAATCCTTTGAGGCGGAGATTTACCCGACTCAACATAGGCAAGATGAATTAAAGATTTCAACCAAGATGCCAAAGAAATGGCAGAAGCTTTCTGGCCTTTTCTAGAACCAGAAAAAATAACAAATAAACTAGAAGTCTTTCGGAAAGACTTAGTAGCTTCAACATAATATTTCAAAGCTCTAACAGCATCCAAAGAATGCAATGATTTCTCCTTCGAATTCTTAGGATTAGGACATAATGAAGGAACCACAATTTCCCTACTAATGTTGTTAGAATTCACAACTTTAGGTAAAAATTCAAAAGAAGTTCGCAACACTGCCTTATCCTGATGAAAAATCAGAAAAGGAGACTCACAAGAAAGAGCAGATAATTCAGAAACTCTTCTGGCAGAAGAGATTGCCAAAAGGAACAAAACTTTCCAAGAAAGCAATTTAATGTCCAATGAATGCATAGGTTCAAACGGAGGAGCTTGAAGAGCCCCCAGAACCAAATTCAAACTCCAAGGAGGAGAAATTGACTTAATGACAGGTTTTATACGAACCAAAGCTTGTACAAAACAATGAATATCAGGAAGATTAGCAATCTTTCTGTGAAAAAGAACAGAAAGAGCAGAGATTTGTCCTTTCAAAGAACTTGCGGATAAACCTTTATCTAAACCATCCTGAAGAAACTGTAAAATTCTCGGAATTCTAAAAGAATGCCAAGAAAAATGATGAGAAACACACCAAGAAATATAAGTCTTCCAGACTCTATAATATATCTCTCTGGATACAGATTTACGAGCCTGTAACATAGTATTAATCACAGAGTCAGAGAAACCTCTTTGACCAAGAATCAAGCGTTCAATCTCCATACCTTTAAATTTAAGGATTTGAGATCCTGATGGAAAAAAGGACCTTGCGACAGAAGGTCTGGTCGTAGCGGAAGAGTCCACGGATGGCAAGAGGCCATCCGGACAAGATCCGCATACCAAACCCTGTGAGGCCATGCCGGAGCTACCAGCAGAACAAACGAGCATTCCTTCAGAATCTTGGAGATTACTTTTGGAAGAAGAACTAGAGGCGGAAAGATATAGGCAGGATGATACTTCCAAGGAAGTGATAATGCATCCACTGCTTCCGCCTGAGGATCCCGGGATCTGGACAGATACCTGGGAAGTTTCTTGTTTAGATGAGACGCCATCAGATCTATTTCTGGAAGCTCCCACATTTGAACAATCTGAAGAAATACCTCTGGGTGAAGAGACCATTCGCCCGGATGCAACGTTTGGCGACTGAGATAATCCGCTTCCCAATTGTCTATACCTGGGATATGAACCGCAGAGATTAGACAGGAGCTGGATTCCGCCCAAACCAGAATTCGAGATACTTCTTTCATAGCCAGAGGACTGTGAGTCCCTCCTTGATGATTGATGTATGCCACAGTAGTGACATTGTCTGTCTGAAAACAAATGAACGATTCTCTCTTCAGAAGAGGCCAAGACTGAAGAGCTCTGAAAATTGCACGGAGTTCCAAAATATTGATCGGTAATCTCACCTCCTGAGATTCCCAAACTCCTTGTGCCGTCAGAGATCCCCACACAGCTCCCCAACCTGTGAGACTTGCATCTGTTGAAATTACAGTCCAGGTCGGAAGCACAAAAGAAGCCCCCTGAATTAAACGATGGTGATCTGTCCACCACGTTAGAGAGTGTCGTACAATCGGTTTTAAAGATATTAATTGAGATATCTTTGTGTAATCCTTGCACCATTGATTCAGCATACAGAGCTGAAGAGGTCGCATGTGAAAACGAGCAAAGGGGATCGCGTCCGATGCAGCAGTCATAAGACCTAGAATTTCCATGCATAAGGCTACCGAAGGGAATGATTGTGACTGAAGGTTTCGACAAGCTGAAATCAATTTTAGACGTCTCTTGTCTGTTAAAGACAGAGTCATGGACACTGAATCTATCTGGAAACCCAGAAAGGTTACCCTTGTCTGAGGAATCAATGAACTTTTTGGTGAATTGATCCTCCAACCATGATCTTGAAGAAACAACACAAGTCGATTCATATGAGATTCTGCTAAATGTAAAGACTGAGCAAGTACCAAGATATCGTCCAAATAAGGAAATACCACAATACCCTGTTCTCTGATTACAGACAGAAGGGCACCGAGAACCTTTGTAAAAATTATTGGAGCTGTAGCTAGGCCAAACGGCAGAGCCACAAACTGGTAATGCTTGTCCAGAAAAGAGAATCTCAGGAACTGATAATGATCTGGATGAATCGGAATATGCAGATATGCATCCTGTAAATCTATTGTGGACATAAAATGCCCTTGCTGAACAAAAGGCAAGATAGTCCTTACAGTTACCATTTTGAACGTTGGTATCCTTACATAACGATTCAATATTTTTAGATCCAGAACTGGTCTGAAGGAATTCTCCTTCTTTGGTACAATGAAGAGATTTGAATAAAACCCCATCCCCTGTTCCAGAACTGGAACTGGCATAATTACTCCAGCCAACTCTAGATCTGAAACACAATTCAGAAATGCTTGAGCTTTCACTGGATTTACTGGGACACGGGAAAGAAAAAATCTCTTTGCAGGAGGTCTCATCTTGAAACCAATTCTGTACCCTTCTGAAACAATGTTCTGAATCCAAAGATTGTGAACAGAATTGATCCAAATTTCTTTAAAAAAATGTAACCTGCCCCCTACCAGCTGAGCTGGAATGAGGGCCGCACCTTCATGTGGACTTAGAAGCAGGCTTTGCCTTTCTAGAAGGCTTGGATTTATTCCAGACTGGAGATGGTTTCCAAACTGAAACTGCTCCTGAGGATGAAGGATCAGGCTTTTGTTCTTTGTTGAAACGAAAGGAACGAAAACGATTATTAGCCCTGTTTTTACCCTTAGATTTTTTATCCTGTGGTAAAAAAGTTCCTTTCCCACCAGTAACAGTTGAGATAATGGAATCCAACTGAGAACCAAATAATTTGTTACCCTGGAAAGAAATGGAAAGTAGAGTTGATTTAGAAGCCATATCAGCATTCCAAGTTTTAAGCCATAAAGCTCTTCTAGCTAAAATAGCTAGAGACATAAACCTGACATCAACTCTGATAATATCAAAAATGGCATCACAGATAAAATTATTAGCATGCTGAAGAAGAATAATAATATTATGAGAATCATGATCTGTTACTTGTTGTGCTAAAGTCTCCAACCAAAAAGTTGAAGCTGCAGCAACATCAGCCAAAGATATAGCAGGTCTAAGAAGATTACCTGAACATAGATAAGCTTTTCTTAGAAAGGATTCAATTTTCCTATCTAAAGGATCTTTAAACGAAGTACCATCTGACGTAGGAATAGTAGTACGTTTAGCAAGGGTAGAAATAGCCCCATCGACTTTAGGGATTTTGTCCCAAAATTCTAATCTGTCGGACGGCACAGGATATAATTGCTTAAAACGTTTAGAAGGAGTAAATGAATTACCCAATTTATCCCATTCTCTGGAAATTACTTCAGAAATAGCATTAGGAACAGGAAAAACTTCTGGAATAACCACAGGAGATTTAAATACCTTATCTAAACGTTTAGAATTAGTATCAAGAGGACCAGAATCCTCTATTTCTAAAGCAATTAGTACTTCTTTAAGTAAAGAACGAATAAATTCCATTTTAAATAAATATGAAGATTTATCAGCATCAATCTCTGAGACAGAATCCTCTGAGCCAGAAGAGTCATCAGAATCAGAATGATGATGTTCATTTAAAAATTCATCTGTAGAGAGAGAAGTTTTAAAAGATTTTTTATGTTTACTAGAAGGAGAAATAACAGACATAGCCTTCTTGATGGATTCAGAAACAAAATCTCTTATGTTATCAGGAACATTCTGCACCTTAGATGTTGAGGGAACTGCAACAGGCAATGGCACATTACTAAAGGAAATATTATCTGCTTTAACAAGTTTGTCATGACAATTAATACAAACAACAGCCGGAGGAATAGCTACCAAAAGTTTACAGCAGATACACTTAGCTTTGGTAGTTCCAGCACTAGACAGCGATTTTCCTGAAGTATCTTCTGACTCAGATGCAACGTGAGACATCTTGCAATATGTAAGAGAAAAAACAACATATAAAGCAAAATTGATCAAATTCCTTAAATGACAGTTTCAGGAATGGGAAAAAATGCCAATAAACAAGCTTCTAGTAACCAGAAGCAAAGAAAAAATGATACTGAAATAATGTGGAGACAAAAGCGACGCCCATATTTTTTGGCGCCAAATAATACGCCCACATTGTTTTGCGCCTAAAGGCTTTTTGGCGCCAAAAATGACGCCACATCCGGAACGCCGACATTTTTGGCGCAAAAGGACGTCAAAAAATGACGCAACTTCCGGCGACACGTATGACGCCGGAAACAGAAAAGATTTTTTGCGCCAAAAAAGTCCGCGCCAAGAATGACGCAATAAAATGAAGCATTTTCAGCCCCCGCGAGCCTAACAGCCCACAGGGAAAAAAAGTCAAATTTTTTAAGGTAAGAAAAAATGATTGATTCAAATGCATTATCCCAAATATGAAACTGACTGTCTGAAAATAAGGAATGTTGAACATTCTGAGTCAAGGCAAATAAATGTTTGAATACATATATTTAGAACTTTATAAATAAAGTGCCCAACCATAGCTTAGAGTGTCACAGAAAATAAGATTTACTTACCCCAGGACACTCATCTACATGTTTGTAGAAAGCCAAACCAGTACTGAAACGAAAATCAGCAGAGGTAATGGTATATAAATAAGAGTATATCGTCGATCTGAAAAGGGAGGTAAGAGATGAATCTCTACGACCGATAACAGAGAACCTATGAAATAGACCCCGTAGAAGGAGATCACTGCATTCAAATAGGCAATACTCTCCTCACATCCCTCTGACATTCACTGCACGCTGAGAGGAAAACCGGGCTCCAACTTGCTGCGGAGCGCATATCAACGTAGAATCTAGCACAAACTTACTTCACCACCTCCATAGGAGGCAAAGTTTGTAAAACTGAATTGTTGAAGCTACTAAGTCTTTCCGAAAGACTTCTAGTTTATTTGTTATCTTTTCTGGTTCTAGAAAAGGCCAGAAAGCTTCTGCCATTTCTTTGGCATCTTGGTTGAAATCTTTAATTCATCTTGCCTATGTTGAGTCGGGTAAATATCCGCCTCAAAGGATTACAGCTCATTCTACTTGGTCAGTTTCTACTTCCTGGGCGTTTAGGAATGAAGCTTCGATTGATCAGATTTGCAAAGCAGCAACTTGGTCCTCTTTGCATACTTTTACTAAATTCTACCATTTTTTTTTTTTAAAACTTTATTTTTGAAAATTTTTCCACAGAGAAACTTGATCAGCACCACACAGTTGTGCACAATATTTAACATAGTAAGACATGATGTAGGCAACAAAGTACGGTCTCGGTACCATAACAAAAACTGCTTAGAGTCCAAAAGTCTATTCTTGAACCATGTGGGGTGGCCAAGCTCCATGTGTTAATATAACATTTAAATAAGCAAAACAACAAATAAAACAATACAAAAAAAAAACATAAACAGTGACAGATATTGATCATTGGTATTAATTGGGTTGCATACCGTTGGGCATAACCATGCGTATTAGAGGAGGGGGAGAGATGAACAGGGAGGCGTTGTTTGTACAACAATGAAGTTACTTATTAACACTGGTGTAAGGCTCTTCTCATGATCCTTTTTGTTGTACCTGTTCAGATCCCTTATGCTGGATACTGGAGTATGCTCTCTGTAATCTATGAGGTATTTGGGTGCGATACTATCAATAGTAAGGGAGACAGTGTTATTACCATTTTATGTATGAATACTCATATGCATATGCATCTGCGGATGGGTTTAGTCAGAGGCCCCAGGCCCAGTCATTCAGGCAGTTAGTCACTTGTTATGTCAGTTATGTTCTGTCAAGTATCTGTTTCAGGGCTCAGCGAGCACCATCGACCGTGTAGGTTTTCGTTAAGCATGAATATAGTATTTTGAAAGGGGCGTAGGAGTCTTTCTCTTAAGTCTTTCGGTAAATATAACAAGTACGGCTCCCACTTATTTATAAATAATTTTATTCTGGCATCGCGGTCCCCTTGTGCATCTACTTGTTCTATTAAAAGCTGTTGGTACATTGCGTGAGTCAGTTTTTTGAAGGGGGTTCCCTGTTTCTAGCCCAATATTGTAACATTAGTTTTCTGGCCATTAAGACAACTAGGTTAAAGAACTTTTGGCGTCGAGAGGGTAAGTCAATGTCTTGAAAGAAGAGTACGTTTGCTACGGCCAATGATATGTTGGTTTTGAGCATTGTTGACAACCAGAATTTAACTTTGCCCCAGTACCTTTGCAATTTGGGGCAATCCCAGACCAGGTGTATCAGGTCCGGTGTGGGGGCCATACACTTAGGACATGTATTAGATGCCTCTGGGACCCATTTCGCTCTAGTTTTAGGTGTGATATATGCCTGGTGCAGGAATTTCACTTGTGTTTCACGCAGGTTTGAAGACAGGGTGGCTGCTCTGACTGCTTGTATGCTATGGGTGATTTGTTCCTGCGTGACCTCAGGGATTCTTTGTCCTTGCCATTTGGTTACTATTTCCTGCAATGTCTGTGTCTCATTTTGTGCTACTATTTGCTTATAGATAGGTGTAATGGAGTGCGTTCCTTGAGTAGCCAAGTTACAAAGTGCGGCTATCTTAGTTGACCCTGGCGAAGTTAGTCCTGCAGGTAGGATATTCTGTACATAGTGCCTACTTTGAAAGTAGGCAAATCTGTGCGTGTTGGGGAGAGTGTATTGGGCTTGTAGGTCAGAGAAGGTGAGTATCTGATGTGTGGTAGGATTGAGTAATTGTGCCACCATCTTTAGTCCCTTGCGTTCCCACATTTTAAAAGCTGCTGTAGTGTATCCTGGCATGAAATTGGGGTTGCCCTGTAGAGGCAGATATTTACTGAATGTGAAGTCCATCCCCCATAATCTGCAGAGTTTAGCCCAGGCCCTCATCGGATCCCTGAATAGTATGCTGTGTTTTATATGCGGGGGGAGGGATGAGAGCTGTGTGTGTGGCAAGAAAGCTGGGTGTATTGGTGCTAGTAAGTCACCCTCTATGGGGGGACAAAAATAGTCTGATTGGGACAACCATCCCACCACAACCTTGATCAGGGATGCCCAGTTGTACCATCTAATATTGGGGAGGCTAAGCCCACCTGAGTGGATTGGCATTGCCAGATGAAGTCTGTTTATCCTTGGTTTCCCTTGATTCCAGACAAACTTGCCAAATAGGGTTGTTAGACCATTGAGATCCCGCTTTGTCATTAGGAGGGGGAGCATCTGAAGGGGGTAAAGCAACTTTGGTAGGATAATCATTTTTAAAAGATGGATCCTACCCGTAGTAGACAGGGGTAGGTTTCTCCACCCTTTCATTTGATTGTGAATGAGGGTTATTGTATTTTCTATGTTGAGGTGGTATAGTTTGTTAGTGTTTATATGCAAGTGGATCCCTAGATATGTGAAGGTTCCTGTGGTCACTTTCAAGTCTGTGCCCTGTAATGGATTTTTTTGGGTGTTAAGCAGCCATGTTAATTCTGATTTATCCGTGTTGACTTTGTAGCCTGTGAATTCCCCAAATTCGTGTAGCATGAGCAGCAGTTTGGGTACATTAGTGTGTGGGTTTGGGACATATAACAAAAGGTCGTCGGCATACAGGGATAAATGCATTATCTGTTTATGAATTTTTAAGCCTTCACTGCATTGGCGAATATAACATGCCAGTGGTTCTATCGCTAAATTGAAAAGCAGAGGGGACAGGGGGCAACCCTGCCTGGTTCCTCTCTCCAGAAGAAACGGTGAGGATAGTTGGCCATTAATGATTATGGAAGCTGAAGGTGACGTGTATAGTGTTTGGAGCACGGTAAGGAAATTCCCAGATATGCCAAACTTTTCCAAGGAGGTGTACAGGTGGTCCCACTCTATTCTATCGAATGCCTTCTCGGCATCGATGGCGAGAAGGCACGCGTCAATGTTGGGTTTCTGTGTGTCCATGTAATGTGGGTTATTATAATGAGATATAACAGCTAGTGTCTTTCTGATGTTAATTACTGAGGTGCGGTGTTTGATGAAACCAGTCTGGTCAGGATGTATTATGTTCGGTAGTGTGTTTGCTAACCTGTCTGCCAAGATTTTAGTGAACAGTTTGTAATCGCTGTTGAGCAATGAGATCGGTCTGTACGAGGAGGGTTGTGTGTGGTCTCTGTGTGGTTTCGGAAGTATGCAAATGTTGGCATCTGTAAACCTCTGGCGCGGCGTTCCCTGATAGGTAGGCAGAATATGTAGTGGCCAAGGTTGGGGCTATGTCTGTGCTAAGAATCTTATAATATTCAATTGGTAGAGAGTCTGGACCTGCCGCTTTCCCTAGTTTGGAATTTCCAATAGCTCGTAGTACCTCTTGTGTATGTATGGGGGAATTCAGGCTGTCTCTTTGAGTATCTGACAGCTGGGGTACTTTAATTTTTTGCCAAAACATATCCTTATCCACTTTCCTGATGTTTTGCCTGGTGTACAAGGATTTGTAGTAAGATGTGAATACTTGCATTATATCTTTAGTGTCTGTTTTGAGATGGTCCCCTGACTTAATGGCTGTTATAATGGATTTGGGCGTGTGTAGTCTTACTAAGTTCGCCAGGAGTTTGCCAGCTTTGTTGCCATGGCGATAGAACCTGCCTTGCCTGTGCAAGTTAAATTTATGGTCTAGAATCTGTAAGTGCGTGTCCCTGTCTTTTTTGACCGTGTAGTATCTTTGGCGATTGGTCTCTGTGGGGCTTGCTAGGTAAGCATTGTATGCAGTAGTTAGATCTGAAAGGAGTTGTGTGGTAACCTTCTTTTGGGATCTAAAATGATGGGCTGTGTATGCTGTGATTTTGCCTCTGATGACCGCCTTAGAGGCATGCCAGAACAGGTCAGGGTTAGGTTTGTGTTGCTCATTATCCAGGGTGTATTCAAACCAATATGCCTTTAGGTGTTGTTTAAAATCTGCATTAGAGTATAAGTGTGAGGGAAACCTCCATTTTCGTTCTTGGGATTCTGTTCTGAAAGGTTGAAGCATTAGTCGTATGGGGGCATGATCTGAGATCGTAATTGGAAGGATAGATGTGTTCAGTATGCTAGGGGTGATTTGGGGGGATGTGAGAAAGTAGTCGATTCGGGAGAAAGTATGATGCGTCTTTGAGACACACGTGTAGTCCCTTTGGTCGGGATGCTGAGATCTCCATAAGTCGTGTAACCCCAATCCGTCTCTAAAATTAGTTATGATTTGCGTTTCTTTTCTATGTTTGGAGTGGGTTCCCTTCTTTGTGCTTGGGTGTGATGGATCAAAAAACCTGTCCAATGGGAGGGCTTGCGCCATGTTGAAGTCCCCACCTACTATTACTGGTGAATCCGAATGTAGGGCAATGAGTGATTGGAGAGATGACCAGAAGGCCTGGTCAGAGTGGTTTGGGCCATAAACATTACATAGCTGGAAAGTGCTGGTGTGGATGTGAAGCGTGGTGAATATAAAGCGGCCTTGTTTATCGATTTTGGTGTTAGAGAAGGTCAGTGGTAGGTTTTTTCGTATTAGAATAGCTACCCCACGTTTTCTCCCCTCTGACGGCGAGTACATAATTTGTCCCACCCATCTAATCTTTAATTTTTCATGTTCTTCTGCGGTGAGGTGTGTTTCCTGTAGCAGTGCAATGTCTGCATGGATGGAATTAAGGTACTGGAGGATTCTACTTCTTTTAGTTGGGGATGTTATTCCCCCTACATTCCAGGATATCACATTAAGTTTTGTGGTCATTGGAGAAGTTTGTGGGGGGGTGGGGGCAGCAGGTATAGTTGTCGGTGGGGAGGTGGGTTACTTCCACCAGTCATGTGTGTGTGTAATGTGTCAAGAGAGAGGTGGAGGTAAGACAGGGTGTTGGTTTGCGTGTGGCATGATATGTAGTGTGATGAAGGGAAAGACTCACAGGCATCGCTGAAAAGCAATCGATCTGGGTTATTCATCTGAGGTCTAAGTGTCAGTCTCCAGTCAACCCATCCGCCGAGCATAACAGCCACGCCCTCTGCTATAAAGAAAGGAAATTGATTAGTTAATACATATGACATTGTTGAGACATATAGGTGACGGGTGTGTCTGGGGTAGTGCATCATAGGGGTCAGACTTTACACTGTAGTTTAAGGCCAGAAGGGGCACCTTGATATTGACTAGGCAGAGCAAATACGTAGTACATTGAACATTACAAAATTTGGAAATAAAAAAACGAAAACAAAAATGAACACAAGAACAAAAACAATAAAACACACAATAACCATCATTTTCTACAAACTTGTTTCCTGGTGTAGTATCAGTCCCAGGAATGAGGGGGTGAGTTCTCTGAGGAACCCCCTCCTGAGGCAGAACAGCGTCTTGAAGAGTGGTGCTCCAAAGAGTAACCACAGTGGTAATGCGGCGTTCCTCGGCCGCCAGTGCCTCTTGTGTCCGGAGACACCTATGTCCAGAATCTCCCATCTTGAAAAGAGTCTTATACGTATGTAAGTGAGGGAAGCGACATGTTCTATGGATCAGTTTGTTGCTGCTTTTCTTCTTCTAGGTAAGCTTTCAATTCTTTTGGGGAACGGAAGAACTTGGGACCCCTAGGGGTCTGCAGCCTGAGTTTGGCAGGGTAAAGGAGTGCGACTTGCCTACCTTCTTCATATAGTTGGGAGCAATAAGGGGCGAATTCTTTGCGCATTTTGGTTACATCTGCTGAAAAATCTTGAAATAGCAGGAGTTTTTTCCCTTCATAGATGATATCTGCCTTGTGTGACCTGTAGGCCCGTAGCAAAGTCAGTTTTTCTTGGTAGTTTAGACATTTAAATATGACCTGTCGGGGTTTTGTGGCATTGGCAGTAGAGAGGCCGTTGTCTGGGCCGATGCGGTGCGCTCTTTCCACATCTATTGGGAGGCGATCCGGGTCTATGCCTAATAATCTGGGAAACGTGAGTGCTGTGAACTCCAATAGATCTTTGTTCATGATGCTCTCTGGTATTCCAATTATACGGAGGTTATTGCGTCTGCTACGATTCTCCAGATCGTCGACTTTGTCTTGGAGCGCCTGGTTTTGGCGTAGTAATTGTCGGAGGGAGGTAGAAGTGGTATCTTGGCGGTCTTCCAAGTCTGAAATCCTCTGTTCTGCCTGATTCATCCTTGTTGAAAAAAGGCGCACCTCACTAGTTAAAGTGTCCATGCCTGCCTGGAGAGATTCCATCTTAGGCAGGAAGAAAGATTTTAGTTCTTGCATGAGGTTTGTGGAATCACTAGCTGGTAGGTGAGAGGAGCTTGGTGAGGGAGGGTTGTCAATCTGCGCCTCTGTGGCGTGTCGTTGTCTCCTATCTGCTTGTTTAGACTTTGAAGTCATCTTGCTCTCAAATGCACTAGAAAGAGGCTTGAAATATTTGTCAACCTTCATATGAAGGGCAGGAGAGAGGGAGAGTATAATAGCAAAGTTCAAATGATTTTATTGTCAGCGTTATGGCTTTATGCCTTTATGTGGCACTGCTGAGCTGCAGTCAGAGGGCAGCTTATATGATGTGTGAAATAGCTAGTTGGTATAAAAGTTGTTAAGCCACGTGGGTGAGTCATGCAGGCCTTGTTTGTGCTTCAGCGGCACTTCATAATCTGGTTCTTTCCCAAAGGCAAAAGGACAATCTTTATTATGGTGCAATTAGCAAACCCTCATACAATCTGTCTCTGTGCTGGGGTGTCGATGGGTATGAGAGATAGAGTCCCAAGGAGTGGCAGATAGTCTGTATAGTAATAGTGCACCTGTTAAAGCTTTGTTGTGGTGAAATAAAGCAGGTATTGTAAGCATCCCCTGTGTGCCTTTCTCTTGCGGTGGCCAGTTGTGCTCCTTCCACAGTGAGTGGTGCCTTAAGTGATTGCAGAATAGGTGCTCCCAGCTAGGTCTGTAGATTAATGGCTGTGAAATGGGTTTCTGTGTAAGTACTTCCCACCATTGTTGCCTGCCTAGTTTTACGTAGGTAATTCAACCCCCTCTGTGTGACAGATCTGTGATGGGTATAGCAGGTCCTGAACTATTGTGCTTTGTAATGTAGTGAAGCTTCTCTGCACTCACCCTCCTTTCCGATTACTTTTGTGATGAGAGACAGGGCTTTCACAGCTTCCGATAAGCTGCTGTGTGTCTTGATGCGGGAGGGCCGCGATCTAATATGGCGCCCGCGGCTGGTGTTCCGTTGCACACTTTCAGTGCTTCAGGGGGCAAGGGCAGTTGTCGGCCCTTCACACCACTTGGCCGGTTGAGGATGATGTCCGGGTGTTCCCCCAACAAGGCTAAGGTGTGGGCAAAGGTGTCCGGCAGCAGATTAAGGGTTTTCTCAGAGCTCGATGTACGGAGCTCCTTCTCTGCACTGCCGATCCTCAGCTCCACCCACCGGAAGTCCAAATTCTACCATTTTGATGTATTTTCTTCTTCTGAAGCAGTTTTTGGTAGAAAAGTACTTAAGGCAGCTGTTTCAGTTTGAATCTTCTGCTTATGTTTTTCATTAAACTTTATTTTGGGTGTGGATTATTTTCAGCAGGAATTGGCTGTCTTTATTTTATCCCTCCCTCTCTAGTGACTCTTGCGTGGAAAGATCCACATCTTGGGTAATCATTATCCCATACGTCACTAGCTCATGGACTCTTGCTAATTACATGAAAGAAAACATAATTTATGTAAGAACTTACCTGATAAATTCATTTCTTTCATATTAGCAAGAGTCCATGAGGCCCGCCCTTTTTTGGGGTGGTTATGATTTTTGTATAAAGCACAATTATTCCAATTCCTTATTTTATATGCTTTCGCACTTTTTTATCACCCCACTTCTTGGCTATTCGTTAAACTGAATTGTGGGTGTGGTGAGGAGTGTATTTATAGGCATTTTGAGGTTTGGGAAACTTTGCCCCTCCTGGTAGGAATGTATATCCCATACGTCACTAGCTCATGGACTCTTGCTAATTACATGAAAGAAATAAAGCATTTTCAGCCCCCGCGAGCCTAACAGCCCACAGGAAAAAAGTCAAATTTTAAGGTAAGAAAAAATTGGATTATTCATATGCATTATCCCAAATATGAAACTGACTGTCTGAAATAAGGAACGTTGAACATCCTGAATCAAGGCAAGTAAATGTTTAAACACATATATTTAGAACTTTATAAAAAAGTGCCCAACCATAGCTTAGAGTGTCACAAATAAGACTTACTTACTCCAGGACACTCATCTACATGTAGTAGAAAGCCAAACCAGTACTGAAACGAGAATCAGTAGAGGTAATGGTATATATAAGAGTATATCGTCGATCTGAAAAGGGAGGTAAGAGATGAATCTCTACGACCGATAACAGAGAACCTATGAAATAGACCCCGTAGAAGGAGATCATTGAATTCAAATAGGCAATACTCTCTTCACATCCCTCTGACATTCACTGCACACTGAGAGGAAAACCGGGCTCCAGCCTGCTGCGAAGCGCATATCAACGTAGAATCTAGCACAAACTTACTTCACCACCTCCATGGGAGGCAAAGTTTGTAAAACTGATTTGTGGGTGTGGTGAGGGGTGTATTTATAGGCATTTTGAGGTTTGGGAAACTTTGCCCCTCCTGGTAGGAATGTATATCCCATACGTCACTAGCTCATGGACTCTTGCTAATTACATGAAAGAAAACTTTATTTAGTTGCGGCGGTGTAGGGGGGCAGATTACTAGCAAAAGTAGTCAGATTGTGCCACACTTGTGTGCGGAACATCTGGAGTGAGGTAAGAATCGATCTGTGTCGGACTGAGTCCGGCGGATCGAAGTTAACGTCACTAAATTCTACTTTTGCCGGTCTCTAGCCTTTGATAACTAAGGCGAATCAGCTTCGTCACAAATACGCTGCGGAATTCCAGCGTATTTGAGGTTGACGGCTTGATAACTAGGCCTCATTTTATTCTAGTGTTTGCAAGGCGGGAGTGTGGCGGTTTAGGGGTTAATACATTTATTATAGTGGCGGCGAGGTCCGTTCGGCAGATTAGGGGTTAATAAGTGTAGTTAGGTAGCGGCGACGTTGGGGGGGGCAGATTAGGGGTTAATAAATATAATATAGGGGTCGGGGATGTTAGGGGCAGCAGATTAGGGGTTCATAGGGATAATGTAGGTGGCGACGGTGTCCGGTCGGCAGATTAGGGTTTAAAAAATGTTATTAGAGTGGTGGTGATGTGGGGGGGCCTCGGTTTAGGGATACAAAGGTAGTTTAAAGGGTGTTAGTGTACTTTAGAGCACAGTAGTCAAGAGCTTTATATTCCGGCGTTAGCCCATAAAGCTCTTAACTACTGACTTTTTTGGCCTTAGGAGTCTTGTTGCTAGAGGGTCTACCGCTCACTTCTCCCAAGACTCCAAATACCAGCAGATCCCATTGAAATGATAGGATACGCAATTGGCGTAAGGGGGATCTGCGGTAGCCTGGAATCGTGGTAGGGAAGTGAGCGGTAGACCCTTTCCTGCCTGACTCTAAATACCAGCGGGTGGTAAAAAGCAGCGTTAGGACCCCTTAACGCTGCTTTTGACGGCTAACGCCAAACTCTAAATCTAGGCGATTGTGAATGGATAATGGGATTTCAAAAACACATAGATAAATATTGAAACATATAAAACCAATGTATTTGTACACAGTAGATCAAAAACAATTTCCCTGTTTAGAAATGAAACATATGCTGCAACTTTTACCGTATTTTAGCTTAAACATTTTGTGGCAAAACAGAATTAGTGTAATGTCCTTTAACACAATGCTCAAATTCACCTGCCTTATACTATAAAACATGATATTATATTTAAGCCTAAGTATGTTGTGACATATTGTTTGTGGACCTTATTTTATATCCAATATGATTTATGAATCAAATGTGTGTTGGGGAAGGTAAGGATATATAAAAGACTGGGACTAGTGGGTGATAATATATATCTCTTGACAAAAATTTGTGTTTAAGCCTGAGATAAAGGATGTGTTTGATAGTAAAATAATAGACCATACATTGACTCTAAGAAAAAAGTATTAGACAATGGCTGTAGGTGTGTGTTCTTAAAGAACCTCACTCTAGGCAATATTCTCTCCACGGGCAATCTAAAGTCTCCCAATAGCGAAAACTCCTGGCTTGCGGTTAACGCTAACTATCGCTGTGGCCACCCACGTTGTAAGTCCTGTGACTTTCTAACTGTAGGAAAGGAATTTTATTCCTTTGTGACTGGTTAGACTTTTCAAACTAAAGAATGTATCATTTGCTCCACCTCTTATGTCATTTACTTAATTGAATGTACTGAACATCCTTTACAATATGTAGGAATGACAAGTAGGGATGTACGAACAAGCATCAGAGAGCACCTAGGCTACATCACTAATGAGAAAAGGTGTTCAGCTTTATCCAGATATTTTATTGATGTTAACCATCAGAATACCAGTAGTTTCAGATGGAGGGCAATAGAACATGTCAGAAATCCCAAAAGGGGAGGCAATAGAGATAGAATGCTCTCCAAACAAGATACTTTCTGGATCTTCAAGCTGGACACCCAAATACCCAAATGGTTTCATTCAAAGTATGATATCATCAATTACTGGGAATGAAGTTTGCTCATGTTTCCAGTGATTGATGATTCATACTTCTCTAAAAACTATATTTTAATTTTACTAGTCCTGAAGATGGTTTTATATGTCTCTTTATGTAAGCTTTCTAACAGGCAAATACATTGTGAGTATTTCAGATTGGCTATAGACTTATCACTTGCTCTTAGAGCCAATGGGGCATATTTATCAAGCTGCGTATGGAGCTTTATGCCCCGTGTTTCTGGCGAGCCTGCAGACTCGCCAGAAACAGCAGTTATGAAGCAGCGGTCATAAAGACCGCTGCTCCATAACCTGTCCGCCTGCTCTGAGCAGGCGGACAGACATCGCCGGAAATCAACCCGATCGAGTATGATCGGGTTGATTGACACCCCCTGCTGGCGGCCCATTGGCCGCGAGTCTGCAGGGGGCGGCATGCTGAATACTGTCGGATCAGGTCCGCTAGACTTTCATAAATAGGGGCCAGAGTATGGTCTATTATTTTACTATCAAACACATCCTTTACCTCAGGCTTAAACACAAATTTTTGTCAAGAGATATATATTATCACCCACTAGTCCCAGTCTTTTATATATCCTTACCTTCCCCAATACACATTTGATTCATAAATCATATTGGATGTAAAATAAGGTCCACAAACAATATGTCACAACATACTTTGGCTTAAGTATATCACGTTTTATAATATAAGCCAGGTGAATTTGAGCATTGTGTTAAAGGACATTACACCAATTCGATTTTTTCCAAAAAAGGTTTAACCTAAAATACGGTAAAAGTTGCCAGTTTCATTTCTAAACAGGGAAATTGTTTTTGATCTACTGTGTACAAATACATTGGTATTATATGTTTCAACATTTATCTATGTGTTTTTGAAATTCCATTATCTATTCACAATGTTTGTTAATTAGGTGTAGACACTTTAAGAATTTAGCATAACTGCTGATTGTTTGTCCAATGGCTGCATAGCAGCCTCTTTTTAAAGATGTTTGACTCTGAATACGGCATAACACCGAAACGCATAAGACAAGCCAACCGATTGAATGGAATAAAATCTTGTCTTTTATTTTATCACTAGTACTAAAGCCCGTGTACACGGGCCATTTTTTTCAGAACAGCGGTCCCACCCCTTGCTCTCTCCCCCCTTTCTTTTGCTCTCTCTTCCCCCCTCTCTTTTGCTTTCTTTCCCCCCTCTCTTTTGCTTTCTCTCCCCCCTCTCCTTTGTTCTCTCTCTCCCCTCTTTTGCTCTCTCTCCCCTCTTTTGCTCTCTCTCTCCCCTCTTTGGCTCTCTCCATCCTTTCTTTTGCTCTCTCTCCCCCCTCTTTGGCTCTCCCCCCCCCTTTGGCTCTCCCCCCCTCTTTGGCTCCCCCCCCTCTTTGGCTCTCTCCCCTCTTTTGCTCTCTCTCCTCTTTGGCTCTATCTCTCCCCTCTTTGGCTCCCCCCCTTTGGCTCTCTCTCCCCCCTCTTTGGCTCTCTCTCCCCCCTCTTTGGCTCTCTCTCCTCTTTGGCTCTCTCTCTCCCCCCTCTTTGGCTCTCCCCTCCCCTTTGGCTCCCCCCTCCCCTTTGGCTTCCCCCCCCCCCTCTTTGGCTCTCTCCCCCCCCTCTTTTGCTCTCCCCTCCCCTCTTTGGCTCTCTCCCCCCTCTTTTGTTCTCTCCCCCCTCTTTGGCGCTCTCCCCCCCCTCTTTGGCTCTCTCCCCCCTCTTTGGCTCTGCCCCCCCCTCTTTGGCTCTCTCTCCCCCCTCTTTGTCTCTCTCCCCTCTTTTGCTCTCCTCTTTGGCTCTCTTTCCTCTTTGGCTCTCTCTCTCCCCCCTCTTTGGCTCTCCCCCCCTTTAGCTCTCTCCCCCCCCTTTGGCTCTCTCCCCCCCCCCCCCTCTTTGGCTCTCTCTCCCCCCTCTTTGGCTCTCTCTCCCCCCTCTTTGGCTCTCTCTCCTTTTTGGCTCTTTTTCCTCTTTGGCTCTCTCCCTCCCCCCTCTTTGGCTCTCCCCCCCTTCTCTTTGGCTCTCTTCCCCTCCTTCTCTTTGGCTCTCTCTCCCCCCCCCCTTCTCTTTGGCTCTCTCTCCCCCCCCCTTCTCTTTGGCTCTCTCTCCCCCCCCCCTTCTCTTTGGCTCTCTCTCCCCCCCCTTCTCTTTGGCTCTCTCTCCCCCCCCTTCTCTTTGGCTCTCTGCCCCCCCCCTTCTCTTTGGCTCTCTGCCCCCCCCTTCTCTTTGGCTCTCTGCCCCCCCCCTTCTCTTTGGCTCTCTGCCCCCCCCCCTTCTCTTTGGCTCTCTGCCCCCCCCCCCTTCTCTTTGGCTCTCTGCCCCCCCTTCTCTTTGGCTCTCTGCCCCCCCTTCTCTTTGGCTCTCTGCCCCCCCCGCCTTCTCTTTGGCTCTCTGCCCCCCCCCCTTCTCTTTGGCTCTCTGCCCCCCCTTCTCTTTGGCTCTCTGCCCCCCCCCTTCTCTTTGGCTCTCTGCCACCCCGCCTTCTCTTTGGCTCTCTGCCCCCCCCGCCTTCTCTTTGGCTCTCTGCCCCCCCCCCTTCTCTTTGGCTCTCTGCCCCCCCCTTCTCTTTGGCTCTCTGCCCCCCCTTCTCTTTGGCTCTCTGCCCCCCCCCTTCTCTTTGGCTCTCTGCCCCCCCCTTCTCTTTGGCTCTCTGCCCCCCCTTCTCTTTGGCTCTCTGCCCCCCCCTTCTCTTTTGCTCTCTGCCCCCATTTTTTTTTACTATGTACTATGTAGCACATACATAAGTCCTAAGTCCTGAGCATAAGTCCTGAGGTAATTTTTTTTACTATGTGCTATGTAGCACATACATAAATCCTGAGGTAATTTTTTTTACAATGTGCTATGTAGCACATACATAAGTCCTAAGTCCTGAGCATAAGTCCTGAGGTAATTGTTTTTAATATGTGCTATGTAGCACATACATAAGTCCTGAGGGCATTTTTTTTTCAACAATTTTTTTTTAAAACTAAAATTTCAAGACCCAATTCTTTTAAACTAAAGAGCAAATGTTTAAAGTAAAGAGGTTTTTTGTTTTTTGTTAAATGTAGATATGTTTTTTTTGCTAATTGCGGAGCTTTCAAATAATGACCTTTCTCAGTGCCAGTGCAATAGAAATGCGCAATGTATTATGCCTCGCGACGCTTTCAACGGCTAGTTGCGTGCGCGTGGGTTCGCGTGCGTGTGCGCGTGCGCATTGTGTGATAGGCTAAGTGGGTCATGTAAACGGCTAGGGTTCGCGTGCGCCTGCGCGTGCGGCTAAGTGAGTGCGAGGGTGCGTGCGCATTCTGCAAGGGGGGTCATCTGCGCGCGGTGAAAGTGCTCAAATCAGTTTTGTGAGCTACGCTAAGTGGGTGCGAGGGTGCGTGCGCATTCAGCAAGGGGGGTCAAAGTGCTCACATCAGTTTTGTCAGAAACAAACATGCTAAGTGGGTGGGAGAGTGCGCGCGTGCGAAGTATCAACAGCTGGCCAAGGGTGCGCGTGCGATCAGCTGCAAGAGTTTGTCTGAACTGCGCATGACGGCTTCAGACAAACTCTTGTCTTTTATAATATAGGATATTGAGACTTCCTCTGGACTTTTCTATTCTATATTTGCATCTCAAGGGATCTTTGAGGAGTCCCACAGCCACCAGAGAATCTCCCAGCTCACAGTTGACAGCTTACAGTCTCCAAACAGGTTCCAGGACACCGCTTGCTTTATCCGCTATCATAGAGGCATAAGGACGGAATTCAAAACACACACACTACTGTGACCGAGAACCATACCAGTTCTGCGATTGGCTCCTTACCCTATATACGTCAGGAGACGCTTCCGTTGATTGGCCAAGGTTGTTCGTGGCGTGGTTATACACTCAACATCGCCAATGGTATCCGGAGTGCTGAAAGAGGGTGGAGGGTTTCTTGGAGCAGCATCAAGAGTGCTGAAGGGAGTGTTTATCTACAAACTTGAAAACGGAAGTTTAATAGTCTTGGTTTGAAGATAAAGGTTCAATCCTTTAAAAAAAAAATATTACTACCAAAAAAGTACCTATTTTAATTGTTTCCTAAATAGCAAACCTACTTCAAAATGAAATTATATCGATTTACCTTTGAGATGCAGTCTGCCTTTCAATGTGCTAACCCAGAGAGACGTTCTTACAAGAATAGCAGACATCATATAACAGCAGCATCAAACTTCAAAATTTTCATAACTGCTTCAGTGAAAAGGTCAACATTTGTCTCAAGGGCAAAATATCAAGTAGTGCATGTGAGTATTACCAGCTTAACTCTCTGGTAACATGCCTAAATGCTAAAGGTAACTGACCATCCAGTCCAAAAGACAGTTTCATTTAGCAAGAGAAGCAGTTACTGGAATAGGAAAAAAATATAATATTAATAATAATAGTAATAATATATATATATTCTACCAAACAGCATGGAAAGTAAACACACTAACTTATATGCAACATAATTCAAAGAGCAGACTCATATAAAGGAGCATAAATGCAGCCTTGACACTGCAGTAGGAGAAAGGAGCCGAGTTGGAGAATGAGCTTGGCTATCGTTTAAAGTGGCACTGGTAGATTTACTAGTGGTATGAATGTATTGTAAGAAAGAGGAGCTTGAGTTTTTGTGTTCCATGCCCTGTTGTCTTGTGATGATTGCCTTTGTTGATTAGCCAATATATAAATACTCCAGGCTTACAACAGAGAGAAACAGAACTGAAACATCAGGAAAGAGATGAGCATAGATAAGGGAACCTTAAACATAATACATGGGGTTTCTATCAACTCCAAGAGTAAAGGAGGCAATATACTGTCCAACTATGGGGATATCACAGAAATATGGAACGTCAAAGAGAATGACTAAAGTATTAGTTAGAAATAAGAAAGTTCAAACAGAAGAGAAAATAATCAAATTTTTTGGAGGGAGATAACTAGACAACTGTAATGGTTAGATACATTCTGCTTTATATTATAAACATTTCGGAAAAAAACTCATTAAATAGACACTGAACCCAAATTTTTTTCTTTCATGATTCAGATAGAGAACAACATTTTAACCCTTTGAGTGCTAATGACGGCTCTGAGCCGTCACAGAGTTTCCCACTCTGGTGCTAATGACGGCTCAGAGCCGTCACTAGAACTCTCCCACCTTGAGGGAGATATGGGGGCTCCCACCCCGGCGATCGTGCCTGTAGAGTGACAGGCATAACCGGGGCTTCCCGTTTTGCGTAGTGACTTCACACGCAATGACGTGATGAAGTCACTGCACAACTTTATTTATACTTAACAATGTTAAGTATAGGAGCAGGGGGCATGCTGCTTAGAAGCCTGTATCTCAGGCATCTAAGCAGCTACAGACCCCCAAGACCCACCATTGGACCTTTCTAACAGTGTAAGTCTTGGGGGTATAGGTATAAAAAAAAAATTGATTAAAAAAATTAAACAAACATTAAAAAATCTTAGCACCCAGGTGGGAAAGTGCTTAGCACTCAAAGGGTTAAGCAACTTTCTAATTTACTTCTATTATCAATTTTTCTTCGATCTCTTGCTATATTTATTTTAAAAGCAGGAATGTAAATCTTAGCAGCCAGCCCATTTTAGGTTCAGCACTATGGATAGCGCTTGCTTATTAGAGGATTACATTTAGCCACCAATAAGCAAGCATAACCCAGGTTCTCAACCAACAATGGGCCGGCTCCTATGCATCACATTCCTGCTAATTTAAATAAAGATAGCAATAGAACAAAGAAAAATTGATAATAGGAGTAAATTAGAAAGTTGCTTAAAATTGCATGCAGTATCTGAATCAAGAAAGAAAAAAATTGGGTTTAGTGTCCCTTTAAAGGGACAGTCTAGTCAAAAATAAACTTTCATGATTCAGATACGGCATGTAATTTTAAACAACTTTCCAATTTATTTTTATCATCAATTTTTCTTTGTTCTCTTGGTATTTCTTAGTTAAGAGCCAAACCTAGATAGGCTCATATGCTAATTTTTTAGCCCTTGAAGGCTGCCTCTTATCTGTGTGCATGTTGACAGTTTTTTCACAACTAGAGGGCATTAGTTCATGTGTACCATACATTGCCATTGTGCACACACCCGTGGCATTACCTAGGAGTCAGCACTGATTGGCTAAAATGCAAGTCAAAAGAACTGAAATAAGGGTGCAGTCTGCAGAGGCTTAGATACAAATTAATCACATAGGTAAAAAGTATATTAATATAACTGTGTTGGTTATGCAAAACTGGGGAATGGGTAATAAAGGGATTATCTATTTTTTCAAGCATTAAAAATTCTGGAGTAGACTGTCCCTTTAAGGCCATGGTTCTCGGCTATGGGCACCTAGAGAAATGTGTGGCAAATAATAATACCTTTGACAATTCATGAATATGCAACAGAAGAGAGCTCATTGTACATTGTATGAATTCTGCATCATTTTAAAAATGGCGGCTCATCTGCACCAAAAGAGTAACTCAAGTGGATTGTCAATGCTTAGATATAAGGTGTAAAATGCCAGGGGACATCTGCCCTATTACTTCTCCAAACACCAATGGTTCCTGGGAATTTTCAATGAGGGACACCCTTTCATACTTTGGACATTCAAGCATTGCTGCAAATTTACTTTTGTTTTTAATTTATGTTTGTATTTGACATACCAATGACTTGATATATGTGATAAAATGATATAAAAATAAAAATATATGTGAATTAATAAGCATATATAGATCTTAGACTGTCTGCTAAATATGCTAAGGTGTCCCTCAGTTCTCTACAGATTCACTAATGTCTATGCTATTCTAGGTAATGAATTTAGTAAAGCACATTTATCTCTACATTCTTTAGTGAATCAACTGCATGTAATAAAATAACATACGGCCAGATTACAAGTTTTGCGTTATGAGGGGTGCGGTACTAACTTGCAAGTTATTGTCACCACTCACTTACCTACAGCGCTTGTATTACAGGTTTTTATAAACCCAGCGTTAAAAGACAAAGAGTAAGCATAGAGCAAAATTGTGCTCCATACTGCACTCCAAAACCAGCGCTGCTTAAGTCAGCGGTGAGCTGATTGTATGTGCACGTGCACAATTTCCCCATAGACATCAATGGGGAGAGCCGGCTGAAAAAAAAGCCTAACAACTGCAATAAAGCAGCGTAAAGCTCTGCAACCCAGCCTATTGATTCCTATGGGGAAGCTAAATTTATGTTTACACCTAACACCCTAACATAAACCCTGAGTCTAAACACCCCTAATCTGCCGCCCCCGACATTGCCGACACCTACAATATATTTATTAAGCCCTAACCTGCTGCTCCGGACATCGCCGACACCCAATAAACCCTTAAAAAAACCTAACACTAACCCCTGAAGATCCACTTACAGTTTTGAAGACCGGACATCCATCCTCAACAAAGCCGGGAGAAGTCATCAACGAAGCAGCAAGAAGTCCTCAACAAAGCCGGGAGAAGTCTTCATCCAAGCCGGCAGAAGTGATCCTCCAGATGGGCAGAAGTCTTCATCCAGACGGCGCGGAGCGGCTCCATCTTCAAGACATCCGACGCGGAGCATCCTCTTCCAACGAAGTCTTCTTCCCAAATGAATGTTTCTTTAAGTGATGTCATCCAAGATGGCATCCCTTAGATTCCAATTGGCTGATAGAATTCTATCAGCCAATCGGAATTAAGGTTGAAAAAATCCTATTGGCTGATGCAATCAGCCAATAGGATTGAACTTCATTCCTACTGGCTGATCCAATCAGCCAATAGGATTGAGCTTGCATGCTATATTTGATTGTAACAGCCAATAGAATGCGATCTCAATCCTATCGGCTGATTGCTTTAGCCAATAGTATTTTTTCAACCTTAATTCTGATTGGCTGATAGAATTCTATCAGCCAATCATAATCTAAGGGACGCCATCTTTGATGACGTCACTTAAAGGGACACTGAACCCAAATGTTTTCTTTTGTGATTCAGATAGAGCATGTAATTTTAAGCAACTTTCTAATTTACTCCTATTAGCAATTTTTCTTTGTTATCTTGCTATCTTTATTTGAAAAAGAAGACATCTAAGTTTTTTGTTTGTTTCAGTACTCTGGACAGCACTTTTTTATTGGTGGATGAATTTAGCCACCAATCAGCAAGGACAACCAAGGTTGTTCACCAAAAATGGGCCGGCATCTAAACTTACATTCTTGCAGTTCAAATAAAGATACCAAGAGAATGAAGAAAATTTGATAATAGGAGTAAATTAGAAAGTTGTTTAAAATGTCATGCTCTATCTGAATCACAAAATAAAAAATGTGGGTACAGTGTCCCTTTAAAGAAACATTCATTCGGGAAGAAAACTTTGCTGTATGAGGATACTCCGTGCCGGATGTCTTGAAGATGGAGCTGCTCTGCACCAGATGGATGAAGACAGAAAATGCCGTCTGGATGAAGACTTCTGCCCATCTGGAGGATCACTTCTGCCGGCTTAGATGAAGACTTCTCCCAGCTTCGTTGAGGACTTCTTGCAGCTTCGTTGAGGACTTCTCCCGGCTTCGTTGAGGATGGATGTCCGGTCTTCAAAACTGTAAGTGGATCTTCAGGGGTTAGTGTTAGTGTTTTTTAAGGGTTTATTGGGTGGGCTTTATTTTTTAGGTTATGTTTTGGGCCGCAAAGCTTAGCAATCTTTCTGTGAAATAAAACAGAAAGAGCAGAGATTTGTCCCTTTAAAGAACTTGCAGACAAACCTTTATCCAAACCATCCTGAAGAAACTGTAAAATTCTAGGAATTCTAAAAGAATGCCAGAAGAATTTATGAGAAGAACACCATGAAATATAAGTCTTCCAAACTCGATAATAAATCTTAATAGAAACAGATTTACGAGCCTGTAACATAGTATTAATTACTGAATCAGAGAAACCTCTATGTGTTATGTTCTGTAATGTTATGTGTTAGAACAGGTGGAAAATAAGTTCTGGTACCTAGTATCCGCTATAGCAGGACCACTCAGCCTCACACCAAACCTTGGATTCACACAGATTTAACTTACAGGAATCCGTTTATGCTCATTGAACTGAGGGTCACTACTGCAGGGTACAGAGTGAATACGGAGCTGTCACGCAACCAAGATACAGGATGTCTGTATTTCAACAGAATAGGAGGAGTATCTATAGATTGGATAGATAAATAATCAACCAAATAACTAGTGATTAAATGTGATATAGCTGACACATATACAGAGAAGTTAGATGGTAAAATTGAATGTCAGACAAACAGATGTAGTACAATGAGATAGTGTTATAAGGCCAGATAGTATTATCCCCAGAATGTACTTGAACAGGTCAGGTAGGTTAGTAATGATTAGAGTTGTATGAGATGATATGGCAAAAAAGGAGAATCAAGTAAGACAAGGATTAGTAATACATAGAACTACAAATGAACCTTGTTCTGAGTTGATGAAGTAGATACTTGTTAGGAATACAGCACTTGAGGGAATATCTTATGCAGATAGAATGATATGTTAGATTATGTTAACAGATATTGTTTATGCAAGGATAAGTTAGTAACAAACGATCAGTCACTTAATCAAGTTCAGGGTGGTCACAGCAAATGATATTAAGCAAGTAGCAGTTCAAGCAGAGTAAGCAATGTAACAGGCAGTTGAAGTTTATCCTGCAGTTTAGTGATAGTAACAGTCATTGAATACAGTGCTAGTTAGTTTGCTTAGTTGAGAGACATAATGATATCCAAATAGAGTAAGAAAGTATACAGACCAATTCCTGGTGGTTATTTGGAAGGCTAAGTCAGAGCCAGATGAAAGCCTTACTGTATCCTGGATGATTGTTTGATGAAAGGACACAGCGCGGTACACGCGCTGCAGACACGCTGAGATGCCGGGTGTGACGTCACAGCCACCCGGTGTAACAGTTAGGGGAACTGAATGCTGCTCCTTTGGTTCCTAAGAAACTGCAAGTAACAGAAGAGGCAGACCGGCACACAGCAACAGAGGATTAAGGTAGGCTGCCAAGATTCACAGCAGCAAGTAAGAAATCCCCACAGCTTGAGGAAAGGGCTAGGTGTCTTCAGAGAGGAGTCACATTAAGTAACTGATTCAAATTACCAAGCGAGGAGCATAGAGAGGAGGGGCCTTAAATAGGGAAAGAGGAGTCAGAATTAAAGGGACAGGATTGTAATAGTGAATTCCCTGACAGGACACCCCCCTCAAGGAGCCGCTCAGCGGATCAAGGACCTGGACGGTGAGGATTCCTCCTATGGAACAAGGAAACCAGGCGCGGAGCCATAAGATTAGTAGCAGGCTCCCAAGAATCTTCTTCAGGTCCATAACCCTTCCAACTGACCAAATACTGAAGGCGGTTCCGAAAGTATCGAGAATCTTGAATATAATCAATCTCGTACTCCATCTCATCTGTCACATGAGTTAGAGAAGTATCCATTGTAGGTGTAGCCCTGATAGAAGCATAGGGTTTAAGGAGTGAGACGTGAAATGTTGGATGAATTCTCATGGAAGAAGGTAATTGAAGAGTGACTGCATTAACATTAACAACATTCTTAATTTCAAAAGGACCCAAATAAAGTGAAGCAAGCTTTTTGGAAGGAACCTGTAATCTTATATTCTTCGTGCTTAACCAAACTTTATCTCCCACCTTATATTCGGGAGGTTTAGAACGTCGTAGATCGTAGTAACGTTTTTGAGCTTTTTGAGCATCAAGTAGTAGTTGTTTTACAGTGGCGAAACCTTTCACTAAGGTATTGATTTTGTCATTAACAACAGGTATAGGAGAGTTTTTCGGAGTCTGAACGTCATAGGAAGGATGAAAACCGTAGTTAAGGAAAAATGGAGACATTTTAGTAGAGGAATTGAGCATGTTATTATGAGCAAATTCAGCAGTGGAAAGGAGAGAATGCCAGTTATCTTGTTCTAGAGAACAGTAACAACGGAGATACTGTTCCAGGGCTTGATTCGTTCTCTCAGTCTGCCCATTGGTTTGTGGATGAAAGGCTGTACTTAACCTCCTAGAGATGTTGAGGGATTTACAAAGATGATCCCAAAATCTAGAGGTAAACTGCGAACCTCTGTCAGTAGTAATGGAATTCGGTAGACCATGTAATTTGACAATATGATCTATGAAAAGAGTAGCTGTTTCTGGAGCTGTGGGTAGACCTCTATGTGGCAGGAAATGGGCCATTTTAGAAAAAAGATCAACAACGACCATGATAGTGTTGAAGTTAGCAGAAGGCGGCAGATCAACAATAAAGTCCATGGCAATATCTGCCCAAGGTCTTTCAGGTATTGGAAGAGATAGAAGGTATCCATAGGGACGTGTATGTTGATGTTTTTTAGTAGTGCAAAGAAAACATGTTTTGATGTATTGCTTGATTGTATCAGACATTTTGGGCCACCAATAATTCCTTGAAAGGATATGAAGGGTCCTATGTACGCCAGGATGACCTGCTAAAGAGGAATCATGAGCTGCTGCCAAAACCTGATTCCTGAGAACCTTGGGTACATATATTTGGTCATGATGATAGAACAGTTCATCAGAATGTTTATTTAAATTGAGGTGTGTTATTAATGAATCCTCCTTCTGTTGCAGCTTTAGGGTCTCCAAGAAATCATTTGTTAAACAAATGATTCTATCCGCAGGTATCACTGAGGCAGGTGTCAGATGATCTTGTGGCTTAGGAGGTATACGAGAGAGGGTATCTGCCTTAAGATTCTTAGAACCTGGACGATAGGTGATCACATAATCAAAACGTGAGAAGAAAAGGCTCCAGCGGACTTGACGAGAAGTCAGGGTCTTGTTTGACTTTAAATACTCTAAGTTACGATGGTCTGTGTAAATAGTAATAGGAAATTTTGTACCTTCCAGGATATGCCTCCAGAATTCCAATGCGGATTTAATGGCAAGCAATTCCTTATCACCAATGCCATAGTTTATCTCAGCTGAGCTCATGACGCGAGAATAGAATGCAACAGGATGTAATGGCTGTTCTTGAGAGGCCCTCTGGGACAGAACAGCCCCTATTGCAAATTCAGAAGCATCAACCTCAAGCGTAAAATGACAACTGGGATCTGGGAATTGAAAAATAGTGGCTGAAGTAAATTTATTCTTAAGGGTAGTGAAAGAGTCTTGAGCTCTACTATCCCATGAAAACCTGATATGTTTCTTAGTTAAAGTTGTTAATGGTTTGACAATATGTGAGAAATCTTTAATGAATTTTCTATAAAAATTCGCAAATCCAAGAAACCTCTGGACATCTTTTTTACAAGAGGGTACTGGCCATTTGAGTATAGCTTCTACTTTACTGGTCTCCATAGTAATCCCAGTAGGAGAGATACAGTAACCCAAAAATGAAATAGAGTTAGTATTAAATATACATTTCTCTAGTTTGGCGTAGAGATGATGTTGCCTTAAACGAGATAAAACTAATTTTACATGTTTTAAATGGTTTTCAAAAGTGTCTGAATAGACAAGAATGTCATCTAAATAGATAACAATACATACATCCAAAAGGTCGTGAAAAACATCATTTATGAAGCACTGGAAAGTGGCTGGGGCGTTGCAGAGCCCAAACGGCATTACTGTGTATTCATAAAGTCCGTATCGTGTACGGAAAGCCGTTAGCCACTCATCCCCTGCTCTCATCCTGATTAAATTGTATGCGCCCCTAAGATCGAGCTTGGTGTAGATGGTGGCACCCTGAAGACGCTCAATTAGTTCAGGAATGAGAGGCAGGGGATATCTGTTTTTCTTAGTACATTTATTCAGTTGTCTATAATCTATAATGGGGCGTAAACTGCCATCTTTATTTTTCACAAAAAACATTGCAGCACCTGCAGAGGAAGTGGATGGACGTATAAACCCTTTTTTCAAGTTTTCGTCTAGATATTCCTTAAGGTGGGCTAGTTCAGGTTGAGACAAAGGATATATATGACCATAAGGAATGGAGCAGTTAGGAATGAGATCAATAGGGCAGTCATACTTTCTATGTGGTGGAAGTGTAGCTGCCTCAACCTTATCAAAAACATCAGCATATTCTTTATAGCAATCTGGTAATGTGTCTACAGTAATATGACAAAGTGTATGAGAATCAGGGCAGAATTGCTTGCAATACTGAGAATTAAAAACTACAGTAGAGTCTGTCCAAGAAATAGTGGGGTTATGCATAGACAACCACTGAATACCAAGTATCATAGGGTAGACGGAACTTGGTAAAACATCAAAAGACATCAACTCAGTATGCCCTGAGGCTGAGGTGACCGTAAGTGGAACTGTATGGTGTGAGATAGGACCAGAACTAAAAAATGAACCATCAACCAAACGGATGGCTAGTGCAACACTCTTTTTTATTAGTGGTATTTTGTGCTTAACAACAAAAACTAAATCTATAAAATTCCCAGATGCTCCAGAGTCAATTACGGCCTGTACGTCTATCTTCTGCTGATCCCACTGTAACGAGAGAGGGATTGATAAATGAAGCAAATTATTATTAACCATATTTACAGTGTGCTTAAATCTTACTCTCTTACCCTTCTTTTGACGAAGGAGAGATGGGCAATCCCTTACGCCATGATCCTTTTCAGCACAATATAGGCACAAATTAAGCAGTTTGCGTCTGGCTTTCTCTTCAGGCTTTAGTGGGCCTCTAATCACAGCAACATCCATGGGTTCATCAACATTCTTGGTAGCATGGGTAGGAAGATTTGCATGATAGGGAGTGTATTTCCTAGGAGTAATGTCAGTTGTGGATTTTTCATATTTCCTTTCCCTGAGTCTTCGGTCAATACCAATACATAAAGTCATGAGATCCTCAAGGACATCTGGAATGATACCTCTAGTAAGTTCATCTTTTAATGAGTCACTGAGGCCCAAGCGAAATTGATTTTTCAGAGCTGGGTTGTTCCACAAAGTGTCAGGAGCCCATCTTTTAAAGTCCGTTATGTATTCCTCTACCATCCTTTTCCCTTGGCGTAAGGATCTCAAAGCTGTTTCAGCAGTATTCTGCTTGTTATGATCCTCATATAAAAGGGACATCGCAGTAAAAAAGGAATCAAGAGAATTTAATATGGGATCATCAGTCTCATAGAAAGCGTTGGCCCAAGATCTAGCTTCTCCACGCAAAAAAGAAATCACAGTCAAAACTCGGATTCTGTCAGTAGGATAAGACCTAGGTTTCAAAGTGAACATAAGAGTGCAAGAGTTTCTAAAGTCTCTGAACATGGACCTGTCCCCAGAGAATTTCTCTGGCGGACTCACAACAGGCTCAGGTGTAGTCTCAGAAGTAGAAGGTTTAGTTGCCATATGCTCATTGATGAATTTTCTAATATTCTGGTTCTCAATTTGTATCTCTCTTAAACCCTGTAACATATTATCCATACTTTGGGCTAGAGAACCCACTCTATTGGAAAGCTCACTCAGCTCCATGATAGTGGATAGAGGTACTTTTATTAGGCTTGGTAATATGTTATGTTTTGTAATGTTATGTGTTAGAACAGGTGGAAAATAAGTTCTGGTACCTAGTATCCGCTATAGCAGGACCACTCAGCCTCACACCAAACCTTGGATTCACACAGATTTAACTTACAGGAATCCGGTTATGCTCATTGAACTGAGGGTCACTACTGCAGGGTACAGAGTGAATACGGAGCTGCCATGCAACCAAGATACAGGATGTCTGTATTTCAACAGAATAGGAGGAGTATCTATAGATTGGATAGATAAATAATCAACCAAATAACTAGTGATTAAATGTGATATAGCTGACACATATACAGAGAAGTTAGATGGTAAAATGGAATGTCAGACAAACAGATGTAGTACAATGAGATAGTGTTATAAGGCCAGATAGTATTATCCCCAGAATGTACTTGAACAGGTCAGGTAGGTTAGTAATGATTAGAGTTGTATGAGATGATATGGCAAAAAAGGAGAATCAAGTAAGACAAGGATTAGTAATACATAGAACTACAAATGAACCTTGTTCTGAGTTGATGAAGTAGATACTTGTTAGGAATACAGCACTTGAGGGAATATCTTATGCAGATAGAATGATATGTTAGATTATGTTAACAGATATTGTTTATGCAAGGGTAAGTTAGTAACAAATGATCAGTCACTTAATCAAGTTCAGGGTGGTCACAGCAAATGATATTAAGCAAGTAGCAGTTCAAGCAGAGTAAGCAATGTAACAGGCAGTTGAAGTTTATCCTGCAGTTTAGTGATAGTAACAGTCATTGAATACAGTGCTAGTTAGTTTGCTTAGTTGAGAGACATAATGATATCCAAATAGAGTAAGAAAGTATACAGACCAATTCCTGGTGGTTATTTGGAAGGCTAAGTCAGAGCCAGATGAAAGCCTTACTGTATCCTGGATGATTGTTTGATGAAAGGACACAGCGCGGTACACGCGCTGCAGACACGCTGAGATGCCGGGTGTGACGTCACAGCCACCCGGTGTAACAGTTAGGGGAACTGAATGCTGCTCCTTTGGTTCCTAAGAAACTGCAAGTAACAGAAGAGGCAGACCGGCACACAGCAACAGAGGATTAAGGTAGGCTGCCAAGATTCACAGCAGCAAGTAAGAAATCCCCACAGCTTGAGGAAAGGGCTAGGTGTCTTCAGAGAGGAGTCACATTAAGTAACTGATTCAAATTACCAAGCGAGGAGCATAGAGAGGAGGGGCCTTAAATAGGGAAAGAGGAGTCAGAATTAAAGGGACAGGATTGTAATAGTGAATTCCCTGACACTATGACTAAGCACTAGGCGTTCAATTTCCATACCATCAAATTTAATGATTTGAGATCCTGATGGAAAAACGGACCTTGAGACAGAAGGCCTGGCCTTAATGGAAGTGGCCAAGTTTGGCAGCTGGACATCCAAACAAGATCCGCATACCAAAACCTGTGAGGCCATGCTGGAGCTACCAGAAGCATAAATGCTTGTTCCATGATGATTTTGGAAATCACTTTTGGAAGAAGTACTAGAGGTGGGAAGATATAAGCAGGTTGGTAACACCAAGGAACTGCTAACGCATCCAATGCTTCCACCTGAGGATCCCTAGACCTGGACAGGTACCTGGGAAGTTTCTTGTTTAGATGGGAAGCCATCAGATCTATTTCTGGAAGACACTACATCTGAACAATCTGAGAAAACACATCTGGATGGAGCGACCACTCCCCCGGATGTAAAGTCTGACGTCTGAGATAATCCACTTCCCAATTGTCTATACCTGGGATATGAATGGCAGAAATTAGACAGGAGATGGATTCCGCCCAAGCAAGTATCCAAGATACTTCTTTCATGGCTTAGGGACTGCGAGTCCCACCATGATGATTGACATATGCCACAGTTGTGATATTGTATGTCTGAAAACAAATGAACAGTTCTCTCTTCAACAGAGGCCACACCTGAAGATAGCACGGAGTTCTAAAATATTGATTGGTAACCTCGCCTCTTGAGGTTTCCAAACCCCTTGTGCTGTCTCAGATCCCCAGACAGCTCCCCAACCTGGACATTTCCACTTAGGGGTATACTCACTTTTGTTGCCAGCGGTTTGGACATTAATGGCTGTGTGTTGAGTTATTTTGAGGGGTCAACAAATTTACACTGTTATACAGGCTGTACACTCACTACTTTACATTGTACCAAAGTGTCATTTCTTCAGTATTGTCACATGAAAATATAAAATAACATATTTACAAAAATGTGAGGGGTGTACTCACTTTTGTGGGATACTGTAGATATTGACGGCAGATAAGAGCCATAGGTCCAGCAATTCTGCCCAATATTTCCAAAAATTGTCCCAGGAATTCTTAAAGTCACCCACAATGTTTGTCATTATTACCTCTTATGGAAGTTTATAACATGAATCAATCACCCTTTATGTAAAGAAGTGCTTCCTCAAATTACTCATAAATATACTACCCCTTAGCTTGAGATAAAGATCCCTTGTTCTTGAATTTTCCTTTTTATGTAAAAACATAATGTATGCTTACCAGATAAATTCCTTTCCTTCCTGGCAGGGAGAGTCCACAACTTCATTTCTTACTGTTGGGAAATACAACACCTGGCCACCAGGAGGAGGCAAATATACCCTAGCCAAAGGCTTAAATATTCCTCCCACTTCCTCTATCCCCCAGTCATTCTGCCATTGGAATAAGGAAAAGTAGGAGAAACATCAGGGTATAAAGGTGCCAATAGAAATAATATAAAAAGGAACCGCTCAACAAAAATAAATTAAGGGGCGGGGTCGTGGGAGACTCCACGACTTCAGGTAGCCACCTTACAAATCCGATCCATAGAGGCTTTGTTCTTAAAAGCCCAGGAGGAAGCCACTGCTCTAGTGGAATGAGCCGTTATCATCTCAGGAGGCTGTCGCCCCTCTATCTCATAAGCTAAGCGGATGACACTCCTCAACCAGAAAGATAAGGAAGTCATAGTAGTCTTCTGCCCCTTACGCTTCCCTGTATAGATGATAAACAAAGAGGAAGATTGTCTGAATTCCTTAGTAGCCTGATGATAGAACTTTAAGGGATGAACCACATCTAGATTGTGAAGCAAGCGTTCCTTTCCTGAAGAAGGAATGGGACACAAAGGAGGAACAACAATTTTTTGATTAATGTTACAATCCGACACCACCTTAGGGAGGAACCCTAATTTAGTATGTAAAACTGCCTAATCAGCATGGTAAACAAGATAAGGGGGGTCACATTGCAAAGCAGAAATCTCAGAAACTCTGCGCACAGAGGCATTAGCCAACAAAAAAAGAACCCTCCAAGATAACAATTTTATGTCAACAGTATGCATAGGCTCAAACGGAGTCTGCTGTAAAACACTAAAAACAAGGTTGAGGCTCCAAGACTCCCAGATTTAAACACAGTCTGATCCTAGTCAGAGACTTAAAGGACTGCACATCCGGAAGCTCAGCCAATCTCTTGTGCAGTAACACCGAAAGGGCCAATAACTGTCCCTTCAGGGAACTAGCAGATAGACCCTTCTCCAGTCCATCCTGGAGAAAAGATAACATTCTGGCAACCTTAACCTTATGCCAGGAAAAGTCACGCTCTTCACACCAGTACAAGTAAGTACTCCATACTTTATTGTAGATATGATGAGTAACTGGCTTACGAGCTTGAACCAGTGTATCCATAACACTCTCAGAAAACCCTCTCTTGGCTAAGACTAAGCGCTCAATCTTCACGCAGTCATCCTCAGAGAATCTAGATTTTAATGAACAAAGGCACCCTGCATCAGCAGATCTCTGCGACAAGGTAACCTCCACTGAGGAGATGAGGACATCCTCACCAGATCCACAAACCACGTCCTTCGCGGCCACAATGGAGCAATCAAAATCACTGATGCTTGCCCCTGCTTGATGCGAGCCACCACACGAGGGAGAAGCGGTAATGGAGAAAAAAGATATATGAGCCTGAACCTCCATGCTACTGATAGGGCATATATCAGTTCCGCCTGAGGATCCCTCGACCCGTACCTGGGTAGCTTGGTATTGAGGCGGGGTGTCATGAGATCTATCTTCAGCGTCCCCCACTCGCTGCATATCTCTGCAAACACCTTGGGGTGGAGAGACCATTCCCCTGGGTGAAAGGATTGCCTGCTGAGAAAGCCCGCTTCCCAGTTGTCCACACCTGGAATGTGGATTGCTGCGTACATCTGTGAGTCTCCGCCCATTCTAGTATGTGAGATACTTCTCTCATCGCCAAGGGATTTCTCATTCCCCCTGTTGGTTGATGTAGGCAACTGAAATTATATTGTCTGATTGGAATCTGATAAACTAGGACGAACCAACCCAGAAGGAGCCAAGCCTTCAAGGCATTGAAGATTGCCCAGAGTTTCAATATATTGATCGGAAGGGAGGACTCCTCCTGAGTCCACAGTCCTTGGCCTTTTTGGTACCCCAAACGGCTCCCCAGCCGGTAAGGCTTGCATCCGTAGTCACAATCTCCCAGGACTTTCTCAAGAAGCACGTGCCTTGGGACAGATGATCTGGACAGAGCACCATGAGAGCAAGTCTCTCGACAAGTTGTCCAGCACAATCTGTTGAGACAGATCTGAATGGTCGCCGTTCCATTGTTTCAGCATGCATAGTTGTAAGGGTCTGAGATGGAATCTGGCAAAGGAAATGATGTCCATACAGGACACCATAAGTCTGATCACCTCCATACACTGGGCCACAGAGGGTCTCAAGGAGGATTGGAGGGCAAGACATGCAGTAGTTAGATTGCAACATCTCTGATCTGTGAGAAATATTCTCATGGATATGGAGCCTATTATTGTCCCCAGGAAATTTAGGCACTTTAAGTCCAGAATTGGACGAAAAGTTCCCTCCTTTTTGGAACCACAAAAAGGTTTGAATAAAACCCAAACCTCTTTCTTCTGTAGAGGAAAGCAGATAAACTCCACACTCATAAATCAAGTACATCCATGCCTTGTAGTATAAAACTTGAAAATGTATTCGTACATTTAAAAATACAGGATCCTCAAAAAATACACAAGTAAAATCACCACTTGTAGAGAACTGCTGTACGCGTTTCGGGCTCCTCACAGTTCTTGTTCACTATCTGTATGCTAATGTCTCAAGAACCTATACATATTTATGGTTCTGAAGCCATAATTAAACTATAATAATACCATATACACACTATCAATTTATAATGCACAAAATGTTTTCACATAATATATATAATAATAGTATAAGCATAGGGCTGAAAATATGCACATATGATGACATTAATATGAAAGCAAAATGTAAAAACAAAATAAAAAAACAAATTATGCTTACCTGATAATATCGTTTTCTTCCGTTAGAAAGAGTCTTCCGTTAGAAAGGCTTAAATACTCCTCCCACTTCCCTCATCCCCCAGTCATTCTGCAAAGGAACAAGGAACAGTAGAAGAAATATCAGGGTAAAAAAAGGTGCCAGAAGAATATAAAGATGCCCCATGTAGAAAAAGGGTGGGGAGCTGTGGACTCTTTCCAACAGAAGACAAGGAAATTATCAGGTAAGCATAATTTGTTTTTCTTGCTAATTGGAAAGAGTCCACAGCTGCATTCATTACTTTTGGGAAAACAATACCCAGGCTAAAGACGACACTGAATGCCAAAATGGGAGGGTACAATAGGCGGCCCATTCTGAGGGCACCAAGCCAGAAACCACTACCCAACAAAAACCCCACTTCGTCCGAAGCCGAGAAAACTTTGAAAAGGAAAAGCCCCAAGGGCACTGACCCACAGATAGTCCAGCAGCCTAGCTAGAGGGCGCAAAATCGGACTCAACTGAGCCAACAGTCCTCCAGGAGACACCGTCGCCCAACAGGCAGTCAATCACCACTCACCCCTCACTAATGAACGGAACACCAGCCTAAAGCCCCCAAGAGATAAGGCAAGGAAGATCCGAAGGAACACCAAAAGGTCACCACAAAATCCATAAAAGGAAAACCCCCAATAGCGAGCCCAGCTCACACAGACCCAAATGGGTCCTGACAGACAAGGGGAGGCTATGCTCAGACCAAGCAGAAACCAAAGGTTTAGAACCGGGCCTCGAACAGAGAAAACTTTCTCTCAACATCGTGCAAAAGCACCGAAAGACAACTGAAGACAGAGTCCTCACATTGTCAGAACTAAGAATACTATCGTATTCAGACAAAAAAAAAAGAACATGTAACAGACCCAGACAAAAAACTCTGAGTCAAGAACACGCAGCCATCATTAGGATGACCCAGAAGAATACTTGCTGAGAAGTAAAAAGCGACCAGCAAGAGAACAGATTGCAAAAGAACTCCCAGACAGAGGGCACACTCTAGGCAATTGAGCCGCTAGACCTACACACAGGGCTCCAAAAGGGGAAGCACATAACCTTAACGAGACCCACTGCACCCCAAGAGAGAAAGGTTACACCCAGAACCCGAAGGTGAATGGTAACCCGGGACCCTCAGCTTGTAAACCCAGGGGGCTAGCTACAATGCCACCCTAGATCCCGAAACAGACAGCGCATCTCAGAACCCACTCCCAACCAGGCCAGCCCAAGCATCGGTAGGTCTTGAAAACAGGGGAACAGAAGAAAACCAACACCAGCTCAAAAACGAGCGGAAGAATGGCCACAGCCATCCCAACAGAGCACAGATGCCAACCCAAAGACTCCTTAGAAACAGACAACAAGGCCGTAGACCCAAAGGAATCTAACAAAAGGCCCACCATAGTCTCGACATCGAGCCAGCAAGACTCCACCAGAGAAAAAAACCCTCTCCGAAAGGTTAACTCTCAGTTCCAACCTCCTGAATCCAAGAGAATCCCTAAGTAAAGGGACCACACCTCCATAAGAAGGAGAATAAGCCCCCCACCCTAAGAAAAGGGATGGGACCAAAAAAGCAGAGCACCTGCCCACAAGACACAAAGCCACAGGCTAAAGGAGAGATCAATCTCCAACTCAGATGAACTTGGAAGGAATCCCCCTTAGGAATTAGCTTGCTAACACACATCCAATGTGCAATAGCTGCAGCAGAGACACTGCAAATGCCTTTGCCTGCAGAGCAGTGATCCATAAGGTTACCACAGCAAGCTGATCAAGGGAAACCAACCATAAAGGAGTAAGTCAAGCCCAATGAGCATCAGCACTCAGACAACCTGGCCAACCGTGACCAGGTCAATTAGTCCAAGTGAAAAGAAAATGTATGCTTACCTGATAAATATATTTCTTTTTAGACATGCTGAGTCCACGGATTTCATCCTTACTTGTGGGATATTCACCTCCTGGCAGGAGGAGGCAAAGAGCACCACACCAGAGCTGCTATATATAGCTCCTCCCTTCCCTCCCACTCCAGTCATTCGACCGAAGTTAGGAAGGGAAAGGAAAAGCCAAGGTGCAGAGGTGTCTGAAGTTTACAAAAATTGTTAACCTGTCTATAAGAACAGGGCAGGCCATGGACTCATCTTGTCTAAAAAGAAATAAATTTATCAGGTAAGCATAAATTTTCTTTTCTTTTTAAAGACAAGATGGGTCCACGGATTTCACCCTTACTTGTGGGATACAATACCAAAGCTAGAGTACACGGATGATAAGGGAGGGACAAGACAGGGAACCTAAACGGAAGGCACCACTGCTTGAAGAACCTTTCTCCCAAAAACAGCCTCAGCCGAGGCAAAAGTATCAAATTTGTAAAATTAAGAAAAAGTGTGAAGAGAGCACCAAGTTGCAGCCTTGCAAATCTGTTCTACAGAAGCTTCATTTTTGAATGCCCATGAGGAAGCAACAGCCCTAGTGGAATGAGCCGTAACTCTTTCAGGAGGCTGCTGTCCAGCAGTCTCATATGCAAAACGGATGATACTCTTCAGCCAAAAAGAAAGAGAGGAAGCCATAGCTTTCTGACCCTTATGTTTTCCAGAGAAAATGACAAACAAAGAAGACGACTGACGAAAGTCCTTAGTCGCTTGTAAATAAAATTTCAAAGCACAGACCATGTCCAAATTGTGCAAAAAGACATTCCTTTTGTGAAGATGGATTAGGACACAGGGAAGGAACAACAATCTCTTGATTAATGTTCCTGCTTGAAACAACCTTAGGAAGGAACCCTAGGTTAGAACGTAAAACTACCTTATCTGAATGAAAAATAAGGTAAGGAGAATTGTATTGTAATGCCAAAAGTTCAGACACTCTTCGAGCTGAAGAAATGGCAACAAGAAATAAAACTTTCCAAGATAACAACTTAATATCTAAGGAATGCATAGGCTCAAACGGAACCCCTTGAAGAACTTTGAGAACTAAATTCAGACTCCATGGAGGAGTAATTGGTTTAAACACAGGCCTGATTCTAACCAAAGCCTGACAAAAGGATTGAACGTCTGGGACACCCACCAGACGTATGTGTAACAAAATAAATAAGGCAGAGATCTGACCCTTTAGGGAACTTGCCACCTGATGAAGCGGTCTGTGTGACCGGGAAACACGTTGTGTATGCTGAAATTTTGTTTCTAATAAATTGAATTTTATACTTTTCACATCACGGCTTTATGAACTCTTGATTTTGATCACCCCATTGGAGGATATCAGGCTACAGCTGCCTTACTTGCATCTACAGCCGCACAGCTGATAATTGTGATTGCAGTACTTGCTAACCCCTTGGAGGGGCGAAAGGATAAGCAAACACGGTAATCCGTATTATTATCATCAACAGGAGAGCTGCGGTTTGCGGGAGGACAGCGATCTGGACAGCTGTTAATGATCCAGGAGGCTCTTGTGGCACTTATTAAGTGATATTTATCTTGTAAGTACATAACACATTGTGCGTGGGCAAAGCTTGTCAAACTGAATTACACTATTGTGGCACCTTCTTCTTCTTTTTTATTCTAACTTGCCGATAAACCCTTCTCCAATCCTTCTTGGAGAAAAGACAAAATTCTGGGAATCCTAGTATGAGTAGGCCCTGTATTCACACCAATAAAGATATTTACGCCATATCTTAAGGCAAATCTTTCTAGTCACAGGTTTACGAGCCTGGAACATGGTCTCTATGACCAAATCAGAAAACCCCCGCTTGGATAGGATTAAGCGTTCAAACTCCAAGTAGTTAGCTTCAGAGAAACTAGATTTGGGTGAAGGAAGGGTCCTTGAATGAGAAGGTCCTTCCTCAACGGAAGTCTCCAAGGTGGCAGGGATGACATGTCCACCAGATCTGCATACCAAATCCTGCAAGGCTACGCAGGAGCAATGAGTATCACTTATGCCCTCTCCTGTTTGATTCTGACAATGACTCGAGGAAGAAGCGCAAATGGAGGAAATAGGTATGCAAGATTGAAGGACCAAGGAACCGCCAGATCATCTATCAATTCTGCCTGGGGACCCCTGAACCTCGACCCGTATCTCGGGAGCTTGGCATTCTGACGAGATGCCATGAGATCTAACTCTTGCTGACCCCACCTGAAAAACAGGTTGGAGAACACTTCCAGATGGAGTTCTCACTCTCCCGGATGGTAGGTTGAATTATTTTTGATACCTCTATCATCACTTAAGGAAAACCTTTTTCCTCCCTGATGATAGACATAGGCCACTGACGTTATGATGTCCGACTGGAACCTGATAAACTGAACCGAGGCTAACTGGGACCAGGTCAGAAAAGCATTAAAGACCGCTCTCAGCAGAAGGCCGGCATCTGTTGTCACAATAACCCAAGATGGCCTGCGAAAGCATGTTCTTAGGGAGAGATGATCCAGAGACAATCACCATAGTAGAGAGTCCCTTGTCTCTTGCTCCAAAAGAAATTGAGGGGACAAGTCCGAATCCATTGTCTCAGTATGTTCAACTGCAGAGCTCTGAGATGGGAGCGAGCAAACGAAATGATGTCCATTACCGCTACCATCGGCCCGATTAACTCCATGCACTAAACGAGGAGTGGACTGAAGGGCTAGACGAGTATCGATAATCCTTGATTTCCTGACTTCCATCAGAAAACTCATCATAGACAGAGAGTCTATTAAGGTTCCTAGGAAGACACCCTTGTGTTTGGAACTAAGGAACCCCTTTTCGAAATTCACCTTCCAGACGTGAAATCTCAAGAATGACAACACCAAGTCCGTGTGGGAACTTGCTAGCTGTAAGGATGGCACCTGAACTAGAATATCATCCAGATAAGGCACCACTGCAAGGCCTTTTGATTGAAGTACCGCCAACAGAGATCCCAAAACCTTTGAGAAGATTCCGGGGACTGTGGCAAGATCAAAAGGAAGAAGCACAAACTGATAGTGTTTGTCCAGAAAGGCAAACCTAAAGAACTTGTGATGATCCCTGTGAATAGGAACATGGAGATACGCGTCCTTTAAATCCACTGTTGTCATAAATTGACCCTCTTGGATTAAAGGAAGAATGGAACAAATAGTTTCCATTTGGAAGGACAGTACCTTGAGAAACTTGATTAAACGCTTGAGGTCTAGAATTGGTCTGAAGGTTCCCTCTTTTATAAATTGGAATAAACCCCAGTCCCTGTTCCTGAATCTGAACAGGAACAATCACTCCCAGAGCGGAGAGGTCTCCTACACAGTGTACAAACGCCTCTCCTTTTGGCAATTAAACTTGAAAGCAGAAACCTGCCTCTGGGAAGAAAACTTTAAAACTCCAATTTGAATCCCTGGGACACTACCTTCTATTGCCCAGGGAACCTGAACATCTTGAACCCAAACCTGAGTGAGATGAAAAGTCTGGTCTGTCTTTGATTCAACAGTAGGCACATTTCATTTTTAATTTTTATTTTTGTTGCAAAAGAGATTATTTTCATCAAGCCGGGTCCTAACAAGGTCTTCCTCTTGCAAGGAATCGCTAAAAGCTTAGACTTAGAGCGTAAATCCATAGAACAAGGCTTTAACCACAAGGCCCTGTGAACTGGAACCGAGAAAACTATGTTCCCAGTTTGAAAACTTGAAGGAAAAAATATGAAATAAAAGAATTATCCAATTTAAAAGCTTCTTATACTATCCTGTATTATATCCAGGGAAGATTCTGACTTATGCGTATCAGACAAACGCATTAAACCCATATTCCGACGCACTAGAGACGGTAGCAAAGTACACATCTGGTTGCCATTGTAAGCCCTAGGGTACAACCTCCTAATCTTTTGTCCATAGGACCTTTGAAAAACCCCACTATCCTCAACGGGAATAGTAGTTCTCTTAGTTCAAGCTAAAAACTGAAAGAAAAAAACAACCTCAGGATCAAATAAAATAATATTCCATCTGAGTTTGAAAATTCTCTCACAGATAATCCCGAAGTATCTTCCTCTTTCAGGAAAACAGGGAAGAGCTATTCGGAATATTCATTACGGAATCAATCAACCGTCTATTCTAAATGATTGAAAATAATTCCTCTATAAATGTTCTACCTCGTGGGAAAAACATAATACCCGAAATGTAGAGCAACTCCGGGTGGAGTGTGAAAGGAAGCGCTGGGCACTGCATGTGGCCACAAAAATTTAGAGGGACACAATAGGAGAAGTTTGTGGCATAGATTGACCATTGTCAACAGACTCCTAGACAGTAATCGCCTTAGAAGGAGTAGGTTCAGAAAAAAAAAAGAAATCTTTTTTATTTTTAATAAAAAAAATTGACACATAAAAAACGTAACTGTCCCTTTTTAAATTTGAAACTAACAAATTTTTTTTTACATTTTTTTTTTATTCTTTATCCATCCTAAGTCACAAAGGATGAATAAAACGAATAAACATGTGAATTCTTGTAATAAAAGATAACCATGAAAAACGTTACTGTCTCTTTAAAACTTAAAATAAACTTTTTATTTTTCAGAGCAACAGAAGGATAAAAAAAAGAACGTAACTACATTAGAACCTATCTAGACCTCAGCCTAACATTGCTGAGGTGTCCATCTCACTTTGAAACCATAAAATCCCCAAACTTTATTATAACAAGTTGCAAGGAAGAAAAATAAGATACTGGTTCTAATTTCATTCAAAACGGATTCAGACCGCAGCAGTGGTGCTGTCCGGTCCCACATAAGGTACAACATTAATTGCTGTGCTACCCGGCATCCTTCCGATATCTTAATTACAAAATTAGGAAGTGAGCCATCTAAAATGGCGCTAAAACATAGCTCCGCCCCCCCGTGGGTGTGATACCAGTAACTCACTTTAAAAAACTTGGCATCAAGCACTGTATAACGTTCAGCCCTGCACACCTCCCCAAAAACTATGCATTTGAAGGCTATTAAAATGTTAGCAGCATTGTTTCCAATACATGCATGTCCAGAGCATGATAGGAAAACTATAGAAGCTGTTGGGAACTGCTTATGCGTTACTCTTTATGTACTGGGAAGCACAATGCAAACAGTGCTCTCAAAACTGCGCAAACCAAGCTCCGACCATCGTGGGCATTACTGCTATCGATCTCCCGGTCGCCATTGACAAAAAAAAGTTAAAAATAGCCACAGGGAGAAACGTAGGCTCTAAGAAAAACTCAAGCAGTGAAAATAATGCTACCGCTGATAGGTAGTATCTTAGCCCAGACACCGAATCAAACAACTTTCTACGTTACTGCCTCCTTGTGATGTAAAGTTAACTGAATCTGCCACAAACACCTCCTGAGCTCTCTATACACCGATATAGAAATAAGCCCTTGCCTGCATATCAATTACTGTCACAGGGTCCTCCTTCTAATAGAAATGAAGCTATGTCCCCTGAATTTTGATAAAGTGCTCCACTCCTCTGAGATCATCCCAGACCCAGAATAAAAAGTTAGAACTTACCTTTAACATCTGCCCGACAGCAGGGCAGCTCAGCAGGATTGAGAGGTCCTATCCCTCGCATAGTCCTGTGGAAAATGATAAAGCCTGAGTTAAGTTTGCTTAGGCCATCAGGATAAGGGCAGCATAAATGTATGGGAGGCGCAGTGAGAATTATGTCCCACCAGTTCCCATTGCTCTAAAGCCACTAAAAGCTCTACTGAAGTGACTGATATGGACTACAGCTACACCCCAGAACAAAGCAGCACAATCTGGCACTACTTTAAAATAATAAACTCTTGATTGAAGAATCTATTCTAACACCTCATTTTACCTCTTCCTATCACTAACGTAGGCAAAGAGAATGACTGGAGTGGGAGGGAAGGGAGGAGCTATATATAGCAGCTCTGCTGTGGTGCTCTTTGCCTCCTCCTGCTGACCAGGAGGTGAATATCCCACAAGTAAGGATGAAATTCATGGACTCATCGTCTCTTTAAAAAGAAAGGACATAGTCCAAGTTCCCAGGAACTGGGGAACCCCGAACCAGCCCTAGAGCCAAAAAGTCCAGCAACAACTCCACAAACGAAAACACTGAGCAAAGCCTCAGCAACTGTAAGCACCAGGGAGAAAACAGATCCGAGCCCCCAATTGTTTAAACAAACAATATCCGAGAACTTAACACCCTGTCTGACATAAAAAACCAGACCACAGGGAGAAATCAATGCAATATCCAGATCAACCCGGATAACGAGATAACTTGCAAGTCCCGACCCAAGGAAGAGACCACCCCTTGACAAAGTCCAATGCTCCAAAGGAGCTAAGACGTTAAAAGTCGTACAATGACACTAGAGCCCAGAGACTCTCAAACAGCCGCAGGACAACAAGCAAGGGGATACCCCGAGGCCAAAATCACTCGAGCAAAGGCTGGTCTCTGCATCACCTCCATACAATCAGAGGATCATAGAGAGAAAAGGACGCACAGCATCCCCAGCTCTGAGCAGAGCCCAACGAGACCACACCCAGTGCCCCTAACAGGGAACGACCATATCCCGGAGGGGAACCCAGGTCCTTGAAAGGAGACCTAACTCACATGGAGACTACAGAGGAAGACCAAAAGATCTCATAAAAACAGCTAGACAGTACACAGTCAATGTGCAATAGCTGCAGCTGGTCACATTCTGCAACCCATCTGCTGCAAGGCAGCTGAACTACCCAATAAGCTACTAGCTGCTGAGGACTAAGTCCAGAAGTACAATTCCCAGGGCCTCAAAAGAAAAAAGGCCTAACCGCCCAACTCGGCGGCAAGAGGGCGCAAGCCCACCAACCCTTCACTACATGGGAAGGAGCTCTAGGGTCTGACAACCCCAGACACAAGAGAGAGACGCAGCGGAATGCCACTGACCCAGTCATCCAAATTGAAGGCTATAAGGACTGAGACAATCCTTCCTTCCTCACGGACCCACCGGTCCTCTAAAATGCTTACTTGAACACAGAGGATAACATGAGCACTCGGCACCTCTATCGGACCAGCCAAGCAGAGCGGCACCACGTGTCCGAACAGCTACCAGACAGAATTGAACCCAAACTGGACAAGCCTGCAATCCTGGTCCTAATTGTCAAGCCCGATAAATCCTCCCTCAGAGGGGAAGATGGAAAACAGACAGGACATCCTATCGGATGAAAATAAAATACAAGGCAACCCATAGGTTAAAGCCGAAGAAGAAACAGAGGGGAAGATGGAAAACAGACAGGACATCCTATCGGATGAAAATAAAATACAAGGCAACCCATAGGTTAAAGCCCAAGAAGAAACAGGCCTACCCTGATCTTTCAAAAAAACTGGGAAAGATCTCAATACATGGACAATCAGGAGATTACATCATCCCCAGACGTCTAATGAGGTGTGCAATTCGAAGAGCAGACTGAGTATTCTGTATCCGATAAGTATAGGGTCGTTCAATAACTGAAAAAACATGTCTGAGTAACACGCGAAGGCGAGCAATTCTGTAATGAAAGCCACAGCAATCAGGGACAGTCGCACCCGCAGAGAACTGTACAGTCAAAGGTGGAATACCCGGGAAAGCAGGAGCAAGGAAGGCACCACTCTGTCCTCAAACTCTATTGAATTTAGGAATAAAGGTTCATCAGGCAATATGACCTCTGGAACCCCTGAATTTGCCAAAAACTTCCTTTAGAAGAAGCGCAAATTCCTAAAACTAAAGTCTGGTTCCTCCGCAGCTGGAGGTTGAGAGGCAGCAGACTCAGACCCAGAAAGTTCAAGTCTCAGAAAGAACCGCATCCTCGGATAACCCTATAAGTTAAATCCAAAAATTATTTGATGTACTCTGGGAAGGAGTGCAATATGTAACCTTTCGCTTGCACTAAGCAGGGCGAGAAAAAGTATTAAGGCCGCAGACACCGCCCTCTGAACTGTGCAGTAACGTCCGGAGAAAAAAGGCCCCCTCCAGAGGGAGGATTTGCAATGTCACGGGAGAACTACATGTGTATAGAGATAACAATGTAGGGTACGCACCTCACTGGACAACTCCTCAGAGGTGGACGACTCTGTGGTATCAAACATGTTTGATATTATCACATTATCAAGGCATATGGAACATAATTGAGAGGGGGAACTAGGGCCTCCTTCCCATATAAACAGGAATTACTCCTTAGGAATAGAGGGAGTGCCCCTAAAGTAACAGAATCCTCCATTGCTAGTGCAATAACCGGAGAACTAGAAAAAAACAAACCTTATTTTATTCAAAAAACGACACCCTTAAACCCCAATGGCTGAGGCACTCATCCCCTCCTATGACCCAGACAGTACAGAGATTTATGACTCTCTGTCAGGAAAGAGGGAATGAATCATATAGTGCACAATGCAGGACTGACCCTGCTATGAGAGAAAGCGCGCCAAGCTTGTAAGCTGCATGGCTCTCAAAGTGAAACCTGTATGTTCCATAACAGCCTATGAGCCTAACATCTCACACATAAAGCAGCATAGAAACAAATAAACATATAAGATTATTATTCCCCCCTGTTCAATAATCCCCCTAAGAAGATATCAACCCTTGATTCTGTAAAGATAAAAGGCGCCACACTGTGACCCTGTCTTCTGTGTTAACATTATGTAATAAAAAATGAAACAATATTACCAGAATATACGTCGTGGAACAGGAACATGGTCCTTCAAGCGTGACAGGTTAGTAGCATCGCTCCTGACATGAACTTGAGAGAAGCAGTCTGTGAAACTCGTCAATGCCGATTGCTGTAGGAGCTATTAATATGAGTCGGGATGGTGTCGCAAAGGGAAGTTCCCTCTGCATCTCCGGACTCTAACGTTCACCCAGGCCCTCAAGTTGAGAAGCTTATAGGGCTCCTTAAAACTCCTGTCCCATTTGCGAAGAGTAGTACCCTCCAAAAGAGACAAAACACATTCTGACACTTCTCTGCCAACCTCCTGAGACGAAAGGCAAAGAATGACTGGAGGATGAGGGAAGTAGGAGGAGTATGTAAGCCTTTGGCTGGGGTGTCTTTGCCTTCTCCTGGTGACCAGGTTCTTATTTCCCAAAAGTAATAAATGCAGCTGTGGACTCTTTTCAATTAGGAAGAAAATGAACAGTGCATAATACATACATAAATTTTTATCAAATATTGTTCATAGAAAAAAGACTGCTCAGTATAAATGCTGTATACTTAGTATAAATTGAAAGTTCAAAAAGGTATAACCGACTCCATCATAGAGTCCCACTAATGCGGACGTCACCTTACAAACTGTATAAAATCCAAGTGAAAATAACTTGCAAATGACGACTCACCCAGTTAATGCTCTCTCGATGTGGAACAATCTCCTAGTCTCCTGTTGCAAACTTGAGTGCAATATTGGAACCACCGGGCATTAGTATGCAATAGAGCTTTAATCCAGGGTCTCACAGAATATCAGTGGAATTCCGGTTAGGCTGCGTATACTACCACAGTTGTTGGGGCTCTCCAGACCCCTATTGGCAAAGTCTCAAACAGAAAACAGGAATCACAGCAGTGGTGTAAAGCATAGAAACATAGAAACATAGATATTGACGGCAGATAAGAGCCATAGGCCCAGCAAGTCTGCCCGATCTTACCTAACAGTATAAACTTATCTAGTTCGTAGGATAGCCTTATGCTTGTCCCATGCATTTTTAAAGTCCCCCACAGTGTTTGTTGCTACTACCTCTTGAGGAAGTTTATTCCATAAATCAATCACTCTTTCTGTAAAGAAGTGCTTCCTCAAATTACTCCTGAATCTACTACCCTTTAGCTTGAGCTCATGACCCCTTGTTCTTGAATTTTCAATTTTATGTAAAATACCCACAGCCTCAGTTTTACTAAACCCTTTAATGTACTTGAAAGTTGCTATCATATCACCTCTTTACCTTCTCTCCTCTAAGCTATACATATTTAGGTCATTGAGCCTATCCTGGTAAGTTTTATTTTTTAAACCATAACGGATAACAGAGAGTTATGCAGGTAAAATCGTAATTTATTACATATCCAAATCGTACATATATTTACAGATACAGCAAACTAACCCTGCTGATGCGTTTCCCGCTTCACAAGCGGTTCATCAGAGCTGGGAGAAAAGTGTTACAAGCAGCTGTTAAATCTCAGGTAACAAAGTTGAATAGCCAATCAGCAAACAAAGATCTCACCTTCGACTTAACCTTTTACACTCCACAAGCTTGTAAGTTTTAACTAACTTTAACAATAACAAGTAGATGTTACACAATCTCTATTTACATCATAACAATACACGCTAAAACTAAATAAAGCACTTTTTCTAAAATGAGTTTAATCAATGTTTAGAATATCGGAACTCTAAATCTTAGAAGTTATACAAATACTGCTACACTGAAATAACATGTCTCCACAGAAAAGTAGCCAAATGAATATAAAAGTCAAATGCAAACCATATTATATTACGGCAATCATAGGTACATGATACAATGTTGCAACTCTATTTAAGGAGAAGAACACATAGAACGAATGTGGAACTTGATTATCAACCTATAAAAACAACTGTTGTACTATGGGGACAGTTAGCAATAAGTACTTGAAATTTAGGTATCAATAAACAATTTGATATCGCTAATTTTATTTATCCCTAATGGAGAACCTGTTTTAAGAGTATAAATCCAATAAATTTCTCTTTTACTGAGGATTTTATATCTGTCCCCACCTCTTGTGTTTATTTTAACCTGTTCAATACCTTGAAACCGGAAATACCTGAATTTATCAATATGCTCAAAAAAGTGCTTAGCCACTGGGGTTTTTGGTACCTCTGCCTCTAGGGACAAAAGATGTTCCCTAATCCTGTCCTTTAGGCCCCTAGAGGTGAGTCCCACATATTGAAAATTACAGTGTAGACAGGTGATAAGGTAAACAATAAAATTGGAGTTACAATTGATACGTCCCCTGATGTTATATATTTTTTATTTTTTATTTTTTTTTTAAATATTTTTCTGGAAAATAAAACAAACATACAAGTGTAACAGGAAATTCCAGACATCAGAAAACAAAACAGAAAATTCGCCATAGCAGGCTATCATCTCCTCCTTATTACAATTATAATTTTTATGTTTCTGTTTTAAGCAAGTAGTAAACAATAAATAAAAAAAAAAAAAAAAAAAAAGGGAAAAGAAACCAACCCCCCCCCACCAGAGAAAAGGAGGGGGGGGGCCCAATGCTTAGTTCCAATTTGGAAATTCCTTTCTAGCAATCACATTATTTAATGTTTCTGACTCTCTAAAAGGGTATATTAGCCGCTTCTGTTCTGTTTCCGAAAAGGCCTGAATAAATCTCTTCCACTTGTCAAGAAAGCGTTTAATCTGAGTTTCAGAATTAACTGTTGTATCAAATTGCTCCACTATCAATTGTCCCTTAATATTATTAATACATTCTATTAGGCTGGGGGCTTTCGTGGACTTCCAATGTTTCAGGATTAGTGATCTCCCTATTAGTATTGCTGTATTTACAAATTTAAAATTAATCTGCCGTCTGGGAGTTTGATACATAAAAATAATATCCTCTTTTTCTATTTTGATATTTTTCCCATTGATCCTGTTCAGCCAGAAATTCAGCTTACCCCAGAGTTTCTGAATCTTTGGACAGGACCATAAACAATGTGTCAAATCCGCAGATGGGAAACTGCACCTAGCACATTTATTTTCAGCATTTTTATCCCATTTTGCTTTTACAGCAGGTGTAATATAAACCTTATTTATCACTTTCATTTGGGACTCTCTCCAACCTATGGATAGTGTTGCTTTGTCTACCAAATTGAAACTTTTTTGTAGCCTTTCTATTGGCTGTCGCTAGCTTGCTGCCAAAGCCCCTATTCTTGTTGTTTCTTGAAACTTTTTTATTATCTTATACAAAAAAGAGATAGAATAGTTTCCTTGACTATATACATTCAATACCATATTCATCTTTTCGCCTAAGCTATCTTGCATAGATTCTTTATTAAGAGTTTCTAAAAAATGCCGTATTTGCAAATAAGCATAAAATTCATTATTAGGGATTCCAAACTCACTTCTTAAATCCTGAAATGTTCTACAGGCTTTAGTTTCCCTGTCTTGCAATTGTTGTAAGTAGATTAGGCCCTTCCTCTTCCATCTATGAAAGACCTTCAACTCTATTGCTGGTATAAAATTGGGGTTCCCCACTATTGTCAGATACTTTGAATATTCTGGGCTAACTCGTAGTAATTTCAACAGTTTATGCCATGCAGCAATTATATTCTTAATGGTGGATAGCTTTTTAACTTTGTCTGGTAATTTCCCTTTATGATGTAGCAGAGCCTTTAAGCCATATGGGGCCACTAAAAATTCTTCTATATCATTTGTGGCGAAATAATTTGCCTCTGTTAACCATTCTAATGCGAATTTACCCATGCATATTAAGTTATATAGCTCTATATCTGGAAAAGCTAAGCCAGCCCCTGTTTTAAATAGTGACAAATTATGTAGTGCAATCGCTTTCCGTTTGTTGCCCCATAAAAATTTTAGACAGTCTCGTTTAAATGATACTAAGTCCTTACGATTAATAAATCTAGGTAAGTTTTGTAGTAAGTACAGAATTTTAGGGAATAGGATCATTTTAATTAGATTTATTTTGCCTGACAGGGTCAATGGAAATTTAGCCCAGCTGGCCATATCCTTAGACAATTTTGCCCAGATTTGGGGGTAGTTTAGTGTATACCAATTTTCAGGGTCTCTGGACAGTGTAATGCCTAGATACTTTAACTTTCCATTTGCATTCTTGAATGGAGCATTCTTATAGCTATCTTTTTTTTCTATTAACCACAAAATCTCTGATTTATTGACATTTACTTTATAGCCTGCAAACTTACCGAAATCTCCCAGAATTTGAATTAGTAGGGGAATATTTCTTTGCGTGTCTCTTAGGAAGACCAATAAATCGTCCGCGTATAATAGAAGCGTAATTCTTCTATTCCCTAGCCAGATCCCATCTATTTCCTTTCTCAAATATATAGCTAAAGGTTCAATAGCTAAATTGAACAAATAAGGTGATAACGGGCACCCTTGTCTGGTTCCTTTCTGTAAAGCAAAGTTCTGTGATATATTGCCATTTATCAAGATGTTAGCCTGTGGTTCGTTATATATCAGTTGTACCAATCTGAGGAAAGAACCTGTGATACCAAAGTTTCTAATTGTTGTAAATAGGTGATCCCATGTAATCCTATCGAAAGCTTTTCAGCATCTATAGATGTGATGGCCATATCTGTTTGAATCCCTGTTCCCTTTTTTTTTTTCTGGTTCCAGTAATAGTCTATTATCAACTGTAATTTCCTTAGATTGGTTGTAGACGTCCTCTTAGGCATAAAGCCGACTTGATCTTTATGGATTAATGGGATCATCATTTTCTTTAATCATTGGGTAATTATGCTCATAAGAAGTTTGTAGTCACTATTTAACAGTGAGATGGGTCTATATGAGCCCATCTCTTCTGGGTTCTTACCTTTTTTTAAGACTAGTGAAATTGTTGAAGTTGTAAAATATTTGGACTGCATTTTATTATTAATATACATTGTATTAAAAAAGGCCTTCTAACGTAGGGGTTATTTCTTCCTTCAAAATTTTATAAAGTTCTATCGGAACCTGATCTGGGCCAGGTGCCTTGTTACCCGCCGTTTTATTGATTGCTTTCCTTATTTCTTCCTGTGATATGGGTCTATTCAGCTCGTCTAAATCTTCTTTATCTAGCTTTGGTAGTCTGATTTTATCCCAAAAATCTGCTTTTGCTTCCAGATTGATCTTATCCTTTGTATACAAGTTTTGATAATATTTATATATGTACTCGTTTATTTCTTTTATATTGGTCAATCTCTCTGATCCCTTTCTAATCATCTCTATAGCACGCTTCTTCTTCTTAACCCTCACTAGGTTTGCCAGAAATTTACCAGCCCTACCACTGTGTCTATAAAAAAACGCCCTCGTTCTAAGATCTTCTTGTCTTAGTTTCTGCATAAGAAAAGTGTCTCTTCCTGATTTAGCCCTTATATATTTGTCCCAAAGTATCCCTGATCTATCACTTAAAAATGCATTGTAGCAGTTTCTTACCTGCCCTGCCAGTTGTATCTCTTTCTGTTGTGCTATCCGCTTATTTCTAACTAGGTACGCCTTAGTTTCCCCTCTAATGAACGCTTTAAAAGCCTCCCAGAAGATTTCATATTTGTTTTCATATTCCTTATTGAAATGTATATATTCCTGCCATTTTCTCTTTAGCCAGTCTTTAAATTGTATATTAGTACTTAAATGCGTCGGGAAGAAAAACTTTGCTGGATCTCTTTTGACCCTTTTAAACTTAACATTTAATAAAATAATAGCATGGTCCGATATTGTCACCTCTTTAATATCGGTTAATATTTCTGTACCTAATAGGTTTTCTGAAATCAAGAAAACATCTATCCTGGACATGGTTTTATGACTGTGAGATATACACGAAAAACATTTTACATCAGGGTTCTGAATTCTCCAAATGTCTTTAAGTCTTAAATTCTTACACAAATTCTTAAGTAACTTAGGCCTAGATTTAGAGTTCGGCGGTAAAAGGGCTGTTAACGCTCCGCAGGCTTTTTTCTGGCCGCACCATAAATTTAACTCTGGTATTGAGAGTTAAAACAAATGCTGCGTTAGGCTCCAAAAAAGGAGCGTAGGGCATTTTTACCGCAAATGCAACTCTCGATACCAGAGTTGCTTACGGACGCGGCCGGCATCAAAAACGTGCTCGTGCACGATTCTCCCATAGGAAACAATGGGGCTGTTTGAGCTGAAAAAAAACCTAACACCTGCAAAAAAGCAGCGTTCAGCTCCTAACGCAGCCCCATTGTTTCCTATGGGAAAACACTTCCTACGTCTGCACCTAACACTCTAACATGTACCCCGAGTCTAAACACCCCTAACCTTACACTTATTAACCCCTAATCTGCCGCCCCCGCTATCGCTGACCCCTGCATTACACTTTTAACCCCTAATCTTCCGCTCCGTAAACCGCCGCAACCTACGTTATCCCTATGTACCCCTAATCTGCTGCCCTAACATCGCCGACCCCTATGTTATATTTATTAACCCCTAATCTGCCCCCCACAACGTCGCCGACACCTACCTACACTTATTAACCCCTAATCTGCCGAGCGGACCTGAGCGCTACAATAATAAAGTTATTAACCCCTAATCCGCCTCACTAACCCTATCATAAATGGTATTAACCCCTAATCTGCCCTAACATCGCCGACACCTACCTTCAATTATTAACCCCTAATCTTCCGATCGGAGCTCACCGCTATTCTAATAAATGTATTAACCCCTAAAGCTAAGTCTAACCCTAACACTAACACCCCCCTAACTTAAATATAATTTACATATAACGAAATAAATTAACTCTTATTAAATAAATTATTCCTATTTAAAGCTAAATACTTACCTGTAAAATAAACCCTAATATAGCTACAATATAAATTATAATTATATTTTAGCTATTTTAGGATTAATATTTATTTTACAGGCAACTTGGTATTTATTTTAACTAGGTACAATAGCTATTAAATAGTTAAGAACTATTTAATAGCTACCTAGTTAAAATAATTACAAAATTACCTGTAAAATAAATCCTAACCTAAGATATAATTAAACCTAACACTACCCTATCAATAAAATAATTAAATAAACTACCTACAATTACCTACAATTAACCTAACACTACACTATCAATAAATTAAATAAACACAATTGCTACAAATAAATACAATTAAATAAACTAGCTAAAGTACAAAAAATAAAAAAGAACTAAGTTACAGAAAATAAAAAAATATTTACAAACATAAGAAATATATTACAACAATTTTAAACTAATTACACCTACTCTAAGCCCCCTAATAAAATAACAAAGCCCCCCAAAATAAAAAATTCCCTACCCTATTCTAAATTAGAAAAGTTACAAGCTCTTTTACCTTACCAGCCCTGAACAGGGCCCTTTGCGGGGCATGCCCCAAGAAGTTCAGCTCTTTTGCCTGTAAAAGAAAACATACAATACCCCCCCCCAACATTACAACCCACCACCCACATACCCCTAATCTAACCCAAACCCCCCTTAAATAAACCTAACACTAAGCCCATGAAGATCTTCCTACCTTGTCTTCACCATACCAGGTTCACCGATCCGTCCTGGCTCCGATATCTTCATCCAACCCAAGCGGGGGCTAGACATCCACTGAAGAAGTCCAGAAGAGGGTCCAAAGTCTTCCTCCTATCCGGCAAGAAGAGGACATCCGGACCGGCAAACATCTTCTCCAAGCGGCATCTTCGATCTTCTTCCATCCGGTGCGGAGCGGGTCCATCTTGAAGCAGGCGACGCGGATCCATCCTCTTCTTCCGATGTCTCCCGACGAATGACGGTTCCTTTAAGGGACGTCATCCAAGATGGCGTCCCTCGAATTCCGATTGGCTGATAGGATTCTATCAGCCAATCGGAATTAAGGTAGGAATTTTCTGATTGGCTGATGGAATCAGCCAATCAGAATCAAGTTCAATCCGATTGGCTGATCCAATCAGCCAATCAGATTGAGCTCGCATTCTATTGGCTGTTCCGATCAGCCAATAGAATGCGAGCTCAATCTGATTGGCTGATTGGATCAGCCAATCGGATTGAACTTGATTCTGATTGGCTGATTCCATCAGCCAATCAGAAAATTCCTACCTTAATTCCGATTGGCTGATAGAATCCTATCAGCCAATCGGAATTCGAGGGACGCCATCTTGGATGACGTCCCTTAAAGGAACCGTCATTCGTCGGGAGACATCGGAAGAAGAGGATGGATCCGCGTCGCCTGCTTCAAGATGGACCCGCTCCGCACCGGATGGAAGAAGATCGAAGATGCCGCTTGGAGAAGATGTTTGCCGGTCCGGATGTCCTCTTCTTGCCGGATAGGAGGAAGACTTTGGACCCTCTTCTGGACTTCTTCAGTGGATGTCTAGCCCCCGCTTGGGTTGGATGAAGATATCGGAGCCAGGACGGATCGGTGAACCTGGTATGGTGAAGACAAGGTAGGAAGATCTTCATGGGCTTAGTGTTAGGTTTATTTAAGGGGGGTTTGGGTTAGATTAGGGGTATGTGGGTGGTGGGTTGTAATGTTGGGGGGGGGGGTATTGTATGTTTTCTTTTACAGGCAAAAGAGCTGAACTTCTTGGGGCATGCCCCGCAAAGGGCCCTGTTCAGGGCTGGTAAGGTAAAAGAGCTTGTAACTTTTCTAATTTAGAATAGGGTAGGGAATTTTTTATTTTGGGGGGCTTTGTTATTTTATTAGGGGGCTTAGAGTAGGTGTAATTAGTTTAAAATTGTTGTAATATATTTCTTATGTTTGTAAATATTTTTTTATTTTCTGTAACTTAGTTCTTTTTTATTTTTTGTACTTTAGCTAGTTTATTTAATTGTATTTATTTGTAGCAATTGTGTTTATTTAATTTATTGATAGTGTAGTGTTAGGTTAATTGTAGGTAATTGTAGGTAGTTTATTTAATTATTTTATTGATAGGGTAGTGTTAGGTTTAATTATATCTTAGGTTAGGATTTATTTTACAGGTAATTTTGTAATTATTTTAACTAGGTAACTATTAAATAGTTCTTAACTATTTAATAGCTATTGTACCTAGTTAAAATAAATACCAAGTTGCCTGTAAAATAAATATTAATCCTAAAATAGCTAAAATATAATTATAATTTATATTGTAGCTATATTAGGGTTTATTTTACAGGTAAGTATTTAGCTTTAAATAGGAATAATTTATTTAATAAGAGTTAATTTATTTCGTTATATGTAAATTATATTTAAGTTAGGGGGGTGTTAGTGTTAGGGTTAGACTTAGCTTTAGGGGTTAATACATTTATTAGAATAGCGGTGAGCTCCGATCGGAAGATTAGGGGTTAATAATTGAAGGTAGGTGTCGGCGATGTTAGGGAGGGCAGATTAGGGGTTAATACTATTTATGATAGGGTTAGTGAGGCGGGTTAGGGGTTAATAACTTTATTATAGTAGCGGTGCGGTCCGCTCGGCAGATTAGGGGTTAATAAGTGTAGGCAGGTGTCGGCGACGTTGAGGGGGGCAGATTAGGGGTTAATAAATATAATATAGGGGTCGGCGGTGTTAGGGGCAGCAGATTAGGGGTACATAAGTATAACGTAGGTGGCGGTCGGCAGATTAGGGGTTAAAATTTTTAATCGAGTGGCGGCGATGTGGGGGGAGCTCGGTTTAGGGGTACATAGGTAGTTTATGGGTGTTAGTGTACTTTAGGGTACAGTAGTTAAGAGCTTTATAAACCGGCGTTAGCCAGAAAGCTCTTAACTCCTGCTATTTTCAGGCGGCTGGAATCTTGTCGTTAGAGCTCTAACGCTCACTGCAGAAACGACTCTAAATACCGGCGTTAGGAAGATCCCATTGAAAAGATAGGCTACGCAAATGGCGTAGGGGGATCTGCGGTATGGAAAAGTCGCGGCTGAAAAGTGAGCGTTAGACCCTTTAATCACTGACTCCAAATACCAGCGGGCGCCCAAAACCAGCGTTAGGAGCCTCTAACGCTGGTTTTGACGGCTACCGCCGAACTCTAAATCTAGGCCTTAGTTTCTGCTCGGCTATTACTATTCCTAGAGGGTTTCAGCCTGTCTAATGTTGGATACATCACCATGTTTAAATCGCCTCCCAATATTATATTTTCCGTACCATAATTCATTAGTTTGACTTGAATCTTGTTCCAAAAAACCTTATCTAGGCTATTTGGGCCATAAATATTGCATAGAATCAAAGATCTTTCATAAACTATAATGTGTAATATTGCAAACCTTCCTTCTATATCTAGTTCTTTCCCCACAATTTTGTAATCTAGTTTTTTATTAAATAAGAACGCTACACCCCTTTTTCTTGTCGTGCAGGGTGTTGCAATCACCTCCTCAACCCATCCTACTTTAAGTTTGTCTAATTCCTGTTTTTTTAAATGTGTCTCTTGTAGCATAATTATATCTGCATTGTTTTTTTTACATTGTTTCAAAATATTCTTCCTTTTCCATAATGAGGAAATCCCTCCCACATTCCATGATATTACTTTTAATTGTTCATCCATCAGACATTATAACATACCCTCTAGTGCATTGGGGGAAGAGAAAAAAAAAAAAAAGGAAAAAAGGGGGGGGGGGGAGGGGGGCCCCTTGGGTAAGGGAAAATAATAACACAACAAAGAACATAATAAGCAAAAAACAAAGCATCATATAAAAACCAGATACAGAGGAGACCTCCTCCGTATCGCCCAAAAATGCTGAGAACAACCTGCTCAGCTTGAACTATAACCATGACATCACTTGGAGGCCCTAGCCTATTAATTATAGTATTAAAACTATTAATCCTCTCGTGCTTAATTCTTCCTTAGAACCTGATTAATCTAATTTTGGATTAATTCCTATACCTGTATTCAGTTACTAAGAATGCTGTCTGGCATATAGGAAATCTTTCGCTTCTTCGTAATTATTCAGTAGAACGTTTCCTTGTTCGTTAAAAATTTTAATTTTGGCTGGATATATAATTGAAGCTTTCAGACCCGTTTTGATTAAGCTTGTACAAATAGGTACCATTTCTTTACGTTTTTTTGACGTTTCTACTGAAAAATCTTGGAAGAGCAAAATGTTATACTCTCCTATCTTTACTGGGAATTTTTTTCCTATATTGACTCATAATCGTGGCTTTATCTTGAAAGTTCAAATACTTAACAATAACTGGTCTAAACTTAGCCTTACCATCCGCATAGGTTCTAGCACTACCTACTCTGTGCGCTCTTTCAACCTGTATCCCTTGGGGGGGGGGGATTTGCATACCCAACCCTTGAGGTAGTTGTATTGCAGTAAAGTGTATTAAATCCTGAAATTCCTCTATCTCTGGGAGTCCTATAATTCTGACATTGCTTTGTCTAGCTCTGTCTTCTAATTCTTCGACTTTATTTTGTAATATATGTATTTGGCTAGATTGTTCCTTCAGTTTAGTCTCATGTCTGGTATTCATATCCTCTATATCTGATATTCTGGTTTCTGCTTCTTGTAACCTCTCTGAAAACTGTTTAACTTCTGCCCTTAGTTCTGAAATATCCCTCTTTAGCTGGTCAAACTGTGGCAGCATAATGTCTGATAATTGTTTTACTAGGTCCTGAGACTCCATCGTATTTATATTTGTTGTTTCTAGTAAGCTTCTATTTTCTATGTCTAAACTATTTCTTTTTAGGCTTTTTTTTTCTTTCCCTTTTGGCGGCATTGCCGGTGATTTGTTTTTAATAGTGACAAACCTTTCCATATGTGGGTATATAGATTATATAGACTAATAAGGGCCTAGTGGTGGCCTGACAAATCCAAGTGAGGGGACGGGAGAAGTGGCAAAAAAGGACAAGGGGGGGGAGTGATTTGTGCGAGGGGTGCGTTCTACGACAGTGTGCTAGCACTAATATTCGTGGGGAGAGTGACTGACTATGGCAATGCCTAATTATACGTCAAGAAACAGTTATCTGTATTTTAGAAACACTTAATAAAATTAGCTGTCGACCCTGTATACTATTGAGATTGCTTTTACTCTCTTGACCTCTAAGTGATTTATAAAGCCTATTACCTTAAATACAGATTGCAATATCCCTACAGTAACCTAAGATTATTAACAATTTTCCCTTTAATTGCTGTCTCTTCACTTAGGTTTCAGTTACCCAAATCTTCCACAGTTTAAACAGGTTAGATTGCTCCTACTTATCTTTACAGCCACAAACTTAGTTTTCAACAAATGATTATACTCTTTAGATAATGTTCGAGCTTGTGACAAGTTTTTTAGTTGTCCTCAGCTTAAAGCCAGTATTCTTTTAAACGCAGTGTATCACCTTAAATATCGATATCAATATAGCAATCTTCCTTAAGTACCCTAAACGAGAGCAAATTTCTAGCAAACCCTTATAAGTTATTATACATATTCTTTCAAAACACTGGCTAACCACAATTCAACTTTTAACCTTCTAGAAATTTCTTAAATTACTACCAGTATTCAACCTTGATCTTTGCCTATTACAATACTTTGGGAACTTAGGGCTTTATTACATGCCACAAAAACGAAGGGTGAAACTTATTATATAGCTCTTATAGTTCTCTGAGCAGTCCCACTCCTAATAAACGTTCTTATGGTTAATTTTTCCAGATGTCTCTAAAGTTATCTCATTCTATTGCTGCTAAGAGCAAGCTGCAGCTGTCTGCTTGCACCCAGTCTGGCCAATGCTTCGCCCTGTTCCTGCTCAAAATCCTCAAAATCCTCAAAATCAGAAGCATTCAATAACCGTTATAGGCTTGTATAACAGACTTCCACCAGTCAGTTATTTTTCCTTCAGCAAAGCGTTTGTGTTAGACTTATATGTGCAAGCAAACAGCCTTCAATGTAAGCTATATCAATTCGCCCAGAAAAACAGGGGCTATTTTTTCCTCTTTCCTAACCCGCCAGGACTTCACCCACCTTGCGGTACCTGGCTGTTAAGACTCTCCTGGAAACTTTATTTGTATTTATCTTTATTCTTCGTGGGGGGGACCCTGCTTGCATCAGTATGCTGTTTCCTGTAAGGGGGGCTTATTACACTGGACGCCCTTTCACACATAGGCCTTGTCTACTTGGGGCAGTCCTCCGTCTTTAGACAAAACTCCACCGAGTCTTTACATACACCCCCGTGAGGATTGTCAACAGTGGATATCTGGCCTTGTCCCGTCTCCCTTAGTCTTCGTTCCCCCCACACAGATTCTTCCAAATAATAAAAAAAGTACCTTACATTTGAGGTTGATTGCTGTCTCTCCGATCTTGCCAGCATATTTGTGCCTTGCCGGTTCTACATGACTCTCCGCACCGGAGCTCTGTTCCTCCAAGAGGTGACCCAGGCAATGGGTCTGTGTTACGCCTATTTCGTGGCGGCCGTCCTGCTCACCCTCCGTCGGGTTCCAAGCTTCCCGCTACTGCTGCGGGCACCAGGCAGATCGCCTAAAGGTCAGGCTTGTCGAGCCAAATACTCGGAGCACTTGGGGCTTGTTGCGCGCTCTCTCCCAACCGAAGCGCTACCACACACAGCATCCGTGCAGCTCCGCCCCTTCCAGCCACCGCTCCTTCGATGTTATATATTTTATTAGTATTAGTAGAATGGAAAGTTTCTCCAACCAAAGCAAAATCACAACTCTTGCACGGCCTTACACCACATTTATAGAAACCACATTTCTTAGAAAGCCAATTTCCAGTTTTACCTGACAATACTGTAGTGTTGATATTGGAGTAAGAATTTAAGTTCTTATTTATTCTATCTCCTATAGTATCCGATCTATAGGAGATAAACTTACAATTTTTTGATAATAACTTGAGATCTTCATCCATTTCCAAAAGGGGTAACGTTTTCTTAATGATATCACATATATCATCATATTGATTGCTAAATTTGGTTATAAAATTAACACTATTGCTACACTGTTTTCCAGCATCTAATCTTAATTTCTGTTTATCCTTAAGTAACTTACTTCTATCAAAGCCAGAAACTAAAGTGGCAATTTCATTTAGGTCCCCTAAATTGTAACCTCTGTCCACCAAACGTAAAGTCAGATCTCTAGCATGTTTCTAATACATGTCCAATGAGCTACAATTGCGCATCAGCCTAATGTATTGCCCCTTAGGGATCCCCTTTTTTAGATGTTTAGGATGTAATGAATCAGCTCTGAGAATAGTAATCCCAGAGGTCTCTTTTCTATATACTTCAGTGACAATAGATTCATCATTATGTCCTATAAGTACATCCAAATAAGGTATACTGTCACTAGAGACATTATAGTTAAAACTGAGGTTATTATTTTTCATATTGAGATTATCAACAAAATTCTTTAGATTGTTCATTTCACCTCCCCAAATTAACAAGATATCATCGATATACCTAGTATATAACTTAATATTATCTTTATAGAGGTTCTCATTGCCAAAAATCTTCCTCGTTTCAAAATCTGCCAGATATAAATTGGCATACGAGGGGGCAAATTTTGCCCCGATCGCTGTCCCTCTAAGTTGCAGGTAAAACTCACCATTGTACATAAAGTAGTTATGATGTAGTAAGAATGATATGGCTTCTAGTAAGAATTCAATTAATCTATCATCATATCCAGAGTATCTGACAAGCATTCTTTGTATAGCACTTAGTCCCTGTTCATGCGGTATGCATGAATATAGAGAAACTGCATCTATTGTAGAAAAGGCATACCCCTTTTTCCATTCAAACTGCTCAATAGACCTGAGTAGATGTTTAGTATCCCTTTAAAATCCAGGTAGCGATTGAACTATTGGCTGCAACTGTGCATCTACCCATTGGCCCAATCTTTCCCCCAGAGAGCCAATAGCCAAAATTATTGGTCTCCCCGGGGGATTGACTAAGGACTTGTGTATTTTGGGTAAATACTTGAACACAGGTATTCTAGGATGTTCAACAAAAATTGAATCAGCTATTTTGTTAGTGAACACAGCATTTTCTATTCCTTGATCTAATAAATGTTCATGTTCCCTCTGGAATTTTATGGTGGGATTAAAGGTAAGCTTTTTATAAGTTTCAACATCCCCCAACTGGCGATGTACTTCCTTATTATAGTCTGCCTTATCTAACACAACTATTGACCCCCCCTTATCCGAGTTGACTATCATCAGGTCAGGATTGGTACTCAATTGGTTCAATGCAAAAATTTCTTTTTTATTCAAGTTCCTATACTTAGATGTATTTTTAGATATATCATTACTCTGTTTCATAGATAGTTCTACTAGATCTTGTTCAAGAATTGAATGAAACAACTCAATCACATCATTGCGTGCCTGCACTGGATAAAAAGTAGTGGACTTAGGTTTCAACATCGGTTGTTGTTTAGAAACAACTCCAGAACAAGATCCAACGCTTTGTAGCTCACAAAGAGTTACAACATCACACAATTCTTTGAAATTACAATTGTCACTAATGGCAATCGTGTCTCTCATATCATCATCAACAATATCTTGAGTTTCAACACTAGCACAAAAATGCTTTTTCAAGGTTATTTTGCGTATGAACTTGTTAATGTCCAGTATGGTAACAAATAAACTGAAGTCTTGTGCAGGAGAGAAACCCAGTCCCTTAGAAAGTACAGATTTCTCATATGGCCCCAGGTTCTTGGAAGACAAATTAATTATTTGGTGTTCTTGTTGCTGTTTTTTCTCCACTGTGTTCTTCGACTCGGATACCTGGGTACACTCTGAATAGCTTCTGCCTCTTCCACGGATACTGCTGTCTCCTTCTTTGAATGATCTATTTGCAACTTTCTGTTTTTTGGCCTTGCTCCCAAATTCACTTCCTTTAGTTACTGATGCTCTAACTGGTGTCGAAGTAGTTGGCAGAGATTCAGCTGGTATTATAGATGTTGACACTGAAGTAGAGGCATTACTAGAATAACTGCAGCCTGTTGCACTCTCAAAACTAGAGAAGGTCACTTTACGTTGATTTTTGTTTTTATTTTTATTATTACTCTTTTGTTTGTTCCTTTGTAGTTTTCTATCCGCGCTCCAGCTATAAACTATCCCAAGTTCATAATCTTTAGTATCTCTCTCATACTTCTTTTATTTGTTGTCAGATAATTCTGTGCTTAATTTTTCTAGAGTGTCATCAAGTTGTTTTTGAAAAGGCAACATTCTCTCATCATCTTTGAAATTCTCTGGATCTTTATTCAAATTTTCAATCTCCATTAGTATGGCTTCTCTTTGTTCTTTTTTGAACTTAACAAGTTTCTCCATGAGAATCAGAGAACACTCTGACAGAGATTTATTCCAATCTTGCATAAACTCAGGGAATTCTTTATGGAATGCTGGGAATTTTTTCATTCTTAAACCTCGCTGTATTTTTTTCTCCTCCAGATAGCATTCCAAAAATTCTATATCCCACCACAACTTCAGTTCCTTAATGTGTATTTTCTCCTTATTTGAAAAAAGAGTTCCTAATTCTACTTTGTTTTCACCGATTGCTGTGCCTTTAAATAATTTTGCAAATCTCTCTCTCCTAGCTGTATCAATTGCTGCAGCCATTTTAATGTGTTAAATACTTGGAAGTATAATTGCAATGATACACTGATACAAGTCTCCTTTGGAGAATAAAATTTCAAATATTGTTCATAGAAAAAAGACTTCTCAGTATAAATGCTGTATACTTAGTATAAATTGAAAGTTCAAAAAGGTGTAACCGACTCTATCATAGAGTCCCACTAATGCGGATGTCACCTTACAAACTGTATAAAATCCAAGTGAAAATAAATTGCAAATGACGACTCACCCAGTTAATGCTCTCTCGATGTGGAACAATCTCCTAGACTCCTGTTGCAAACTTCAGTGCAATATTGGAACCACCGGGCATTAGTATGCAATAGAGCTTTAATCCAGGGTCTCACAGAATATCAGTGGAATTCCGGTTAGGCTGCGTATACTACCACTGTTGCTTGGGCTCTCCAGACCCCTATTGGCAAAGTCTCAAACAGAAAACAGGAATCGCAGCAGTGGTGTAAAGGATAACGGAGAAAGAGTTATGTAGGTAAAATCGTAATTTATTACATATCCAAATCGTACATATGTTTACAGGCACAGCAAACAAACCCAGCTGACGCATTTCCCGCTTCACAAGCGGTTCATCAGAGCTGGGAGAAAAGTGTTACAAGCAGCTGTTAAATCTCAGGTAACAAAGTTGAATAGCCAATCAGCAAACAAAGATCTCACCTTCGACTTAACCTTTTACACTCCACAAGCTTGTAAGTTTTAACTAACTTTAACAATAATAAGTAGATGTAACACAATCTCTATTTACATCATAACAATACACGCTAAAACTAAATAAATCACTTTTTCTAAAATGTTTAATCAATGTTTAGAATATCGGAACTCTAAATCTTAGAAGTTATACAAATACTGCTACACTGAAATAACATGTCTCCACAGAAAAGTAGCCAGATTTTATCACAAATCTACCATATTACAACAATGTCAACCAGATCACTAACAGATAACTTGTATATGAAATTTAATAGACAAGATTGGTATCCATATGGGAATTAAGACTGCTGATCAAACAATCTTTCTCTACCCCCCCCCCCCTCTTATGGGCTTTGGTATAAAGTCAATGAATATAAAGTAAACCAGTGTCAGAACCATGATGGTCTCTAAAATGTCTCCCTACAGAGGGTCTTAGTGTTTGGATCCTCTATAGATCTTAAGTGTTGTAAAAAAACGGTCCTTCTTAGACCTTTTAGTACGTCCTGTATACTGTTTGCCACAGGCTTTACATGTGAGAAGATAAACAAAATGAGCAGTGTTACAATTAATTTGATACTTCATTTTGTACACCTTCCCTGTGGCAGTGGAAACAAATGTGTCTCCCTCCTTAACATAGTTACATGTCTTACATATCCTAGCTCAGCATTTATAGCAGCCTTTCTTTCTAGTTAGCCAATTATGACTGGCCTCAAGTTTTGGAATCATAGATAGTGATAAGACATTTCCTATGGTCTTTGCTTTTTTAAAGTAAACCAGTGTCAGAACCATGATGATCTCTAAAATGTCTCCCCACAGGGGTCCCCCCTGTAATCCCAATCAGCCTAAGCACCCCCTGTAACCCCCAACAGGTTTACCACTGAGGAGGTTTACCACTATCTGAGGAGTCCACCTTCCAGTGTTAGGTCTCTAAACACATAGCTCCCTTTATCCATATTAAGTCACTCCACAAAAAACTTTAAGTAAACAGAGTTAGAGATAATCTTACATCAGATGAGAGGTTAGCCCTGAAATCCCTTCAGGGGGAAGTGAATATTGGTATAAGACGATCTGCCAAGGGAGGAAATGTTGTGGTGTTAGACAGGGCAGATTATATTTCAGAAGCTATTAGGCACTTGCACTCCGGATGTAATCAGTACAGAAAGAGAGGAACCTTCTAATGTAGTATCAGAGTCCTCTATAGCTAAGATATATCCACAGGACAGACAAAAAAGAACGCTTTTATTAAAAAACATAAATTATGCCTACCTGATAATTTCCTTTTCTTCAGACGTAAAGAGTCCACAGCTGCATTCATTACTTTTGGGAATGCAGAACCTAGCCACCAGGAGGAGGCAAAGATACCCCAGCCAAAGGCTTAAATACCTCTCCTACTTCCCCCAGTCATTCTGCCGAGGAACAAGGAACAGAAGAAGAAGCATAGGGTGAAAAAAGGTGCCAGAAGAACAAAAATAACCAACGCCCCTCAGAAAAATAATGGATGGGTAGCTGTGGACTCTTTCCGTCTAAAGAAAAGGAAATTATCAGGTAAGCATAATTTATGTTTTTCTTCATAAACAGTCCACAGCTGTATTCATTACTTTTGGGAAAACAATACCCAAGCTATAGAGGACACTGAATGCTAAAACCAAACCGAAACCAACCAAAATCAAACCGGTCTCGTAGAACAAGGCAACAACCAACCTATATTGCTCAAAATCCACAGAATCAAGACCAAGAGAAGAGAAGCTTCCCAAACAAAGTGCATCCACACCCAGGAAGATAACTGAAGGAGAAAACCCCCAGAAACTGTTAAAGACAGTTTAGATATCTAAATATCCAAAAACCGTAAACCTCGTGCAGCAACTCAGATAGGGAAACCCTTGATGGCAACCACCTGAAGAGTCAGAACACTGCACACTGCTGTTATCCGAAGATGAATCTAGAATTTTGATACATGCAAACAGGCGGAAGCAGATGAAGTTAGGTCCAAAACCTAACCAACAGCTTGCTAGATATCCAGCTAACCAACGGATGCCGCCAGCCCTTTCCACAAAATCCTAACTGTGGAAAAGAAGCAGAGCCCCTCAAGGACGGCTCATCACCTCGATGACCCGAGGGCAAAATTTGCAGAGCAACAGATGGAAGTGGGAAATTACCCACCCCAACAGAGCTTGGGTGCCAACCCTTTCAATCCTTCAAAAATAAGACACTTCCAAGAGAACCCCCGAGGACTGTGGGAAGTAGAAAAGTGCAAAATAGATCTTTAAAAAATCTGGCACAACTCTCCTTGACAGTCTCGGCATGGAGAGTCTACTCTCCAACAACTGGGTTAAACAATCCACAGAGCCACAGACTGTTGTCTCTTAAATAAAAGGCACTTGCTCCGAAAACAAGAGCATAAACAAGAGTTTGAGAGAGGCCCGAAAACATGACCCTCCAAGTATGAGGCTGTCACGCTAACTCGTGTACCAAAAAAGGCCTAAATAGATAACTTTGATAGTCGCACTTGAAGAAAAGATGCAGCACCCAAAACAGTACTCAAACTCTCAGTCTTGCACTTCCTAGGCTGCACAGCTAACCACTAGACCACAATGGCCTGCGTGACGACTCCTGTCCCAAGGCAGGACCCCAATGAACAAATTGTCATGCAAAGTGAAGGAAAAATCAGCTGTAGCTAGATTCAAACTCCCAACCACCAGCGCT